>NW_026057576.1:34121562-34262374 GCF_023721935.1 Panthera uncia
AAGAAAGAAAGAAAGAAAGAAAGAAAGAAAGAAAGAAAGAAAGAAAGGGAAAGAAAGAAAGAGAAAGAAAGAAAGAAGGAAGGAAGGAAGGAAAGAAAGAAAGAAAGAAAGAGAAAGAAAGAAAGAAAAAAAAGAAGAAAGAAAGAGCCATTGTGACATTTAAGGTAACTGATGATAGATATACCTCTCTCTTGAGCTACAAAAAGTAACAACCTAGACAAAAAAATTAGCCCCTTTACCTCTATAATTTGGAAACCTTTTTTGAAATCTGAAAACCTCGAAATAAACAAATCATTGCACACAGATTCAAAATAAATAAAATGTCCCATGGTGAGTCTTTAAGCACAACCTCTTGTCTGATTTAGCGATGCAACTTCCTGCTTCGGTCATGCTGTTTTAAAGTATTAGTGTGACTGTTAGTTATACCTCAGGGACTTTCGAGAATGTAATTTACAACATTTAATATAGATGAAATGTGAATGTTTTTCATACCCAGTTGTGCAAAGCTAAATGCATAAGAGCAGCTGACTGAAAAAAGTGTATTTGTGTTAGCAATGCTCAATTCTGAAGACCTTTCCATGACCCTACCACTTTCTCTTATTTATGTAAAAAGTGGTGAGAAGCAGCAACGTGTCCCAGAAGGAGAGGTATCCTGGAGACTTCAAAGCACATATATTGTGGGAAGTTGAGGCCTTGAGAAAAAATATAATCAATTCATCTGAAAATTGGACAGTAAAATAATCAAATTGTGATTGCTTTACTCACCAACAGATAAAAGTATCTATAATCAAGATTGGAGATATTTTTCTCTCTAAAAAAATAGATATGAAGAAACAATTGGTATAAGCTTCTTTTATTTTTATTTTTTTATTTAAAAATTTTTAAAAAATGTTTTATTTATTTTTGAGACAAAGAGAGAGACAGAGCATGAGTGGGGGAGGGGCAGAGGGAGAGAGTGAGACACAGAATCCGAAGCAGGCTCCAGGCTCTGAGCTGTCAGCACAGAGCCCGATGCGGGGCTTGAACCCACATACCCTGAGATCATGACCTGAGCTGAAGTTGGACGCTTAACTGACTGAGCCACCCAGGTGCCCTGGCATAACCTTCTTTTAAATTACTTTTTTTTCTGATGATAAAAGGAACACATTTTTTTAAAAAATATGAGACGCTGAATTGCAAAAAGAATGAAATAAAGTAAATTTGCTATAGTCTCACTATCCAAGTATACTAATAACTGCTATCATTTTAAAAAAATTTTTAATTTTAGAGTAAGCATGGAAGAGGGGCAGAGAGAGAGAGAGAGAGAGAGAGAGAGAGAGAGAGAATATCTTAAGCAGGCTCCAAGCTCAGCACAGAGCCCCACACAGTGATCCCACGACCCTGGGATCCTGACCTGAGCTGAAATCAAGAGTCAGACACTCAACCAACTGAGCCATCCAGGTGCCCCCAACTATTACTATTTTGATGTGACTGAGAGAATTGGGGTGAGACAATAAGGAGAATTCTACATTCTGACTTTTGTAATCACTTTCTATTCTGAGCATTTCTCCTTGTCCTTAAATAATCTTCAAAATCATGATTTTCAGTGCCTACATTTTATTTCAGCATACGCATACACCTCATTTGTTCAACAACTTTCTGGTTTATGGAAATGTAAGTTGTTTGCAATTGTTAGTCATAATGAACAATGTTGTGGATTTCTGGTGTAAAAAATGGCAGATTGACTATTCACACTTTAGCCTTCTGCTTCCCCAAACCCTGCTAAAATTTCAAAAAAAGGGCATTAATCCACAAGGAAAAACAGAGTGAAAAGGAGACCTCAACAAATTATAGATAATATATTCTTTGGAAGATTGAAAGAGGACAGAGGAGAGTAACTGGCTTAGAAGACAAAGAGATGGCCCAAAGGCTTGTGGGGAAGGTTCCAATGAGAAGCCAACCAACAGACCCCAGAAAATGCTGAGATGCTCAGCCCTTGGAAATATCTTGCTATTTCTTCCCTATAGATGACCTTTCTTAAACATCTCTCCCTGCAATACCCATGCAAGATTGACAACACACTTTGAATTTACACAGTGTTATAAGTCAACTATATTTCAATTTAATTAGTAATTGACTGATAATTAGTTTTCTTTCACCCTTTAAAAACATGACACTCTTGTCCTTGGCCAAGAATCAATAAGCGCTCAAAGGGCCACCTGCAAAGAGGGATGGGTGGGTCAAGTAGAACTCTTCATCAGAAGAGAGAATATTCTAGCTGATCACTGGTTATTTAGGAAGGCCCTTTATTTTTAATACGAAGTAGGATATAGGGTGTAGTCACATCCTATATTGTGATCTTCCCCTCCCCTTTCCAACTCTCACTCTGCATTCCTCTGTCCAGTTTCTCATGAGTTCTCATTTTGGTTCACAAAGCAACAACTTGCCTTTTTTTGGGTAAACACCTTTTCCAGTCTACTACTCTCTGGTATTTCATTTCACTACACCTCTAAGCCCACTGCCCTTTTATTTGCATGCAATGTAGATTATAAATATTTTTTTCAGTAAATATGCTGAAAATCTTTCAACACACAATTTATTGTGTTATGGTAGGAACTATAAGTCTATTTATATTTTTATTTATATTTATATTTATTTATGCTTACATCAGCAAGTTTAATAAGAGCTTCTGATGATAGAATAAGTGCTTCTTATTATGTTCAAATCTGACTGCTTGGTTTTTGACACTTTTCCTTGGTATAGGTAACACACTTTTGAAGGATTTCTACCTCCATGCTATAATAGCTTCTCTATTACTGCATTTATCACTTTACACTGTAACTATTTGTTCACGGAACTGCCTTACATGTTAGCCTATGAGATCACCAAGGTCAGGAACTGTATTTTCATTCCTTCAACACATAGTTTTTGAGCACCTGCTACATCTCACACAGTGTGATAGGAACAGGAAATATAGTGATGAACAAGATAAACATGGCTTATTTAGGTAAATACAGTGTGGTTTGAACCCCAGTCTGGTATATTACTCAGCCATTGCCACAGTAATGCTGTATAACAAACCATTCCAGAACTCAGTGGCTCACAATAACAAGAATGTGTTCTCATGCCCATGGGTCTTCAGGTTCTGCATAGTTTGGTTAATCCAGGCTGGACTCCTATGGGAGGTTCTGCCTCAGGCTGAAGGATGGCTAGACCTGGCTCCCCACTGTGATTTGGGTTCAAGTCTAAGACATTTGCGTTGAACCTAGGGCACAGCCTTCTCACATCATGCTCTCCTCATGGTGGGTCATTAGAGCACAAAATGTCAAATACATGGAGCAGACGAAACGTCTGTTCCATATTTATTGACTTTTCACTGGCCGAAACAAGTCTCATGACCAAGCCCAACAACAATGAGGCAGGAAAGGTCCCCATGTGCAGGGACACTGCACAGTTCCATGGTAAAGGGTGAGATTTGTACTTCCAATAGAGTGGGTGTCAAGAATTGCAGAATATAATGCAATCTGCTACACTAGATCACTGTTTTTGTTATAGCTGACCATCATACCCTATAGTGCTTCCCTTTAAATTATTCCTCATAAATAATTTGTTCAGTATTTGTCTCCCTACTCCTCGGTAAGCTCCATAAAGATAGAGATTCTGCTTTATTCACTAGTTATTTACTAAATTATCCTTTACACACAGTAAATGCTCAATAAATTAATATTTGATTAAATTGAATTCATAAGTGTCATGATAAGGACCTTCAGAGAGCTAATAGAGCATATGGAACAGAGGTTTGTGCCATTTCCTGCTCATTGTTATCACCTGGGGAACTTGAACACTCTCCATGCCTGTTCCTCGCCCAGCCCATTCAAGAGGAACCTCCCAGCTTTGATCTCTGAAAGTGGAGACTGGGCCTTGGTGGGTTCCCAATGTATACCAGGTGATTCTAATATGTAGCCAGGGATGAGAATCACTGAGTGATTCTGACTCAAACCTGACTCAGATTTGGGCAATCAGGGAAGACCTCATGGAGTACATGGTACTTAAACGCATGCTGGTTAGTAGGTTTTGCCCCGCTTTGGGGGTGAGGGCAGGGTGGAGGACAGTGGAGGTTTTTCCATGGAGGCTGTCGTATGAGCCAAGAAATTGAGGTAAAAGAGAGCTCTTTTACCTGGTGTTTGGGCTGAGGTGAGCAATGGGGAGCCTAACAACTGTGGCTCTGGGCAGAGTTCTTAGATAAAATGACCAGAAAACCTTCAGATTTGAGGGGAAAGCCTTCGCCATCAGGAAGCAGAGGTCTCTCAGAAAAGGCTCTGCCTGGTCTGAGTAACTTCCCTTAGCTGCTTGCCCAGATGAGGCTTTTGTTTGGTGTCCTTTAGCCTGAGTTTATTTCCATTGTTGTTGCTATTACACTGAACTCTTTCCAACTCTTCTTTGTTTATATAACTCTCTGGGCAGACGTGTCACATCTAGGATGTGACAGTCTTCCCAGGCAGCATTTTTGTTCATGGTCACAGCTGAGTTACACTTTAATAGTAGGCAAGCACGTGTATTTTTTTCAAGTATTAATACACGAAATAGTGATACCGAGAACAACTCTGCTTTAAAAAAAAATTCCCCTTCAAGATAGACTTTATGTAGCTCAGTATTCTCCCTATACTAATCCATGTGATGAATCAATTTCAGGTTTTTTTTATCAGTAAAACCTTGCTGCTCTTGTCAAAGTGATTTACTTACTTGCATTCAATAATGAGAAATATTTATCCATCATGTTTTATCTCTTGTCTCAGGAAGCTTAGAGCTAAAATTGCAGGATTCAATATTAGCCCAGGTTTGGGGTATAATTCTCTTCCTGCCTATCAAATTTTAATTTTTTACTTTTATTTTTAGCAATTCTGCTCTACATGCGTCTTCAGCGGTAATCTACCATAAATAGTTTTTTGAAGCAAGAAGATGACAATACCAGGTAAGGTACTCAGAACTCTTAGTAGATATTGTGGCAAATAAATGGGTACAGGACTCCTTCACTGTGCACAAATTTTCAATCTACTAAATATTCAGAGAAGAATTTTGCTGCAAATAAGTATATTAGTGAATGTTAAGGCCTCAAATTATCTCAACAGGTCTAAAGCTAACAATGTATTTCTTTGCATTTTATCTGAAAGTCAAAGTTATAACCATTTGAATTAAATTTTTTCCAATTATACACAGAGAGAGATCTAGATGGATACATACATGCACATCTGCGAAGGTAGCAGGAGTTAACATTACCAATCACTGTCATTGTGAAGGTTGGCGAATGTGAAATGTTTGTTTTCAACCGTTCCAGTTGGAAGGTATAGGGCAGTGACAGTGAAATAGTAAATGCATAAATAATTGCTGCCTGCTGCCTCTGCAGCTTTACAGAGAAAATAGTATCAATTGAAATCAAGTGATTTTGAGCCCTGTCATTTTGCAGCAGAGAAAACCAAACACCCTCCTCCAAGGAAGTTTTGAATACAGGGTTCAACCAACCAATAAATGGAGATTTTCCAAGGAAAATTAGACCATTCTAGATCCCAGCATTAGGGCTGTCCTCCGATATACCTCCTTTGAATAAAAAGAGTAATTTTTTAAACCCTCTGAAAAATACTTCTTGTCACAATTCTGCCTTCTGAATTTAGTTAGCAGTTTTATCACCTTCATTTTATTAACCTCTGTTAATCATGAAAAACATATTACTGGCATCCCATTGATCTTCTGGTCAGAATTTGTAAAGGAAAGCCTTCTTATTTCTATTTACTAACATGAATGAAAAAGATTTAAAGCAAGACACTTAGCATAGAAAACTCATAAACTTCCACCTAAATAAGCAGTTACAGAAAAGCAGATGCGTCTAGATTGCATTGGTAAATGGTGCTGTGTTATAGACCAGTCAATACAGTTAATGCTAATTGTAATGTACTTTGGTAAAAATTGTACTTTATCTTAATTTCTTCTGATTTATGTCATTTTCCATAAAGTAATTCTGAAAACTTAAAGCTTATTGCATTCAGTTCCTGCTAAAGGGAGGCTGATAGGGATTTAAATAACATTTTACCCTGAGTATTCAGATATCCAGTTACATATTGCCCTTAGTTCAGCATGGGCTGATGTTTACTAGATCATATCCCACCTGCCCTAGACTTCCTGTAACATAGCTCAAAGTACCAATGAGGGACAGGTCTTGACCTGAGGCATATTAATAGAAAATACCACAAGCATTTGTCTCCAGAGGCAATATCCTTTATGACTGCCTATAGAAATATTTAACATGTGCGTGGAGTGCCTTGATCATTTTGTTCTGTAAGCAGTGCATTTACAAAATGGAAGAATGAAAATTCAATTTTTTTTTATTTGATTACAAGTCTCTGGTGAGCTGTTCTGTGGTTGCTCCTTATATACCCGTTCCTACTCCTTGGGACAAATGCAGAAACTGCAGGAGCCAGATCTATCACATGCTATTCTAAAGAAGGCAGAAACTTTCAGAGCTTCCTGCTTTTATGGATGTAAAAAGAAAAACAAAATCCTGCCTCATCCCCTACTAGGCAGTATCATGGCAGATGATTGCATAACACCATCTTATGCTGAGCGCGGCTTCTTCCTTCTCCTCCTCCTCCCTCCCCTTCCACCTCCCCCTTCCCCATTTAGTTCACATTTACCTTTATAGAAATTTTTGGCTAGATAATTCACACACTTGGGGGGAAAATAAAACTTAGCAAAATGCCAAGTTCTATACTAAG
Source organism: Panthera uncia (assembly GCF_023721935.1). Lineage (NCBI taxonomy): Eukaryota > Metazoa > Chordata > Mammalia > Carnivora > Felidae > Panthera > Panthera uncia. The sequence continues at coordinate 34,128,309 of NW_026057576.1, forward strand.
ACATTTACAGAGGAGAATCTGTAGTTATTCTTCCCAGCGTAGTATGGAAATGAATTCAGGAGTTTAATTTTCTTTTCCTGCTCATTGCCAGAATTATTTATTGCTGAAAATTGAGGAGTTGCATTATAGTCATTATTTCTTTTGGTTTAAAAATTCAGTTTGATAGTAATCTCAAAGAAAAAAAAATCCACAAAGTTTAAATGTAGTTTGGAAAGGCAGCAGAGGGATTTGAAGAGAACAGATATGATGAAAAAGAAAAATGTTTTAGCATTTTTCAACCGCCCAGAGTGGAATCAGTGAAAAACAGAAGTCTCAGAAGGAAGCTGCAACAAAGTAAAAAGGGTTTATAAAAGAATACATAGCCATTTTGAGAGTTGTGTTGGAAAGGATAAGGTGATATTTTTTTTTTTATCTGAGACTGTAATGAAAAGACCAGAATTACAGATTTGATGCCTCTATGAGAACCAAACTTTTCCATGACAACAAACTAGACTTCCATCCCCGGCTAAACATCTTGAAAAATGTGTGAATATGGAACTGATTATACAAAGTTGATTCCATGTCAATTTGTGGGAAAACAATGCATAATTAAGGGTCGGAGTGAGCATGTTAATTGAGACCTGTTCCCACAAACTAATCTGAATGATGATGAGAGGTGAAATTTACCTAGGCTCTATGCAACTCTACAGACCTGAAATAAACAGATTATGGCAGTCTTATTCATTGTTGCTATCTATGCGGATTGTTCTGTTCTGCCATCAATTCTGCAGCCATGATTATTGTCAACAGCCAAAGTAAACATGAGCAAACAGGATGGTGTCCTGGGGGGAAACACAAGAGAATAGAGGTGAGGTTTTACCCTCTTCTCTGCACTTCCACTAATGAGCCATTTATTTGAGGCCCTATATAGGGAAGCCCTATAAGCTCCTTTTTAGTTTCCTCACCATTCATATAGGAATAATAATATTCACTTGTCTACTACCTCACTGGGTTCTTACGAATATCAAATGATTGGAGTTAAATAAAAGAATCTTAGAAACGATTAAAAGCACTTACAAATGTAAGACCTGGATAGTATTTATGATCAGTGGTGCCCTAGATCATTCTGGAATCTGCTCAAGGCTCTGCTTTCGTGGCAATTGACAGCATTGACATTAGTTTTATTTTTTTCCCAAATTTCATCTTAACACATTCCTATTTTGAATATAGTAGCTGAGATTGTTTTTGTAAAGGAGACTTGTCTTTTATACTTGTGTTGCTCTATGTAGAAAAGTTCTATTGTAGAGACTTTCCTGTTTAGTATTTGGAAGACTTGGGAAAGAAGTTCAAATTCAGAGGCAAGTTTCAAATCTCCACAGGTATTTCAGTGGTGATGGTAACAATATTTGCACTACCTGCATAGGTAAAGGTCTTGACTTCCCTTTATGGTCCTGTCATATGCATACTACAGATGGAAAAAGACAGAATGATACTTCCTGGGAAAAGCCATCTGGCCTCAGACAGGTTCCCATAGAGAGGGGAAACATTGGTATGGTCATCAAGGGTCTGGGTCATGCATATGGAGGTTGAAAATTCAGGGCCAGTATATTCAGAGATTACTGGGCTCAGGCACATAACTCGGAGCAACTCATAAATCTGACATTAAAATTCCAGAATGTCCGTTTATTCACTTATAATCAAAACTCTAACTCTTCATGGATAGATCTGAGCAGAACAATCCTCATCAGAAGGTTACTTGATGGATAGGTTACTGCCTAACCTGAATGGTGGTCAATTCACCAGAATCCTGTGGGACATCTGTGTTGCACAGGCTAGGTCCTGGGCTCGTGGTTCAGAAAATCCGGTCTTTTGCACAGAGCTAGAGTTGCAAAGTCCATCTTTGACCCCTTTGACCTGCCCTCTGGCTGGCCAACTGACTTTCAGATTAAGACATTTTTTTTTCTTGTCTTATTAATACTTTCCATTCAGGTTTAGCTTGGGAGGTATTCTGCCTCTTTAAGATAATCCTGTATCTTTGCTCTGATATATTAAATGTTTGTTTCATAGAAATACTTGGAGGGTAATCTTTCCAAGTTCTCAGGCTGCACCTCGCTGTTGCCCCAGGTAATATATCACCAACAATCCTTCCTCACATTTCCCTGAGCTTGTTCTATGTTCGTAAACTTCTGGGCCTTTGAACATGATTTGGTCAGGAATGCTTGCCATACCTAATAATAAACTCCTATAAAACTTCCAGTACCACTTTAAAAGTCCATTCCTCTGTGCCCACAGGGGAGGCGTGGGCTAGTGTTCACTACAGTACCAAACTCCATTGTACTGTAGGGCTTAAGTCACTTTTCTGGCTTATCCCTTCCCCCAATGGAGAAAAATGGAGAACAATCATCCTCCTCATTTTGCAAGAATGACAATGTAGAAATCCCAATCTTCAAGGAACAATTCTAGTTCCATAGCCCCACAGTAGTTATGAGGCCTCCTCTTGGCTAAGGGGATTTTATTTCATCAAATAAAGTTGTATCATTAATCACTAGAATACTTGGAGATTCAAGGAACAGCTCCAGCCCTAGTGGGTTACATTTTTCATTGCAGCTAGCACTTATTGTGTGCTTACTACATGCTAGGCAGAGGATAAACATTTTGGATAGATTATTTCATGTAGTCTTCACAATGACCTTATAACGTAGGTTGTTTGGTTATTCTAATTTATACATAGAGAGAATGACAGAACAGACGAGTGGTAGGAGATAGAGCCAAGACATAAATCCAGTGAAATCTGAAACAGTGTGGTGACCAAACAAGTGTTCCATTACCAAAAACACTTGTTTTTCCCATGGAAGTTGTCCCTGTAGTATCCCTGATCCCTACTGCAAAGACCGATCTAGGCATTCCACAATGGCTAAGCATCTTGGCAAGATGTGGGCAAATAAAAAGTCAGGAGGTGTAGAAACTTAGACTTTGTTGATGTAGGAATAGTGCCAGGTACTCCTTGGATCAGCTACGGCTCCCAACAGACAACTTTCTCAGCTGCCACAGAGCCATAAACACAGCTCTGGGATCCACTGATCAGTGCTCTGAGCTGTCCAGGAGAATGTCACACAACAAGGAAGTATTAAGATTTGAACTAAAAAAAGGTGTGTTTTGTTTTTGTTTTTTGTGCCCTACAAAGCCACAGTTCAAAAAAAAAAAAAAGTAATACTTTTCAAAGACTCCATTTTGTCATAATTTCCCAAATATTAGACATCTATTGGTTGTATATATGCACATTCTCTACTCCAAAGCCTATGTTGTGATAAAGCTGTACCCCTGAGAGCCCTGAAGAGAGAACCTTCTGCCTCACCCAGTATTCACAGGGTTAGAGATAGCAAACTTTTCTTCCTTTTGGAAAACCAATAAAGGGCTTTCATCATTAATGGACCATAATCTTTGTTACATGACCGTATTTTTAGCCACACTATTTGCTCATCCAGAGGAAGCTGCTGTATAGGTTACTGCCAGCAACCACTGGCACTCAGCCAGCTCTAATATCTTAGCACAACTATTGCTCATAGTGTCCTTCTGTCCTTTCAGAAACATACATTTGGCACCTGCCATTTGCAGGCCACTTTGCTATCAACCCTCAGTGTTTTACGTTTTATAAGTGTATCCAAGTACAGACAATCATTTGGTCAGTGTGAAGCTTTAAGGTTCATGCTTAGTGTGTCTCAAATGTCAGTCAAATGGATACAAGTATCCCCTCCTTCTCAAAGGTTTATCTCACACCACTTCACTTTAATGAAAGACCTATGCTTGTACTTGTTTTCGCAAACCGAAAGAATTCCATTGAGATTTTCACTAGTATGAAAGCAAGAAAAAGGCAAAAATAATGTTCAGCATTTGTTTTGCAATGAGCAGTTATGAAGGCAGCATGTACCCAGAGTGGCAAGGGGGAACCACCACGCTCCTTCCCTGGGAGCTACACTCAGTGTCTCAGCACCAAGCTGTCATAGCTTTGAGCTTTGTGAGCATCTGTGCTTTATCTTGATTCATTCTGTGCATCTGTGAGCAAGATGTGTCCTAAGGTATCAGAAGAGGCTAAGAGAGGTTATTTTTGGGGTCTGGGAATGCTCAAAATTTTTTCCATACAAATTAATGGTGACTGCTTCATTTCAGCTTACGAAAGTTTTAATAGGAAGGCTCTATTCCAGATAGCAAGGGAAACTCATACTCTGCTGGGTAATTGGGAGAGCAGTATGCCTTTTAGAATCAAAGGGCACTCAACCTTTGAAACTGGTTGTTGCCTCTCCCTTCCTCATCTGTCTTTCCCCCAAATCTATCTCCAAATTCATCTTCTCTCATCCCGTACATACAAACACATGCTTAATCAAAACAAATCTGTGGAGCAGCTACTCACATGGCTACTCCATCATTAAGATCTATCACTTTACAGCACCTTATGGTTATAATAGGATACCCCCCCCCCCGCCTTTGATTAATTCTTGTTCAACATTTCTCACACTTGCCTACCCACGAAACTCTTTCCTGGGGGAGAAAACAAAATTACACCTTCTTTTACAATGATCCAGCAGAGAAAATGAGATTGCCCAACATATTACAGCTTCTATTCAGCAGAGCCACATGCTCCCTCTTGAGATAGGATGGAAAATGAGCTGCCAGAAGAGGAAGAAGAAAAAAAAAACTCCTAAAGAGTGTCACAGTTACCACTTTTCATTGGTGCTCTTAGTGACAGTACTTCTGACCTAAGACGACTGAGACATACAGATGTACTCCTGAGTCTTCTCATTAGCCTAATGAGGATGGAGTCAGGCAAAGAGTTAATTTGACTAATTTAATCAGCATGCCCCTCCATGTGTCTACTGGGAGAACACCAAAGTGACGGAGACAAACAGAAACACAGAGGAGAGGAATTTACTGAGCTGTGTTTGCCATTAGGCAGAGCCACTGTTTGAAAACATAATAGAATCAAAGCGGGAAAGAACCTTAATGATTGTTTCACCCATTCACATGATTTTATAACGTCTAATGAGGTTGAGGAATTATGATAAAAATAAAATTTACTGTCAAATGAGGGATACATGGGAAAGCACTTTATAAACTGTAATCTGCTATGTGTGTACATATATAAAATAGTGTCAGATTGTTTTCCCCAAACAACATAGGAGAATTTAAATGATGGGTACATTGTTCTATATTTTCATAGAACAAAGAATATAAATTAATTTCTTCTCCACCTCCCTACAAAAACTGATCCTTTAGCTGTGTGACATACAAACTACTCATAAGGATATAGTGTGAAATCATAAAAAATTTGTCCCAAACTTCTCATGCTTTTGAAAACTTGAGAAAAATAAAGCATTGGTACATGTTCTTTGATGCTGAATATAAATTTTAGTTTTACCAGATTTAGGGGTTTTCAGTTAATACTTGGTGTGGATGATTTATGTGTTTGATTAATGGTTTTCGATTTCTTTAAAGTTCCACCTTAAAATGAGCACCATAAAATGTCTCTTTAATGTTGGCAGTGCTTTTGACAGCGTGCCTTGATCTTACAATTAGAAATTAAGCCACAATTACCCATCAGATTCAGTAATTCTAAGAGAGTTGATTGAGGGTTTTTTCCTGGACAATAGAATGTCATTTGCATTGATTATTTCATTATATTAATTTTCTCATCACTTTCCCTTTTTTTTTTTTTTTATTTCAACATTATTAAGGAAGTTTTTTCAACAGGCTTAAGCCTAAGGGGATGAAAGAGCAAATGAATGGGTTTCTTCAGTTTAAAAAAAAGAAAAAAGAAAAAAGAAAAAAAAAGGAAGAAAAGGCTTATGAGGATACTAAGCTTCCTAGCCTATAAATTGGTCCTGTTCTTTTTTCCTCAATAATAGTGTGTGGATTTAAAGAGGATGGGAAAAATTATATTTTGAGGGTGAGTCTTTTAAGAAATTGATCTTTTGTGGTGTCCTTTCTGTTTGGACAACATTGCTGCTATCCCAGCAGCCAGACTAGGCAACGTGTAATACTGTCATTAAGTTTTCTTACAAATAATTTTTTCTTTACTCCATTATCGATGGAGATATTATTATGTATAGTAGGTATAAAGCTTAAACTCTTGTAAGAGAGATAGACATTAAACAAATAAACAAATATGACTTTAAATAAAAGTTCCATAAAGGAAAAGAATTAAGTTCTATGAGAGAAAAAAGGAGATAACCTAATTTATATGGGAGGGTAGCCAGAGAAGTCCTCTCCGAGAGATGTAAAGAAGAGATGCATATTTAGGCTTATAGAGGATGTGAAGAGGGACTAGGCTAAAACAACAGCATATGCCAAGGATCCTGAATCAGGGAAGACCTTGGTAGGTTCAAGGACTGTTACCAAGGTCAGTGTAGCTGGAATAAAGGAAAAAGTGGTACAAAATAAGGCTGGAGAGGAAGCCAGTGTTCAACTTGGAGCAGTTCAAGAGTGAATGGGAGAGTTGATGTAGAACAGAGGTGGACTGAATGCAGGATTGAATTCCTCTGCTTCCTCCCAAAACCCACTATAGAATGACAGACAGAAAATGAAATTGTTATAAAAGGCGGCCCCCAAGAACAAAGAGATGCAGAGGAGTCCTTGGCATCAAAATTTTTGACTCTGCAAAGCATGTGAACAAGTGATGATTGGTTTATCAAATCTGAGGAAGTCTGAAGTGGAGGAAAACTGAGAAGCAACCCAATTTACCAAGTTTCCTCTAGAATTGGGGTAGAGGATAAATACAGAAGAAGTAGCTGAAAGTCCATGCAAGGAGCACTTAGACTCTGTGCCAGTCAGGAAGGGATTCAATACAGAGAATAAGCTGCTTATGAAACAGTTGGAAGAACTAGAAAAGTGCAGGTCAGAGAGAGACATGGCTGCTACTTAGATTTGCTGTCAGTTTTCAAAGAATCAAGCAGTGCGGGAAATTCAGGAAACTGTCAAAGATATCACAACTATCTGAAGCATCATAGCAAGTGATTCACAAGGAAATGTTCTTAGGCTGCTGCAAAATCTCATATTTGAAAAGTCCCTTTCAAATCACGATAGTGACTCCACAATGGTAAGCCTATGCACAAGCATAAGCTTTAAACAACTATTTAGTTCCCCACATTAAATATGAACCAAGGATCATCAACACTTGAGGAAGGCAACACACATGAAAATCAGAGCCCAAAATAAAAATTAGAAAACAAAACACATGGAAGACAGAGGCTATGAAGGAAAGAGAAAAAGAAAACTAACAATAATTATCCTTGGAGAGGAAGGAGAATATATTGAAGTGGGAACAGAAAGCTTTTTTTTTTTTTAACTTTTTAAATTAAAACATGATAGCAGAACTAAAAACCTTAATAGTAACTTTAGAAAGTAGTTACTGGGGTGCCTGGGTGGCTCAGTCAAGTAAGCGTCCGACTTTGGCTCAGGGTATGATCTCACAGTTCCTGAGTTCCAGCCCTGCATCAGGCTCTGAGCTATCAGATGGAAGGAATGGCAGGTGTTTGTGGAACAAGGCCCTGATAGCTCAGAGCCTGGAGCCAGCTTCAGATTCTGTGTCTTCCTCTCTCTCTCTCTCTCTCTCTCTCTCTCTCTCTCTCTCTCACCCTCCCCTGCTCATGCTCTCTCTCTCTCTCTCTCTCTCTCTCTCTCTCAAGAATAAACATTTAAAAATTTTTAAAAAAGAAGTTACTATCCCAGAAATTAGCGTAAAAAGCTCAGAGGTTTTAAACAAAAAGGGAGAGAAAGGATACAGAATGGTTCAAATGATGGATGCTCCAAAAATGAAACAAGGAAAGTATAAAAGAAGAAATTTTAGTGGGAATAACTCAAGATGATATATCAGAAGTGAAGGACACTGCTCAACACAATGAATGAACATAAACCAAGATACTTAAAACACTGGGGACAAAAATCTTACAAAATTTTAAAGACGGAACTAACCCAGCACTTATATCTGGGATTGGCAAACTTTCCTATAAAGAGTCAGAACATAAATGTTTTAGAATTTGAGGGCTGTACAGTAAGTGTCAAAACTATCCAACTCTGCTGTTATAGTGTGAAAGCAGACATAAACACTATGTAAATAAATGAGCATGGTTGTGTTGCAATAAAACTTTATTAACAAAAACAGGCTGTGTGCTAGATTTAGCCACAGACTATAATTTACTAACCTCTGACTTACATAAGAAATCAAGACTCAAAATGGCATTAGACTGCAGTAAACAGACTGAGGACTAGATGACAATTCCTCACTGTTGGTAAAATTCTGAAGGAAAATTATTTTTCACCTAGAATCCTATTCCCAGAGAAATTATCAAATGTGAGGTGTGAATAAATTCTCAAAAATGTTACCTTCCATGAAACTTGACTCAGGAAACAAACCAACAGGGGGCTTCATCAAAATGAGAAAGAAAATTAAGAAAGAGAAAGACATGGGATCCTGAAACCAGGAATTAGGTTCCATTTCTTAGAACTCAGATTATAATAAAGCAAAAGACCATGCCTGTAAGTCATTCAGCATGGAAGGCAACCACTCTACTTTGAAGCAGATCACAGGGTTTTTTTTTTTTTTTTAATGTTTACATTTTTAAAGAGAGAATGCGCAAGTGTGCATGTGCACGGAGGAGGGGCAGAGAGAGAGGGAGAGAGAATCCTGAGCAGGATCCACACTGTCAGCATGAAGCCCCAGGCAGGGCTTGATCCCACCAACCATGATAAGATCACAAGCTAAGCCGAAATCAAGAGTTGGACATTTAACTGACTGAACCACCCAGGTGCCCCTCACAGGGTTTTGATAGAAACTGCTTTAAGATGAAATTGAGAGAATATCAATTGTCTATATGGATTCAGAGGGTATTTATACGATTAGGAGAAGTTCTAGGTGTACATTAATTATAGACACATGCAAAACTAAACAGAACAACTAATATTAACTCCAAAGGAAACAAAAAGTTGCACAGGAAAAAAATATTGATTACTATATAATTCAACACTGATAGAGGTCTCAGAGTCCTAATAAATATTGATCCGATCAAAATTATGATAGAACTGTATCGAACAGATGGAAGGAATGGCAGTGTGCAGTAGAGGCAGGTGTTTGTGGAACAAGGAGTTAAAACTTTGTCTCCCATTAGTGTAAAATCAAGGTAATAAAATCTAAATTATAAAAATAAGCAGTGTTACAAACATTTAGAATTTTGGAGATAAATACCAAACAAATCAGCTACAAGAGTTGAATATGGTTGTCTCTGAGTATTCTGGACCAGGGCAAGAGTCATTTAACAAGACTTGTAGAACAATTTGACTCTTGTAAACTCTGTGTATGTATAACACTTTTGATTTTTTTGTTATTTTGTTAAGAATAGTAAGTAGTTTTCCATCGATAAGAAAATCAGCCAATAGTATATTTAATCAGTGGATTTTGTATTAACTCTTAATCCAGGTGAAACGTTTATGTTTTAAGGTGGATAAAGGTCAAAAACCTGAAAGCAATACTACATTGTATTTCTACATAAATACGTGCTACAGAAGAATGACTTGCTCGGGAAAAACAATGCAGAATGTCATGGCCTCTTGGAGGGAGGACAATGAGAGCAGAGAATGGTCCCAGAAGTGCCTCCCCTCTAGAGTATTTTGTTTCTCCTAAGCAAATGAGGTGAAGTAATACATTTAGACAAAGCAGGAAGCAGTCAAAGAGGCAAGGAAGAGAAGGGTAACGTGAACAGCAACAATAACATTAAAATCGGAGATGGGTTCCTCTTTCTGACAACACTTTGTCACTCCATATAGTCCCTCCATTTTTCTGTCACTTCCTTTTCTCTCTGTTTTGTTTTGATTTTGTTTTGTGCGCTGTGTTTGTCTGGGTTTCCATCAGTGTTCCAACATGCAGTTGCAAAGACTGTACCTCTCTCCGGTGACAGTTCTGTACTGTCGTGCCTCTTGAGAGGGTCTAAATTTTCTTACCTCCCATCAGCTTTTAAAGTTGCTCGTGGTGGTGTTTTTAAGTAACAAGGCCTCAGTAGGGGTAATTCTGAGTAAAATACAGTATTACCAATTAAACTTGTTTTCTACCCCAGCCCACCATGTAGTCATGTCTTTGGAGAGTACCAGCTTTAACTAAAACCAGGGTGCTATTTGAAACACAATTGTGTCATTAAGCATATTGAGAAAACAGGAAGTAGCTACTGCCTGGATTGGTTCAGTCATGCAAACTCATCAGAAGCCTGGCTCCTTCTACACTGCCATTCTCAAGGCATTGACTCAGTTTTCAGATTTACCCCTTGCAGTGTCATGGGGATCGCCACAGTCCCAATGTGTGCTCGAAGAAGGTTGTTTCATACCATGCATTTCTGTTGCATTACTGAGGAAATCTTTCTTAGCAACCAAAGTGGACAGTCTTTCATGCTGCATTCACCAGCGTTGGGCCACATGCAAAGGAGGGTGGAAAAAATGAGGATAGGATTTTCAACCTCTACAATGAGAGGGAGGTTCTGCCAGCAAGCAAGTGGGGGTATGACATCTCCGTTGGCTAGGTGACCCACAGTGCCTACAACTGTCCTTGGATGCCTTAGAACATCCACCACCATACCCCGTGGAGGGCATAGAGGTGCCCAGCAGACAGAGCCATACCTATCAGATGTAGCAGCAATGCCTACCAGAAGCGGCACTACCAAGAAGGAAAGGCAGTACCAAATGGAAGCCTCAGTGGTGCCAGTAGGCACAGTGTGTCTGACAGACATTAGCCAAGTTCAGCCCTGGGAGAGACTGTAGCTTCATTGTTCAATATAATCACCAATATCCACCTGTGGTGCTTCAAACTGAAATAAAATTTGAAATTCATTTCTTCACACTGCCTACCATTTCAAGTGTGAAACACCCACTAGTAACTACAGCTAGTTGCTACCATATGATGCATCACAGGTAAAGAATATTTCCATCTTTACAGAAAGTTTATTGGACAGTACTGGAGCAGAGCAAGGGAAGAACTTCTCACGGGACAAATCCGCATATGTAGAAATAAGATTATATTACACCTCATCTCCAAGGATCCCCAGGAAGTCATGGTACAAACTTTTGGTCAAGATAGGAATGAAATTTACTAGCTAATGATTTATAACCTACTGTTTAAAGCCCAAAATTCCCACGGAGGCACCCAGTGTCAGCTAGTCTGCATTTAGTGAAAACGTGTAGGTTGATGGTCTCCCCCTGGTTTACCTGGTCACTCAGCCTGGTTCTGACCATGAGATCAGTGTAGCATAAAAACGTCCAAGCAAACTTGTGCCTCATCTTCCCTAAAACAGATACCTTGTTCTCCTATTGGTAGCCATGATTCCCAGATGGAGCATGTTCTGCACAATTGAGAGAAGACTTTGGAAGCTGTGCCCAGGTGTTCCAGACCTCTGTAATGTTGCTTTGTGCTTTCTTGCTCCTGGTGCCGTGTATCCTTTGCTTGTAATAAATCTTTCATGAGTATATCTTGTTAGAATCCTGAGAGTCCTTTCAATTATCTGACCCCGAGTAATTGCTGTACCCCATGGTGGCCCATCAGATTTGGTCATTAACACATACGAAATACCCTCCTGACGCTCCTAGAAGTAACTAGATTGAACTTTACAAGGCTCTAGAGGTCCCACACCAGCAGATGTGAGCAAGAAACATCCATATATATATATATATATAAATAAGACTTTGCCGTTGTTCTTCACCCTTACATGCCAAAAGGAAGTTACAGATGGAATGATATAGTTTGATATGAATATAAGTCAGAGATTATTTGTTTTCAAATCCTTGTAAAGATAATTTTATTGCCTAAACCTCCATTTTTCTCTTCTATATAATGGGAAATATTGCAGAATTCAAATCATAGGATTGCTTGAGGGTTGATTTATACAATACATGTGATAAGTACAATGATGATAGTGTAGGAAGAACTCTGTAAGTATGAGCTCTTGTTACATACTGCCCAGATGAATATATGTGTTAAATATGAACATTTATAACAAACTGGATAATGCATTACCTTAAAGATATCATTATCTTTCTCAGATTTTATTTTATTTCATTTAGTGGCGTTATCTCAATTACCTTCCAACTTTACATCTATTTTGTTTTCCTTTAAATGATATTTTATATGAATGCACCCTGTATTTGAGTAGAGTGCTATATCTTCTAGCTCTAAATGGAGTAATATTTTCATATGCTCTATATATTCTATGTGTGGCTCTTTCTCAGTGGGAAAATTATGGATGTAGTTGTTGGGCCACTAACTCAAATTCTTCCCCTGGTGGTTAATCATGGTTTCTAATCCCAGTGGTATAAACGGTTTTCTGGCAGCCTTCTGGCATAATCCTCTCACTTTATAGTGAGATTTCACAGCTAGTAAATGATAGAACTGGGACTCCAATCCAATCAGACCCATATAAATGTTGAAGTTGTAAGAATATATAGATGATACGGTATATTTCTGGAGAGGATATCATTTGTGATAGAAATATGAGATTATAAAGAGACAAACATAATTTTAAGAAATTGTTCAAACTAATTCATATGACCGTGCTGCAGGAGAGGCAATATAAGATATTTTTCCTACTGTTAAAGAACTTAGACCCCTAGTTGTACTTGTCCTGTTTGAGTTTCTTTAAATCACATGAAATAGAAACCCATTCAAGATAACTCACATAAAATGGTGATTTATTGTAAGACTCTATCAAAGAAGAAAAAGTAATATGGATGCATTTCAGGTAAACTAGAATTGGAAAGTGGAATGGTATTAAGAATTGAGACAGGCACATAATCTCTTCCTCTCGTGGTGACAAATTCTCTAATCTCTACCTTTCTGAATTCTTTGCTTTGAATTCCTTTCTGTCTTGCCTGGTTTTCTCTCCTGGCGTACCTGAACATAGCCAACACAGCCTGACTCTTAACTCTAGGGTTCATCACTTTGTGATGACCAGCATTGGGTCTCTCTTTTCTTTCAGGCAGCATCCTCCTTACCATTATAGTCCATCCGCATTGTTTTCTGTCAGCGCAGAAGTTCATCTGTCATTAATCGGTTTGGATGGAGGTTTGTGGACATCTGGAATCTACAGCTGACCCTTACAAGGCTGTGGGAAAGTAAGTACCTCCAAACATACCCTTTACACATATACACGTGTAATGTTCAAGAACCATACAAGGGTGGTCATTTAGGGCTATTCTCGAGGTGTCACATGAAATATATGCCAAATATGTAGTAAAAACAGAAGTTCTTCAATCCTTCCACAGTAGCAGATATCCATCTGCACTGAAGCTCCAGGAAGTCCAAACAAAGGATGTAGATGTGAAATGATATCTTGAAGAGTGGGTAGAGTATGATTATTTGGAAAGAAGATAAAAAGGTATTGCAGTCAGGCAAAAGGGCATGAAGGTAGGAAACGTTAAGGTACAAAGAGTAAAGTATTTGAATTGGAGCAGAATGTTCATAAATGGTTATAACAAAAGATGAGGTTGTAAAAGGTAAATTGTGTGCTAATTGGGGAGGATACTGTGGTGCATATTATAGAGAATGGTTTTGATTCTAGAAGCAAATTTGGATAAGACTTGAATTGTAAAATATTTTCTATTTTGAATACATGGGGAGAAGTTTTGATATTGGGACTGTTTGAAGATGAGACTTGGGTGGTTCAGTATTGGAAAAAAAGAGAAAAGGTAATATAGCATATTCTATCTCTAAGACTCCATCCTTAGGAAATTATAAAAGATAAAGACCAATATTTATGTACCAAGATATTTATGGCAGCACTATAAATAACACAAAATTCTGGAAATGATTTAAATACCCAAAAACATGGAGATTCACTAATAAATTATGTATACCCAGATGTTGTATCATTAAAAAGAATGTTTCCAAAGAATATTTGATGATATGGGGGGAAGGGAGGTGAAGCTACTCATCATTTATTAAATGCAAAATTCAAGGACAAAGCTAATGTTTATGTATATGATATTGCCAAAAACTTAAATCTTTCAAAGTTTTGATAATTCGATCTCTACTTCTTAAACAGAGGATATTAACATTACTGTTTACATTCTTTTATTATTGTTTACATTCTTGACAAAGATTTATTACAGCAAGCAAATCTTGGTATCTACTATAAATGTTAAGGTAAGTGCTAAGTTTTTATAACAAAAAGATACCCAAAAATATGCCTTCAATAAGACAGAGGTTTCTTTCTCTCTCACGTCTGGCTGGTATAGGCTTGTTGAGTAGCCCCACTTTGCAAAGTATTGCAGGGAGCCAGATTTCTTTTGTCTTCTTCTCCGCCTTCCCCTGGGTTATTTTCCTTTCCTCCTGAAACCTGAGTTGGTGCCGTGTCCCTGTTCTAGCTTAAAGGGAGGAGGAAAAAATCACAAGTGCAAGCAACTTTATTTTTAAGGTTGTGTAGCAAAATTTGCTCACATGACTTCTGTTCATATCTCATTAGCCAAAATGTGATCACATAGTCATACCTAACTATAAGGGAGGCTAGGAGATATGGTGAGAGGAATGTGCTCTATGACTTAAAAGGAGAAGCGAGGGGATAATTAAGGACCATAACATCTTCCACATCTGCTAGAATACAATGGCTATTCAAGAAACCTTTATTAACTGTTCCTCAAAAATCTAAGGTGTTTTTTTTTTTGTCTTTATGTCAGTAGTGGAAACTGTGATAGTCAGTAAATCAGCCACCTGCTTTAGTTTCCTATTAATTGAGCAATTAGATAATCAAATATAGCGAGGATAAATCTCAGATCAAAAACCTAGATGGGAAAAGGTAACCACATTCCTTTATTTTCTTTAAATCTGTTTAAATCACTAGATTTAGCCTCATTCCATCTGGTTGGAAAGAAATTCACTCTTAGATATTACTGGACTCTTCTCCTGGGGTTGTGTCAAGGATTTCCACCAAGCCCCCCATGGCCATCAGCTGTCAATGAGCGTTAGGTGTGTGTTTCTCCAAGCACTGGACTCTGCACAGAAGACAGGAGTATTTTTGAGACCATAGATGCATAACATATGTCTTATATGTGGGTAAGACACAAGTGTCTTTCAGGATGCCTGGGTGGCTCAGTTAGTTAAGCATCTGGCTTCAGCTCAGGTCATGATCTCACAGATCATGAGTTTGAGCCCCATGTCGGGCTCTGTGCTAATGGCTCAGAGCCTGGAGCCTGCTTTGGATTCTGTGTCTCCCTCTGTCTCCGTCCCTCCCCTGCTTACACTCTGTCTCTCTTACTCTCTCTCTCAAAAATAAATAAACATTAAAAAAATTAAAACAAACAAACAAAAAGACATAGGTTTCTTTCTGCCATCAATTCCCACCCCAACCCTAGCACTGTCAGGGAACAGGTTCCAAAACCCTGTTAGGCAGGCCCTCAGGATCTGTTTCTCTCTCTCTCTCTCTCTCTCTCTCTCTCTTTTTTTTTTTTTTTTTGAAACTATAATTAACATAACAATGTTACATTAGCTTCAGCTGCACAACATCATGATTCAACAATTTTGTACATAGCTAGGTGCTCACCATTATAAGTGTAGTCACCATCTGTCACCAAACAACATTATTACAATGTTATTGACTATATTCCCCATGCTGTATTTTTCATCTCTGTGAGTTATTTTATAACCAAAAGTTTGTACCTCTTAATCCCCTTTATTTCACTCATTCCCTCAACCACCTTCCTTCTGGGCAACCACCAGTTTGTTGTCTGTGTTTAAGAATCTGTTTTTTGTTTTTTGGTTTTTGGTTTGTTGGTTTTTAGATTCCCCATATAAGTGAAACCATATGGTATTGGTCTTTGCTTGCCTGACTTATTTCCCTTAGAATATACCTTCTATGTCCATCCATGTTGTTGCAACTGGCAATATCTCATTCTTTTTGAAGACTGAGTAATAGTCCATTGTATGTATACATACATGTGTGTATGTTACATCTTTCTTATTCATCTGTTGATGGACACTCAGGTTGCTTCCATATATTGGCTCTTGTAAATAGTATTACAATAAACATTAAAAAATACATATGTATCTTTTTCAGTTAGTATTTTCATTTAATTGGGTAAATACCCAGTAGTTAAATTACTGGATCATATGGTAGTTCTATTTTTAATTTTTTGAGGAGTCTCCAGACTGTTTTTCACAGTGGCTGCACCAATTTGCATTGACACCAACAGTGCACAAGGTTTTCTTTTTCTCCACCTCCTTGCCACCATTTGTTGTTTCTTGTCTTTTAGATTCTAGCCATTCTGACAGATGTAAGGTGGTCTCATCATGGTTTTGATTTGCATTTCTCTGATGATTACTGATGTTGAGCATCTTTTTCATGCATCTGTTGGCCATGTGTATGTCTTCTTTGGAAAAATATCTGTTCAGGTCCTCAGCCCATTTTTAAATGTGATTGTTTGTTTTGATGTTGAGTTGTAGGAATTCTTTATATATTTTAGATATTAGCCCCTTACTGGATATAGCATTTGCAAACATCTTCCGTCGTGCAGTAGGTTACACTTTTGTTTTGTTGATGCTTCCTTAACTGTGCAAAAGGCTTTTTATTTTGGTGTAGTCCCAATAGTTTATTTTTGCTTTAGTTTTGCTTGCCAGGGGAGACATATCTAGAAAAATGTTGCTATGGCTGATGTCAAAGTGATTACTGCCTACGTTTTCTTCTGGGAATTTTATACTTTCATGTCTCACATTTAGTATTTAACCCACTGTGAGTTAGCTTTTCTGTACAGTGTAAGAAAGTGGTTCAGTTTTGTTCTTTTGCATGGAGCTGTCCAGTTTTCGCAGAGCCATTTATTGAATGGCTTTTCCTCATTTTACATTCCTCATTTACATCTTTACATTTTACATTTACATTCTTGCCTCCTTTGTCATAAATTAATTGACCATATAAGCATGGGTTTATTTCTGGGCTCTCTATTCTGTTCTACTGATCTCTATGTCTATTTTTGTGCCAGTACCATATTGTTTTGATTGCTACAGCTTTGTAGTATACCTTGAAATCTGGGATTGTGATACCACCAGCTTTGTTCTTTCTCAAGATTGCTTTGGCTATTTAGGGTCTTTTGTGGTTTCATATAAATTTTTGGATTATTTCTTCTAGTTCTGTGAAAAATGCTATTCGTATTTTGATGGGGATTACATTGAATCTGTAGATAGCCTTGGGAAGTTTGGACATTATAACAATATTCTTCTAAGCCATTAGCATGGACTATCTTTCTATTCGTTTGTGTCATCTTCAATTTCTTTCATCAATGCTTTGTAGTTTTCAAAATACAGGTCTTTCACCTCCTTGGTTAAGTTTGTTTCTAGGTATTTTATTCTTTTTGGTACAATTGTAAATGGAATTGTTTTCTTGATTTCTTTTTTTGCTACTTCATTATTATGTATACACATGCAACGTATTTATGTATATTAATTTTGTATCCTGCAACTGAATTCATTTATCAGTTCTAGTAGTTTTTGGTGGTCTTTAGGATTTTTTATATATAGTATCATGTCATCTGCGAATAATGACAATTTTCTTTCTACCTTAACAATTTGGAGGGTTATTACTGTATTTCTTTTTCTTGTCTGATTGCTGTGGCCAAGACTTCCAGTACTATGTTAAATAAAAGTGGTGAGAGTAGGCATCCTTGTCTTATTCCCGAATTTAGAGGAAAAGTTCTTAGTTTTTCACCAGTGAGTATGATATTAGCTATAATTTTCATGTATGACCTTTACTATATTGAGGCTTGTTTCTTCTAAACCTATTTTCTTGAGAGTTTTTATCATGAATGTATGTTTTATTTTGTCAAATGTTTTTTTCTGCATCTATTGAGATGATCATATGGTTTTCTCCTTTCTCTTGTTAAGGTGATGTGTCATGGTCATTGATTTGTGAATATTGAACTACCCTTGAATCCCTGGAATAAATCCTACTTGATAGTGGTGAATGACTTTTTCTAATGTATTGTTGAATTTGGCTTGCTAATATTTTGTTGAGGATTTTCGCATCTATGTTCTTCAGAGATCTTGGCCTCTAGTTTTTCTTTTTTTGTATTGTGTTTGGTTTTGGTATTAGGGTAATGTAGGCATCCTAAAATGTATTTGGAAGTTTTCCTTCCTCTTCTATTTTTTGAAATAGTTTGAGAAGACTACTTACTGACTCTTCTTTAAATGTTTGGTAGTATTCACCTTTGAAGCCATCTGATCCTAGACTTTAGTTTGTTGGGAGATTCTTTTTTTTTTTTTAATTACTGAATGAATTTCATTGTTAGTAATTGGTATCTTCAAATTTTCTGTTTCTTCCTAATTCATTCTTGGAAGATTATATGCTTCTAGCAATTTACCCATTTTTTTCTGGGTTGTCCAATTTGTTGGCATATAATTTTTCATAATATTCTCTTGTAATCCTCTTTATTTCTGTGGTATTGGTTGTTATTTCTCTTCCTTCATTTCTGAATTTATTTATTTATTTTTTATTTTATTTTTTTTTTCAACGTTTTTTATTTATTTTTGGGACAGAGAGAGACAGAGCATGAACGGGGGAGGGGCAGAGAGAGAGGGAGACACAGAATCGGAAACAGGCTCCAGGCTCCGAGCCATCAGCCCAGAGCCTGACGTGGGGCTCGAACTCACGGACCGCGAGATCGTGACCTGGCTGAAGTCGGACGCTTAACCGACTGCGCCACCCAGGCGCCCCTGAATTTATTTTTTTGAGTCCTCTCTTCTTGATAAGTCTGGCTGAAGATTTATCAATTTTGTATACTTTTTCAAAGTATCAACTCCTGGTTGAATTGATCTATCCTATTGCTTTTTAGTCTCTGTTTCATTTATTTCTGTTCTAATCTTTATTAATTCCTTTCTTCTAGCTTTGGGATCTGTTTTCTATCTCTTTTAAGTGTAAGGTTACTTTGATATTTTTCTTGGTTCTCAAGGTAGGCCTGCATTACTATTAACTTGCCTCTTAGAACTGCTTTTGCTGCATCCCAAAGATTTTGGATTGTTGCATTTTCATTTTTATTTGTCTGCAGGTATTTTTTAATTTCCTCTTTGATTTCTTGGTTGACCCATTCAATGTTTAGTAGCATGTTGTTTAGCCTCCATGTATTTGTGTTCTTTCCAGAATTTTTCTTGTAACTGATTTCTAATTTTATATGGTTTTAATTTGTTTTAATGTTTATTTAATTTTTGAAGGAGAGAGAGACAGAGTGTGAGTGGGGGAGGGACAGAGAGAGACACACACACAGATTCCGAAGCAGGCCCCAGGCTCTGAGCTGTCAGCACAGATCCTGAGATAGAACTCGAACTCAGACCACGAAATCATGACCTGAGCTGAAGTCTAACACTTAACCAACTGAGCCACCCAGGCGCCCCTATGCTGTTGCGGTCCTAAAAGATGCTTGATATGATTTAACTTTTTTAAATTTATTGACACTTGTTTTGTGGCCTAACATGTGATTCTACTCTAGAGGGTGTTCCAAGTGATTTGAAAATAATGTGTATTCTACTCTATTTGGATACAGTGTTCTGTATATATCTGTTATGTCCATCTGGTTTAATATGTCATTCAAAGCCACTGTTTCTTTCTTGATAATCTGTCTAGAATACCAATACACTGATGTAGGTAAAGTGTTAAATTCCCATACTATTACTATATTCCTGTCATTTTCTCCCTTTATATCTGTTAATAATTGCTTTATGTATTTAGGTATTCCTATGTTTAATACATA
Organism: Panthera uncia; assembly: GCF_023721935.1. Taxonomy (NCBI): domain Eukaryota; kingdom Metazoa; phylum Chordata; class Mammalia; order Carnivora; family Felidae; genus Panthera; species Panthera uncia. The sequence continues at coordinate 34,148,037 of NW_026057576.1, forward strand.
GATATTTATAATTGTTATATCCCCTTGTTGGATTGTTCCCTTTATCATTAAGTAGTACCTTTCTTTGTCTCTTGCTACATTTTTTGTTTTAAAGTCTATTATTTCTGACATAGGTATTGCTACCCTAGAATTTTTTTTTTTTTTGGTTTTTCACTTTTATTTGTATGATGTATGTTTTTACATACTTCTACTTGCAATCTGCCTGTATCTTTAAGTCTGAAGTGAGAGGCTTATAAGCAGGCTTATATAGATGGGTCGTGTTTTTTTGTTTTTTGTTTTTTTAAATCCATTCAGAGTCCCTATGTCCTTTGAAGTATTTAGTCCATTTATATTTAAAGTAATTATTGATAGGTATGTATGTGTTGCCATTCTGCCACTTTTCCAGTTTTTATAGTTCTTCTCTATCTCTTTCTTCTTCATTTTCTTTTCTTGTGGTTTCATGATTTTCTTTAGTGTTATGCTTGGATTCCTTTCTCTTTATTTTTGCATATCTGTTACAGATTTTTTATTTGTGGTTACCATAGGTTTATATATAACATCTTATGTGTTTTTCAGTCTATATTAAGTTGATGGTTGCTTAAGTTTGAATTCATTTTAAAAGCACTAATTTTTTACTCCCTCTTCCATATTTTACCTAGATGATGTCATATTTTGCATCTTTTTTATTTTGTGTATCCCTTATCTTTGTCAATATAATTGACTTAATACTTTTGTGTTTTAACCTCCATAATGGTTTTATTAGTGATTCATCTACTACCTTTATATGCTTGCAATTACCTGTGAAATTTTTCCCTCTTATAATTTTCTTACTTCTAGTTATGGCATTTTCTTCTACTCAACTTCCTTAAACATTTCTTCTTGTAAGGCTGGCAACAAACTCCTTTAACTTTGTTTGTCTGGAAAATTCTTCATCTCTCATTCTCTTTAAAATGATAACTGGGTAGAGTATTCTTGGTTGAAGGCTTTTTGATTTCAGTACTTTGAATATATTCTGCCACTACCTTCTGGCTTGCAGAATTTTGGATGAAAAATCCACTAATAACCTTATAGGGTTTCCCCTGTATGTAACTTTTTTTTTTTCCTGCTGCTTTAAAAATTCTCTTTTTATCACTACTTTTTTGCCACTTTAATTATTATGTGGTGTGGTGTGGACTCTTTGGGTCAAATTTGGGAGGGTATCTGGATATCTGTTTCCTCCCTCAGATTGAGGAACTTAGCAGCTATTATTTCTTCATATAAGTTTTGTGCCCCCTTCTCTCTTCTTCTGGGATCCTTTTAATATGAATGTTACTGTGCTTGAGGATGTCTGAGTTCCATTAACCTATTCTCATTTTTTTATTCTTTTTTTCTTTTTTCTGCTCTTCTTGTGTGCTTTCCATTTCTCTATCTTCCAAGTCACTGATGTATTCTTCTGCATCCTCTAATATGCTGTTGATTCTCTCTAGTGTACTTTTTTCTTTCAGTTATTGAGTTCTTCATCTCTGATTGGTTCTTTTTTATATTTTCTAACTCTTTGTTAAAGTTCTAAGATCCTCCACTCTTTTTTCAAATCCAGTAAGTATCTTTATGACAATTACTTTCAATTCTTTATGAAGCATATCATTTATTTTCATTTCACTTAGCTGTTTTGCTATTATTTTGTTCTCTTCTTTCATTTGGGACATATTCCTCTGTCTCATTTTATCTAACTCTCTGTGTTTGTTTCCATGTATTAGGAAGGTCAGCTATTTCTCCTAGTTTTGCAAATAGTGGCCTTATATAAAAGAGGCCCTATGGTGCTTCATAGCACAATGTCTCCTGGTCATCAGAACCAGGCATTCCAGGAGTGTGTCTTCTGTGGGTTGTGTATGTTCTATTGTGGATGAGTTGCATTTGCCTTCAGTTAGGTGCAATTACCTGCTTTGCCTGTTATCAGTGCACTGGACACTGTTGAGAGACCTGTCCGAGGCCACTGTGGGCTTGTAGATGAGCAGGGCCAGCTGTCAATCTTGATGTCTGTGCTGCATCTCTGTGTTAGGGGTGCAGGTGCACTGAATGGCAGGTTTTCTCCCTGCATGGCCAGCTGAAAGGCTTGCTACTGGAATTGCAGGCACACTGGTGTGTGTGGTTATCTCCCCCACTCCCCAGGGAAGGAGTCACTTTGGAGTGACACCTGTCCCTGCTAAGGTTGCTTGCATGATGTGGTAGGACAGGAGCTGCTTTGCAGGGAGATGGGCATGTTGGGTGGGGTAAGTCCACAGGGGTGTGTGAGGGTGGGGCACATAGTACTAACAAGATAGGTGGAGAATGTTTACACTGGTCACCACAAATGTCTGGCTATCTAGTACTTGCCAGTACTTTTGTTCCTGAAGAATTCTCCTAAAGATCCCTGCCCTTCTCCTTATTTATTAACTGGCTCTTTAAGGGTGGGGACTCAGTTTCCAATTGCCCTCTGGCTCTCCTGGAACTAAGCCCACTGATTTTTAGAACTTGTGAAATTAAGCTTACTGGTTTTCAAAAACCAAATATTCTGGGGACTCATCTTCCCAGCATGAGTCCCCAGAGCCTGGGGTGAGGTCTGATCCTCTTGCTTCTCCATACATGGGGTGTTCCTCCTGTTTGTGGTTAGTCTTGCCAGGAGTTTGGTTCCCAACTGAATGTCTGGCCATCCTACTTTTTTCAATGTGGCCTCTTGTTTATATTAACTGTGGAAGGTCTTGTCTTCACATCTTTGGGTCATTTTCAGAGGTAGTTATACCAGATGCAGCTGTTACCTCTGGGTATCCATAGGATGAAGTGAGCTCAGGGTCCTCCTACTCCACCATCTTCCTCACTACCCTCCCAATTTATAGATCTCTTTGGACCTTCTCAGTTTTATGTAAAACTTTCTTTTCTCCCTTAGTAATGATTAAGGAAATATTGTGAGAGCCTGAAGTCCAGACTAACATTACACATGACAGAAAATGCTTTAGCTCTTAAGCAGGACTGCTTTCCACCCTGCAAAGTTTCTATTGGCTTAAAATGAGAAAGGAGGGTAAAATATAGCAAACAAACCACAAATAATCACCTATTAAAATGATTCAGTCCCCAATTTCTGGAATTGCATGTAAAATCTGAACCAATGTACTTCAGTATATGAACTATTTTTTTCTTATTTAATACTTCTAACTTTTTATTTCCCAATAATTATAGATTTACAGAAAGTTGCAAAAATAGTATAGTGACTCCCATATACCCTTTACCCACTTCCCTCCAGTGGTAACATCTCAGACTATAGTACAACTTCAAAACCAATGTACTGACAACAGCAACTGCTAACTAGACTTTTTTTAATTTTTAAAAATGTTTTTATTTACTTTTGAGAGACAGAGAGTGAGTAGGGGAGGGGCAGAGAGAGAGAGAGAGAGAGAGACAGAATCCAATGCAGGCCCCAGGCTCTGGGCTCTGAGCTGTCAGCACAGAGCCTGATGCAGGGCTTGAACTCACAAGCCATGAGATCATGACCTGAGCCAAAGTGAGACACTTAACCAACTGAGCCACCCGGGTGCCCCTAGACTATAGACTTTGTTCAATTTCACCAGCTTTAACATGCGTTCATTTGTGGCTGTGTACAGGTCTATGTATGAACTAACTAACATAGATGCATAGAGATTTTTCCATTGTGTTTGGTTCCTAGTTATTGGTCAGATTTTAGAGAATTGAAAAGGTAACCTGCATGTAAGTGATGTATCAGTGTCTGAGTTTTGGGTGGATAAAAATGGGAGAGCAGCAAGAGGAAAATGTGAGAGAGAAAAAGATTATTTACTTAACTAATGTAACTACAAAGTTTGCCTGTGGTTTAAGATAAAGAATCTGGAGGCTGTCATAAAGCTTGGGAAGCATTTATTTATTACCAAAATGTAGGTTACCAGGTGGATGTGGAATAGCATCGAGAGACCTGAGCAGAACAGATAAGAGATACAGTGGAAAAAAATATAAATTTCACCCAAATCACAACCAGGGCAGGTAAATGGGCTCCTTTCTTTAGGCAGTTTTCTACCCACACCCACCCCTTGAGAGAATAAAACTCTCTCTCTCAAAGTCAGTTTTTCAAGAATCAAATCTCTTATTTCTCAGTTCTTTGCCTATCTGACTTCCCAAACATCAACATTTCAAATTTTTAGAAATATTTGACATTTTTCCTGTCGATTTAACACAAACCAGTGATTTTTTTTATTTAAGAAAACTCACTTTAACACAGTGAAAACATGACAAGAAGCAGCGTGCAGCCAAGTCTCTGCTGAAGGCGCAGACTGCCTCTCAGCAGACACTTGTAGGGCCTCGAAAGCCAAACAAACAAGGAGGATCTCAATATTTTATGTCAGGGAAAACTTTCTCTACATCTTCACTTTTTCTCGAAGATGAAGAAGTGCGGTAGCAAGTTTCCAAGATGCTATGGTTGACGTCTTTATTAATGATCTTGCAGAGACGACACATGGTACTTAAATGAAGTTTGCAGATGATGCTAAATCAAGAGCTGTTGCTAATACCAGTAAAGACAACACAGTAATAAATAAACTTGTGATGGTTAAAAATATAAAGAAGAAAAAGGGGGAAAGATACAGGATATGCACATTTTGTGATGTTATATGAAAGCTACACTGCCCCCACAAAGGAGACCTGTATTAGGGTAAATATGAAGCCATTGCCTTATGATAAGAAGAAATTCCATGTCCTTTCCTCTCAACTGCAATGGAACTGAACTTGGAACCGCTTGTTTAATTTGGAGGCCTGTATTCAACTTGAAAAAGACAGGAAAGAGGACGAAACTGAACCAAGAATCACCAAGTGTGATGCAAATAAAAAGGTTAATGGGAATAAATATTTACAATTTCAAGACTAAAAAAGTCTGCAATGATTTGAAAGGTACTAACACTACAAAAAAGCAATTATTTAGCCTGGGGAAAGCGTCTGTAACTAGAAATAATGACGTTAAGAATGGCACGATTTCAGAAATATCAGGAAACTTTCTCCCAGCCACAAAAACCTATAACATCTAGGTAATAGGTACAAAGACCATTCTTTCAGGACTTTTCATTCTGTGGGGGAGGAGAGAAGTAATGGAAGGGATTGTAAGGTAGTTTAAGGAAAAACATTAGCCCATCAATGAGCAAAGAGCAGGGAAAGCAAAGACCTGGGCCCAGGAGAACCAACGAGTCCCTGGAGGCTTTGAGATGAGGAGCTATGTATGTACCTGGGCTTACACAGCCAAGGGAAAGCATTACAAAAAGGAAGACTCATGGTTTCCAGCACCCCTCCTTTCCAGTCTTAGAAAGACTCCATTCATATTTTATATGAAATGCTTAGAAGAGATCTCTGACGCATATTACTTGTGTCCTCTAAGAATTAATTCTCCTGTGATGGCAAGGAGCTTAACCATCACAGCAGCAAGTATACTAAGAACAGACAAATCTTCCCAGAGAATATTGATACATTCTGACAACAATGAACTTACAATGCAGTTGGGACATACTATGAGATGTGACCACTTCTCCTCCCATCTCTTCTGGATAGGTAAAAGAGTTACACTGTAGAGCAGCCCAAAATTGTTGGCAAACCTCACCTCTGCCACAGAGTAGTATATCTTGATTAAGTTACCTGACTTTGTGAGCCTCAGTTTGCCCATCTATCAAAACAGGCATCATAATTACGTTTAGAAACTACCATTTGCCTATAATTCCCAAGAGTCAGGAACCTTCCCAATGACCTAAATAGATTAGTTTCATAAATTACTAATTTTGTAAATAATTTAGTTTCCTAATGTAGGAGGTGGACAAGGGATGGCACCTTAGGCAGAGTTCTTGATCACATGCAACAAAAGCCGGTTCTGGTGAGTTTTTAAAGGAATATTTAAAAGAGACAGAGATGGTACTGGAAAATTGGATATTCACAGGCAAAAGAATGAAACTAGACTTTTCTCAGACACCACTCACAAACATTAACTTGAAACAGATCATAGACCAAAGTCATAAGACATGAAACCATAAAACACCTAGAGAAAACACAGGTGGTAAACTCCTTGGCATAAGCCTTGGCAATGATTTTTTGGACAACGCCTCAATCTCAAGCAACAAAAGCAAAAATAAACAAACATGACTACATCAAACTAAGAACCTTCTGCACAACAAAGAAAATGATCAATAAAGTGAATACAGAATGGGAGAAAATATTTGTAAACTGCATATCTGATAAAAGACTAATATCCAAGATATGTAAGGAACTCCTACAACTCAATAACAAAACAAAATCTGATTTAAAAATAGGCAAAGGACCCCAACAGACATTTGTCCAAAAAAGATAGTCGCGTGGCTAACAAGTGCAGGAAGAGGTGTTCAACATCACTAATTATCAGGGAAACTCAAAACCACTGTGACCGATCACCTCATACCTGTTAGAATGACTGTTATCAAAAATACAAGAGGTAACAAGTGTTGGTGACAATGTGAAGGAAAAGGATTCCTTGTGCACTGTTGGTAACACTGTAAATTGGTACACTACTGTGGAGAATAATATGGAGGTTCCTCAAAAAATTAAAAACAGTACTAGTAAATGCTGTCAAATTTCTAGCTGTAAGATAAATAAGTTCTGGGGACATAATGTGCAGCATGATGATTATAATTTACAATACTGTATTTTATATGTGAAAGGTGCTAAGAGAATAAATCTTTAAAGCTCTCATTTAAAAAATGTAACTATGTGGGGTAATGTTAATTCAACTTAGTGTGGTAATTATTTCACAATATGTTACATATATCAAATCATTATGATGTATACTTTAAACAAATACATTATATATGTCAATTATGTCCCATTAAAACTGGGGGGTGGGGGATGATGGTAGTAAGAAGAGCTCAAGGTTAAGCTTCTGGAGCAATGCTCAAATCTCACCTCAAAAACCCCTGGTCTGTCATAGATATGGTTATCATCATCATCAATAACAATATCTCCTGCCATCTTGAGATGGTGTTATTCACACATCTGCCAGAAACTCAACTTGACAGCAACCCTGGCTGTCATTAGCACTGTCACCACTCCTGTGCCCCCAAAATGACCTAGTAGCATTGCTTATAGCAACAGCCAACACCTGGGCAGTCATCTCCTATCCAGTGGATTCTACTTAGAGCCTGCTTCCTTGTGCTGTTCTGCTCTGAATCAAAGTCTCCCATGTCTGATTGATAGGGCCTAGATAATTGTCTGTGTCCTAACTTCAAGGGATGGGAAAAGAGATGTTGTGAATTCATTGGGGAGGCAGGACCCATGAGGCTGAATATTTCTCCAGACATAGGAAGGGTATCGAGAGATGCTGGGCAGGATGTGTGGGCAATCTGGCTGTGACATCTGTCACCCTATTGATCACCAGGCCTGCTTCAGTTGATCTGGCTGGTTAGGCAACTATCCCCTTCTTCCCTCACCACTCTACAGGCACCCTTACCAAAGCTGTGCGCCTTGTCGAAGAGGACCACCTTCCCTGATAGAGGAAGACTATTCTTTAGTCAAGGGTATATGCGTAGCTTCTCTCCCATGCTAGAACCTCCAAACAAGATTTCAAGAGATGGTGGGCAGCCCCAAAACAAGACAAATGCCTATTGAAGAATTTGGCTCTGAAACATTAACATACACATACTTTTTCCATATTTAAAATTAAACAGCAACAGATTTAGCAACTGTGAAGCACAAAATACTGCCACCTAATAAAACCCTCCAATGAGGCATCTTCCAAAAGAGAGACAAAGTCTCAACTGGTACTGCATCTAGGTCCAAATCCAAGTTTTTTGAGTCAGATATGTTCTTCCTCTGCATCTTTCACAATTTTGTCTGGAGTCCTAAGCTATGCACTATTTTGTAAACTTGACTCACACTCAATATAGAAAGGAACAAGAGAGGAGGAAAAGTTAGTTAAAATATACAACTATATGCGTGAAGCAGCAAGGAAGAAAATGTGAGTAAGTCCAACAGTCCTTATTTCTGAACTGGTCGCAAGGTCATAGTACTATTTTTTATTTCCTTTCTCTTTTACCTGTTACATATCCCCATTGTCCTCAAACAGTACCTCAGCTGGTCAGTATTGTTTGCCCAGTGGATAATCCAAATTTTATTCTCAAGGTAGATAAGTCTTTAGTGATCTTGCCTATAATGGGTTACTGTAGTTTTCTTATTATCACTGGATAAGGAAAAACTAGGAACCATCATATCCCTTGAATTCCCCATAAATGCTTCCACATCTCCATTGTATAACAACAACCCTATTTTCCATTGATAATAAGAATCAACCACTTCAGCGAACACAGGACCCTTATTTTTGCCTGTTTTCCAGAAGCAAGAGGAATGCTAGATGGCCAACTAGGGATCTCAGCTTTCAAAATTATTGCATCACTGATGAAGGAAACATTTCTCTTAGGGTTATTAACACCCTCAAACCGAATTTTCAAGATACGAAGAAAGGAAATAAAGGCCTTAGAGTGATTTAGTTATAATTGTGAGATGCTCCATGCCCACGTTCACTCCTTGGTTTCAGGACCCCTGTGTTCTGGCTGTGGAGGAAGAGGCACCGATATTGGGCACTGATTACGGTTGAACCCATGTCTTGTAGAATAGCACACAACCTACACAAGGAGCTGTTACACAACCAGAATGGTAACTGAGTTGTCAAGGAACCACTCCACTGAGCTATCAGGCTGGCTGCCTCTGAATGGCTGGGTGCACAGTAGGACCAGAAATCCCATGGCATAAGCACATTAGCTCATATCTTTTGCTCTGAGATAAATTTTCTGTTCTGTAAATTCTGGCCCGGCTCAGACCTTATGTAAAGGCGATTATCGTACATTTCTCAAATAGGCAGCCTTTTGGGATCCTGCCTTTATATAGTTCTCTCCTTAAGTTTGTCAGACAGTTTAGGGGGCCAGAGAACATGATTCCCAAGATTCCTCAGAATCCCACATCAATGGCAAGGGAGGCATTCCAGCCCACAGTAGGGTTCTGGGAGGCCAAGTTTACAGCAGTTGCCAATCTCCTCTGTCCACAACCTTTACCTTTACTTCTAGCTCCTTTCTTCTGTTATTCTTTCTTTACTCTCGCTCTTTTCCTCTTCCTTCCCCTTCTAATTCTTTCTTCTCCTTCTTCACCCTGTACACTCTTCATCATTTTTGTAGTTTCAACTATCTAATGCCTGTCCACACTGGGAGAAGACCAATCCTACCTAAATCTCCCAGAGCAACATTTATCCCACTATACCCCCAAGCATGATAGGTCATAGGAAACTTAGCACATACAGTAACAACAACAAAATAACCTTGAGACTGGCAAATTTATTCTTCTTAGCATAAAAACATCAGGCTTTCCCGTTTGTGTTTAAAAGCCTAAACTTTCATTCTTTCACTGTAAAATTTATGCATTTAGATATCAAGGGAAATGTTTACAAATTCCCTCATACAATCTTTACAAATTTTCTCAGTTTCAACCCCTAAGATAATTTTTCTTTCAAAATAAAAATCCTCTTTCACATCCATAGTCTTATCAGATAATTATATTTTAACTGAGCATTTGATAGGCTTTTAATCTGTGTGCATACTTCTTTGTGGGATTTATCCTGTTAGATTTAAGTATATATTTTCAAGAACAGTACTTTTAACCACACTGGGTATTTTCTTCTATCTGTGTTGCTGCTGTTATTGTTGTTTTACCCTTTTCTAACTTGTGTTGACAAATTTTATTTTGTGACTTTGATTTTAGTAATAGATCTGTGATAAAAGTAATCATTTCTATAATCTGACATCTTTCACAAACTTTGAAGCCCAGGCATAAATGTTCTCTATTGACTGTCAAACATCTGTTTTTACTAATAATATGGTTTTATGGAAAAGATAAAGAATGGCTTAAAATTTCAGTAAGGATTTTTCAATTGAGTCATAAATGGGAATGTACAAAAAAAAAGCAATTTATTGCAAATAGCATGTGAGTAGAAATGGTCTAAAACGGAAGGAAATTTTCCAAGAATGAATAAAGGAGTATTTGGAACATGCCCCCTCACCACCACCCCCCCCCCACACACACACACACACACTTTTCTCTACAGTCGTGATTCTTAATCTTGTTAGGTCTTGGATCCTTTTAAGAATCTAAACAAAGTTACGGACTTCCTCCTCAGAAAGAAAGGCATTGACACATAAGGTCCATGGACTCTAAGTTAAAACCTATGTCTAAGGAATAATATTAGACAATTAATCCTAGTCAAAGTACCCTCTGGCTTCCCTTCTGCCCCAAAGCCCTACTTGGTGAAACCAAATATTCATCCTGGAGTAGATGTGGAAGGTCAGTACCACCCATGGTTTAACCTTCTACCCATTACAATGGAGCAGAGAAAAAATGAATGAGGAAAGAAGTGAATTAATAGAAGTACAGTTCCTCATTTATGTGACTATGTAAAAATACTACTGACCTGGGTTTGGAGAAGGTCATTCTGGGCCTGAGCAACAGGAGCTGTGAAGGCCCATGCTGGATATGGCAAATTACCAGTGTGAAGGGGCAGTATAAGAGAAGGGATAATTTCATGAGGCTGGGGAGGGGGAGCCATTGTATGTAATGACTGGCACTTAGATTTTACTCTGTGAAGAAAGGATTTTGACCAGTTTAGTAACTGGTCAGCTTTGCATGTTAGAATGGTCACCCTGGCCAAAGTGTGGAGAATGCCTTTGAGGAGGACAAGACCAGAATCTTGGAGGCCGAGACACCACTAAGAGGTGGTTTCAGGAGTCCAGGACAAAGATGATTGAAGACTGAACTAAGGCAGTGATGGTAGACCCAGCAAGAAAAAAAAAAATTGAAAATCATGTAGGAAATTATGTAGGAAAAAAAGAGTTGGACTTGATAACAGAGTGGAGATTGGAAGTGATGGAAATGAAAAACTCCATGTGTGCCTTTCTAGGATGCTTATGTTTTACAGAGCATTTAAATTGTCGAATGAACAGCTTCAACATTCCAGGACCATCCCACTGAGGGGTTTAGGTAGTCTTGTGCTGAGGGCACAACACCAAGACCTTTTCCTTCCACAAAGTGCCATCCAAAGCAGAAGTAGAAATATTTGGGAGGTGGGACAAAGAAAGAGGACTGACTCACAAAGGGGTTTATATAACTATAAATGTCCTTGTAGTCTTCTAAGTCACACACAAACATACATACACGTGCGCGTGTGCACACACACACACACACACACGCACACACGCTGAGCCCCAGGAGAGGAGAGAATGCCCTATCAGGGTCATGCACGTACAATCTGTTCAGCCAGGATTCTTGTGCTACACAAAACTCTGCCACTAAGTACCTAAAGTATGCTTTCTTTAATTTTCAAAATATATACTTTCCTACTGAAAAATTAATCTTGTAACTGCTTACACTAGGAAAATCACAGCTTATGACTCAGATGCCTGATTCTGCTTCACTGAATTTTGACTCTATTTATAGGTGATGTATTTTGAGGATATTTTCTAATTCCTGGTGAATCCCTTCTTTCTTTCTTCTTTGAGTCACTGGCGAATGGAAGTTAGGAAGGACCGAAAAGGAAAAGGAAGTAATGGGTGTGTGCATGGAAGTACCCTGTACTAATGTTAACCAGCGATAGCTTTGTCAGGGCTCTTCATCACCTGCCTTTTCTTCATCAAGCCCAGAGAAGGTGGTGGTGTTAAGGGGTGGCACACAGACAAGGTGTCAGCATCCCCCACCCAAAAATCTCCATTACTGGTTCCCTAGACTTTATTTATTTATTTCACACCAAATTGCGGGTCCCACAAGTCCCCACCTCCAACTTGCAGTTCCTAAGCCCTCTCTGTCAGGTTGAGCCATATTAAATAACCCTGTGTATATGTCAAGAGGGTCGAATGAAAATCACTTCACATGGTTTAAGTTAACATGTGGAAATGCTGAACTCCTATCCAGCACATGTCCCTTCCTGAGATAACAGGGGAGAAAGGTACACTCAGCCACTCTTTCCGCCAGTGTCACCTGTTGCTCACCTCTGTGAATCCCCAGTGCCTCCTGCTCTACCTGAGGATTCTCCCTAGGTGTGGGGTTGTAGGAGAAGTGAAAAAGGCATTCTGAAAAATGTCAGGATTTTCTTGGAGAAGACCACAGAAAAGCCATCTGCAGTATAGCTTGTGTCAGCATCAGCTCAGTAGTGTGCAATCCTCTAGCTTCCCAGGAGCTTCCCACTGAGAGCCACAGGGGTCATGATGTGCTGAGGACACAGTGCCAGCACATGGCAGTCTGAGGGGCGAATGCATTTTCCCTCGCACCAGACCTTGTGCTGACATCCAGAGCACCGTGCTGGACTCTTAAGAATGATCTCTCCCTCCCGCACACCGAGGGGCAAAAACACAGATTTGTAAAATGTGGCCAACAAAAGGAAACCTAAGAGTCCAAGCTGAGAGACACTTCTGGAAAAAATTCATATTCTGACTTTAATAATCAATAGCTTATGCTGGCATGCCAGCTATCATCACACACGCTGTATGCCTGCAGACTATGATATAATCAAGCTTTCATTTATATTTATGTGACCAGGAGGACTTTGTATTTGATGATTTTAAAAGATGCATGGACTCAGTTCTGTCTAATTCTGATATATTGGTCTATTATCTATAAGAGGCCATTGGCTAAATTGTACTATTCACATGAGGATCCATGATGAAAATTTATCAGAATGATAGGGAAATATTCAGATTTCAGTTTTCTTCAACAGTAAAATTTTGAGAATATAAGCATATTGTGTTTCCAAATGGCCGTCGGAACTAGATTTAAGAGGATCTCATTGTATAACAAATGCATTATTAAAATAGTTATGCTGCACTAAAAGAGAAGCAGTGTGACAATTGGTGGGGCGGGAGAGATTGATCCACAGAATTGCAACCGATGAAACTGCAGGCTCGGGAGCCAAATCAACGGGCCTGGACGAGGCCCCTAACAGTGAAGGGGACGGCCATTTCTTAAATAAGCAGTTATTTAAGTGTTTGCTTTGTTTCAATAATGCGACATTTAACTTCCTTACTGATAATGCATAGATAAGTCAGTTCAGTTCTTCGGGACCCTCAGCATCTATGGGTAGGGGTGTCAGTGTGATAATTATTGTGACAAATACAGATTTTCAAAGAGAATACTCATGGTCACTGCCTTTAGGAAACTAACAGTCTGGAGAAAGTACACAACATATTGACTGATAGAAAACATTATTTTTTGTAGTTTCAAGTTTTTATTTAAGTTCCAGTTCGCTAACATACAGTGTAATATGAGTTTCAGGTGTAGAGATAGAACACACTAGTTATTGTTCCTCTGGAAAGAGGTAAAGAGAAGAAGGAAATTCCTGGTTCCCAGTGGGAATTTTAGTATCAAAGAAAGGTGTATGCATGGGGATCCCAGTGAGCATGTTTTCCTCTCAAAGTCACCATTGTGAAGATGTCCTTTTAAGAGGCACACGTTTGGGGTGCCTGGGTGGCTCAGTCGGACTGCAGCTTTGGCTCAGGTCATGATCTCATGGCTCATGAGTTTGTGCCCTGTGTCAGGCTCTATGCTGACAGCTCAGAGACTGGAGCCTGCTTTGGATTCTGTATCTCCCTCTCTCTCTGCCCCTCCCACACTCGCATTCTGTCTCTGTCTCTCTCAAAAATAAATAAACATTAAAAAAAAAAAAGGGTTTTTTATGCCATGGTTTAAAGGAATAGAAATGGGTTTGTAGCAAGTCATTTTTGTATGTAATCAGTGACATGCATATTTAGAAGGCTAGTCTTGGGGAGCCAAAATAATTGAATTATTGTAAGCAACATAGAAAATTAAAAATGTGTTAGGGTTAGTGTCAGAAGGCCTGGGGCTGAGTTGTACCTCTGCTAGTCCTGCACCAGACCCTAGACAAATCACTCCAGTTGCAGTGATCTCAGAGTTCCTCAACTGTGAATGTTAATCCAATATTCAAAGTCACTAGAAGCCTAAGCTTCTATGGATTAAAGTGGGACTGAGCCTTTGGCCACCACCTCTCACTAGATATCTTTATGGAAGACAGCTATGGAGCATTTTGACTTGATCTCGGAGCCAGATGTAGAATCCTGCCTGTATGAGGCCACATGGTCATGCTGATGAAGTAGAGTTTGTTGCCTTTGTACATTGGACACTGGGAACTAAAGACTAAGGATCCATCCATTCAATGGATACATACTGAGCATGTACCATAGGTCCTGGGAAACAATGGCAATGAGACAGGGCACCTTCCCCTCCCTGCAGGAATAAGCAAGAAAAGGCTCCAGGAATTTAGATCAAGGAGTTAAAATATCCTCTGATGGAATGCATAGCCTGCAGCTAGCATTGCAAAACTCTACATCTGAAATGATCTTAGAGCTCATAGAGGAAAAGCCCTTCATTTTTGTGTCTAGGGGAAACAGAACTGGACACACCTATCTTTCCAACAAGCTAGTGACATTCTTCATGTATTCAACAAACATTTGACCTCCAGACATTTTGCTAGGTACCAAGAAAATAACAATAGACAAAACACTCACAAATCTTATAGTCTAATGGGTGACACAGATAAGTAAACATGTCTTGATAAGCATTATGACCTGGAACCCTATTTTAGAGGGGAGTCAGAGAGGGTTTTCTTGAGGGTATCAGGTCTAGGCTGAGCTCCAAAGGATGGACAGGAGGCATAGAGCTGGGGCTGTGAATCCTAATTTAGAGATCAACCCTCTTCTACAAGCCAGGACTATGGGAACTAGTTAGACTAGCTGCTCTATGGGGAATATTCTTAGAGATTTGCCTGCTGTCAGCCCTGAGAAAGGTAGCTGTCAGGTAGCTCCTGAGAACCTTTGACTGGGTTCACTCTTGCCCTTGCTTCAGTGGATGGTGGGTAGAATAACATAGTAGGACAAAATGCCCGGCTGAGTCCAGCAGACCTGGGTGAATCCTAACTCTGACGGTGACTACAACTGTGACCTGTGCGCAAACCCTCTCTGAACCTCATACTTCCTAGATGCAAAATGAGGCAAAAACCTCCTTAATAAAGTTGTTAAATCTTTAATCAAATAATAGATATAAAACAGCAAGAGCCTCCAGCGGCCAGGCCAGATAAAGAGCCCACAGAGAGTAGCTTTCAAGGGTCAGGCAACTGCAAACACCTCAAATTGCCAGCTTCTTGTCAGAGGGGACTAATAGATTTTGCAAACGGAAACAATAAATTCAAGGTCTCTAAACACTAAGACACTATCTTCTGTTCTGCTCCTCTGCTTCTTTATTATCAATTAAAATTATTATAAACTTTCTTGGTGCTTTACATCAAACCCATTAAAAGATATCTCTATAAACCCTTCATCCCAAGCTCATCACTACTATGGGCGTACTGAGAAAAGCACAAAAATACAATCCAAATTTACAGATTCACTGATTAGAAGTAATTCACTCAGCCATAACATGTGAAAAGCAGCACACTTTCTGTTGTCTTCTTCTTCTGGCATGAATTAATTCTAGTTTATTCAAAGGAATTTTTAATGAAGGATCTCACAAAATTGTAAGTGTAGTCCTGGTCATGTCTCAAATAAAAGCATCGAGTACTGCATTATACTTCCTGTTTCAGAGGGGTTCTTCCAGAATGGGTGAAAATACTGCTTCCCCAACTAATCTTCCTTTTTTGGATATAGAACAAAGTAAGTGAATAGATGACTCCCATACATGAAGATCCTACAGGATTTCTCTTCAGGAAGCTGGAGAGACTTTGACTCTGTCCAAAGTATCCATATTTAGTGGTGACCACCAGAGCTCTTGGCTGTGCCTGGTTTTTACTCCATTTAATTTCATTCGTACATCCTCTTCAAATGGTTTGATAAGCTTCTCACAAGACTTTGCAAAGGAGGGAAATGACAAGTTGCAAACTAACCACACTGGGCCTGGACCAGGGTAATGAGTGGGGTTTTGGAACACTGGAAGGCTGATAAAATGCCTGTACGTTCTGACATGTAAGTTTCTTACTCTGGATTTTCGGAAACAGTGATGACATCAATTCACTCTTTCTGACTCAAGGATGTTACACACCATCAGCTTCCAGTCTCTGATTTTTACAATGTTAATAATACGTAACCAATAGATTTTAATTTCAACTGCAAAAATTCTAAAGATTTCTCTAACTGCTGCACAAGCAACCTGCAAGTTTGTTTTTTTTTTTTTATCTTTTTTCTTCACAAATGCCAATGTTATCAATAAAGGTCAAACTTGCCACCTTTATGAGAAAGGAAGCAAAGTATTTTCAGCCCAGAGAGAGCTTTATATGTAATTTGATTAATCCAACTAGAGACCGTTGTACATACCCAGCTAATTTTAAACCTCTATCAGTGGCAGATTACCCCATATAACTTTAATTTCAGAAATAAGGAAGAGTACTCAAAAGGAGAATAGATAGTTATTCTACCCAACTCAAAAAAAAAAGCCAATTCTAAGTTTTTAAACTCAGCAAGTGTCCTGGCATCCCCCACAGCCTCTGTGTTAGTGTTGTCACCAAATACACTGATACTGTAACACAGACGGAGTTATTGCAGGTTTGATTCTAGACCACCGCAATAAAGTGAACATCACAATAAAGTAAGTGAAATGAATTTTTTGGTTTCCCAGTGCATATAAAAGTTACATTCACACCGTTATATATACATACTGTAGTAAGTGTGGAATAACAGTGACTTTAAAAATGTGCAGACCTTAATCAAAGATTACATTAGCTTAAACATGCATCATCTGAGCTTTCAGTGAGTTGCAATCACAAACCACAGATCACCATAATATAATAATAATGAGAAAGTTGGAAATATTTTTGATAATTACCAAAATGTGACATGAAGACATGAAGTGAGCAAATGGTGTTGGAAAAATGGAGCCAGTAGGTGTGCTCTGTGCAGGGTTGCTGCAAACCTTCAGTTTGGAAAACAAAACAAAACAAAACGCAGTATCTGTCAAGTATGATAAAGTGAAGCGCAATACAAGGGATGCCTACAGTTATTGAAAGAGCCATTCTTCCTCAATTCTTAATAGCAGCTCAATTCTTTCATTCCTTCTCGCATCCCAAGGCCTATACACCAGTGCAGTGATCTGTGCAGGGATAGTCAAACTGGGGTATTCACAGTCCTGGTACTATGCTCCTCGGGGGGATAGGAGTTCCTACAGTTTTTTTAAGTATTCTCTCTTTTTTTTTTTAATTGAGATAGAATTGACATAACATACCGTTTCAGGTATACAGTGTAACGTTTTGATATCTGCGTATACTGAAAAATGATCACTGCACTAAGTCCAGTTAACATCCATCACCATAAGTAGTTGCAATTTTTTTTCTTGTGATTAGAACTTTCAAGATCCATGCTCCTAGCTATTTGCAAATATGCAATACAGTATTATTAACTGTAGTCACTATGCTGTGGTGGGGTTTATGGCTGAACTGTGTCCCAGCCTGTCCAACCTGCTTCATTGTGGGCCTTCTTGTGTTTGCTGAATGAGTAGGAGTGAGTCAGCTGGTTTTTAGGTTTTCTTTTTTTTTTTTTTTTTTTTTTCCAGAGGAAGTTTTTCCATATGTAGTTGTGGATTTGGTGTGTTTGTGGGAAGGGGTAAGGTTAGGATCCTATTTTGCCATCTTGAACCAGAATTCCCCTATAATTCTGGAAGATCAATTTCCAGGGTCTCTAACTCAACTCATATCCTTTCCTAAAATGGATTCACCTGATCATGCACCTGTGTTCACCGCTAGCCCCTTTCTCACTTTACCAACAGTGAGCTATGACCTGACTCCCCACCTGCAGTGTAAAAATTGTCAGGGTATCAAAACAAAAAAAAAGTAGACGTACCTCCTTTCATGACTACTCAAGACACTGCAAGTTAGGGCTCCAGTCACTCTTTCTCTTTTTTGTACTCCTGATAAGAATGAAGGTGGGCATTAAATATAAGAAGAATGGAGTCCCTGTTTAGATGTTCTAAATGCAGACACTATAAAATGGGGCTGATAGTAAAAATAAAAATGAAATAAAGTGGGAGTAATGATAATTTTTATTTAATGACTTCACTTTTTCTATCCCCTATTTTCAAAGCATTTATTATTCATGAGGTGGAATCTGTTGAGAGCAAGGCAAAAGGAGCATCTGTAGGAAATATTTGATACCAAAAATGGTCCCTTTTTTATGTATTTAAATGTAAGCACTTCTTTTCAGCTATTCTCAATGCTCATCCTTAAGATATGTTATTAGCGGGGGGAAAAAAAAGCAGCTTCCATCAGCCCAAAAAAAAAAAAAAGAAAAAGGAAAAAGAAAGTACCTTCCATCAGCCAAAATAGTATGAGTTGGTATCACAGATCTTTTAAATGTAACTAGAGTGTTTTCTGAGATTTCTAATTTTTTAAGGTACATTAGATAAAACCCCCAGAAAAACTTCTAGATGGTTTCTTTTAGGATTTGATGTGTTTTATTATTAAATAAGGCAGCTAAATCTATTCTCTAGTTATATCTTGAAATATTCCAATCTTTATCTTATAAAAAGTTTAATATTTTTACCCCTTATTAATAAAATATAAAATTAATAGGTGCTAACTGATTTTCAGCAGTTAATATATTTTTCTCTTTTGTTTCATATGTAGGAGCTTTGATTGTATCAAACTATTTTAGTGTCAAACAAAATTATGGTATTATTTTTGTTTACACCTGAATATTATTGAAATATGCCTAAAAGCCAGATGCATATGCACATGCACACCTACTTACCTAAGAAATACGATGACTTTGATTATAATCTCTACTTTTTCAGTAACTCATCATTTTACCTATACATTACACTACTTGTTATTAATTAAGTAATGGTAAACTACATATTGAATTATTTTATCTATATATGTTAGTACAAACAGGATGAATTAGATCTATTAGATTAAAAATATTTAAATATAGATACAACTGTTTTACTCATCACTTTTATATAATGCAGTCAATAATTTATTTCTTCAGAGTTTCTATTATATAACTCAAAATCTACTTATTGGCACATTTATTTAGTTTAAAAATAAATGAGACCTATAATTCTAGAAAATGATGGAGTAGGCACACTTCTCTATATTCTTCCTATTAAGTACAACTAAAAACTCCAGACATTATGTAAAAAACAAGACTAAAAGGTGGAGAAAAGGCAAACTAGTGAAGGACCTTGGGACCTATGGAACAACAGAGCAATGAGTTCACTGGTTTTTCTGTTCACCCTCTTACCCTGGAGTGGGCACTAATGAAGTCAGAAACACCAACAGGTACAAGAAAAAAGTCTGCTCTTTCTAGCCAAGGATCAAGAAAGGGCTGCCTATCAAGAGAAAAAACTTCTAGACAATAAGTTCCCTATTCCAACTACCATGGGAAAAAACGAGGCCATATTCCCACTCCCACCAGCAAAAGCGATGTAGAGAGCTTAGACTTCGATCTCATCAAGCCGTAACAACTCATGCTTTCCTGTGGCCAGGGTGGTGTCAGAAAATGCCAAGTATTGAACCAAGACTTTTACCTACACCCAGTGGTAAGGAGAGCTCCCTTTTCCATGGTGTCAATGAAGTCCACATGAGGGGCCTAAACGTCCACCCCTGCCCAATAGGGAGGCACCCTCTACCAGAGTCTTAATGGAACCCCCACCTGAGAACAACTGAGTGATGTCCTTTTTTCCCAACCAGTATGGTGTCAGAGGACATCTGCTAAAACAAAACATATAAAGAAAATCAAGAATCTCATCACACAATACTCAAAATGTCCAAGATATAATAAAAAATTACTAATCACACCAAGAACCAAAAAAATATTAAATGAGTTAAGATAATATACCCCGACACTGAGATAACACAGATGGTAAAATTATCTGATAGATTCCAAAGCAGCTCTGATAAAAATATTTGAACAATTATGAACGTGATTTAAACAAATGAAAAAAAAAATAGGCAGTCTCAGGAAAGAAATAGAAAATCTCAGCAAAAAAAAAAAAAAAAAAAAAAAAGATGTGAAAAAGAACCAAATGAAAATTTTAGAATTAAAAAATATAGCTGAAATAAAAATCCCAATGGAT
Source organism: Panthera uncia (assembly GCF_023721935.1). Classification (NCBI taxonomy): domain Eukaryota; kingdom Metazoa; phylum Chordata; class Mammalia; order Carnivora; family Felidae; genus Panthera; species Panthera uncia. The sequence goes on from NW_026057576.1 coordinate 34,168,140, forward strand.
AGGAAAACAGCAGAATGGAGAGGGTAGAGAAAAGAATCAGTGAACCAGAAGATAGAGCAATAGAAATTACCCAACCTGAACAACAGAAAAAAGACTGAAAAAAGAAATTAACAGAGCCTTGGAGATTTGTGCCTAAAACAAAAACAAAAGATCTAACATTCATGTTGATGTCTCAGAACAAGAGAAGAAAGAGAACAGTGCTGGAAAAGTATTCAAAAAATAATGGCTAAAATTTTACAAATCTGGAAAAACTTATAAATATACATACCCAAAAGGCTGTGCAAACCCTACATTGATTAAACATGTCAAGACACAACATAATCAAATTTCTGAACACTAAAGACAAAGAAAAAATTTGAAAGCATCAAGAAAGAAACACCTTGCCTATAAGGGAAATTTCTAAGATCTTTCATCAGAAAACATGAAGACTAGAAAGAAATAGTAAAATATTTTTCAGGGCTAAAAGAAAAGAATTTTCAACCCAGAATCATATCATATCCAACAAAGGTATCTTTCAGGAATGAAATGAAATTAAGGGGCTCCTGGGTGACTCAGTCAGTCAAGCATCCAAGTCTTCATTTTGGCTTGGGTCATGATCCCAGGATCGTGGCATTCAGCTCCCCGTGGGGCTCCACACAGAGCATAGAACCTACTTGAGATTCTCTGTCTCTCTGTCCCTCTCCCCCATTCATACTCTCTGAAAGAAAGAAAGAAAGAAAGAAAGAAAGAAAGAAAGAAAGAAAGAAAGAAAAAAGAAAGAAAATGAAGACATTCTGTAAAGGAGGAAGAGTAAGAGAATTTGTCACCAGTAAACCTACCCTAGAAGAATAGCTAAAGGAACTTCCTGAAACAGAATGGAAATGCTAAAAGGAGAAATTTTGGAACATTATTAAAGAAGAAAGAACAATGTGAAGAATAAAAATATGAGTAAATACAATAGACTCCCCTGCTCTGAGTTTTCTAAATTGTGTTTAATGGTTGAAGCAAAAATTATAATATTCTCTGAAGTAGTTGTCAACATACATAGAGGAAACATGTAAGACAGTTATATTACAAGTGAGAAAGGGTAAAGAGGCTTAAATGAGAAATACAGTTTGTATAATTCACTCAAACTGATCAAATATCAATCACAGGAAATTGTGATAACTTATATATGTATAATGTAATACCTAGGGTAACCAACAAAAAAAAATTAAAATGAAATTCCAAAATACATTAAGAAGCCCACAGGGAGACAGGAGAAAAATAAGAAAAAAAACCAAACAGACGGATCAAACAAAACCAAAAAATAACAGACTTAAGCCAGAAATGTTAAGGATGGCAGTGGGGAAAAGGGTAGCATGTGGAAGATCTTTGTGGTGATAGAACAGTTCTGTATCTTGATTGCAGTCATGGTTACATAAATATATACATGTAATCAATGACTTGGAACTACACACACATTGTACCAACTCAGGTTCCTGGTTTTGATGTGTAAGATGCAACCATTGGGGGAAACTGGGTGAAGAGTACATGAGATCTCTTTCTACTGGTTTTTGCAATTTGCCGTGAATCTATTATTATCTCAAAATAAGCTTTAGATTGAGAAAATCAGACATCTCCTGAGATTAAACAAGTCTGATTTGGTTGATTGGTTTGACAATGTGCTGTTGCTTTCTTAATAACCCTATGTTGTTCATTAATGAGCTAAATTTTCTACTCTAAGCTTTAGAGTAGAAAAACTATTTAAGCCACAAGATAATAGTATTTTATCAAATGTGTAATATCAGAAAGGTGTAAATAGTGTAAATAGGATTTCTTTTTCCTATCCTTGCTGAGTATATAATGGATTTGGGTAAACAGAGTACCAATAAATTTTAAAATAATAGGTACAATTGTCATTTGCTAAGTCTGATAGAGTCTTTTTGGTATATTCTCCTTTCCCCAAATTGGAAACTCAAGTTCAGGAAGACAAGGGAAAATTATAAGTTTCCAAATTTAAAGAGGAGCTTAATGATATACAGTAAAACCTTGGTTTCTGAGCATAATTCATTCTGGAAACATGCTTATATATCATATATATATATATATAAAGCACTTATATCTCAAAGAAAATTTCCCCATAAGAAATAATGGAAACTCAGATGACTCATTCCACAACCCTAAAATATTCATATAAAAATGATTACAACACTGTAATATAATACAAAATAATAAAAATGCAAAATTATATATATACACATATGCAAACATACACACACACACACACACACACACACACACACACAAATTGCCTTTACCTTTGAAAACCTTCGCGGATGGTGTGAGGGAGACAAGACAGAGGAGTGTTATTGTGTAGGACGAATTCCACTATCACTAACAGAATCACTGCTATCTATTGGCTCAATGGAATCTTTTTCTTTTCATGCAACTTTAACAATGAACCTATCCAATGACACTTGCTTTTGCCTCCTTTTGAGTATTTTGCAGAAATGTGACATTGGATTGACAATCATCCACAATCCCACAGCAAGATAGAGAGAGAGAGAGAGAGGAATCAATGGCTCAGTTTTGATCACGTGATGTTCGGTGTCACATACTACTCGTATTGCAAGACATCACTCAGCTATCAGGTTAAAATTTATTATAAATGCTTGCTCATATTGTGGAACACTTGCAGAACAAGATACTCACAATCCAAGGTTTTACTGTATATTTAAACTGGATGATAGTACATATTAAATCATTATGATATTTGAATCTCATTGGATACATTTAAAATAGTGAAGTACCAGCTTTCATATTTAAATTATTGTAAATAATTGTAATCCTTTGCAATTATTTAAACTTGTGATAAAAAATCTTTGAGTTCAATTTAAAATGTGTGGGAGCAAAAAATGCTTAAAGACCATATATGTAAATAAGCCCAGTATCTTTCAGAATTGCCCTTCTTCCCCACTGATCATAGACCACTCTGGATGCTAATCATCTATCACTACCACATGACTGCATAGCCATTCACACTGGATTTCTAAGATTCAACTCCTCTCCTATATGTACTTCTGTCATAGTGGCTTCTAGACCCTTCCTAGAGCCTGTCTTAGAGTCAGGTATTCTGGAAGTGGAGAAAAAAGACTTTCATTGTCATCTAAACAAAGAGTGAATGGAAGGTGTTAGTCAGGGAGGCTTTGTGCCTAGAGCACATTTAACCAGGACTAGCTTTGACCCATTTTGTCTTTTTAATGTTGACTGTTGGCTTTTTAATGTTGACTGTTGACTGACCTTTACAAATTTTAAGAAATAGTTACAAAAAGTCTTTCATACACCAGACATGGTACTTCATGCAGGAAGATTTTACACATACACACACGGGGGAGAGGGGCAGAAGGAGAGAGAGGGAGAGAATCTTAAGCAGGCTCCACACTCAGCATTGAGCCCAATTTGGGGCTCAGTCCCACAACCCTGATGTCATGACCTGAACTGAAATCAAGAGTCGAAGCTCAATTGACTGAGCCACCCAGGTGTCCCATTATCACTTGGCTTTTAAGAAGCTGACAGCTAATAGATTTCAGTAGTACAAATAGATGAAATACTGAAGGAAAGGTGCAGTAATAGAATATATAGAAACACTATATTTTACAAAATCTAAGATACCATAGATTATAAAATGTACCATTATTCTATGTATCATTAAGGAAAATTACTGCCACTCAAATTATGACACGATGCTTTCTTATCACTTAGAATATTTACTTACTGAAAGAACTTTTTAAATGTGTTTAGATGTAGAGCTTTATTATAGTATATATACATTAAAAGGAAAATATAAAATAAGGTGTTCCTCAACCTTCTTCCAATTCAGTTTATCTTTTTTTTAATTTGTTTAATGTTTGTTTATTTTTGAGAGAGAGAGACAAAGTGTGAGCAGGGGAGGATCAGAGAGAGAGGGAGACACAGAATCCAAAGCAGGCTCCAGGTTCCAAGCTACCAGCACAGAGCTGGATGTGGAGCTCAAACCCTCGAACCATGAGATCATGATCTGAGCCAGAGTTGGACGTGTAGCCAACTGAGCCACCCTGGTGCCCCCGAGCTCATCTGTTTAATATCACCTTTTGGATCAGAATATTTAATATATGTGTCCTTCAACACAATATTGGATTTTCTTTCTTACTTTCTGTAAGTATCTGTAAGTTTTGATGATGACCCTTTCTACACCTTACAGAAGTTGTCAACAAAAGATTTCAAACAATTAAGACTTGTGATCCTTCTTTGAAAGCCTTCCTTAAATAGTCTGTTGACAATGAGGGTTTGCAATTGCTCAGTCATAAGTCCATAAACCATAACTAACTCTGAGTATGTGCATGAAAAAACAAGCATGCTATGACTGCTGCCTGACCATCAGTGATCATAAAATACTAACAATGATAAAGGCATCCTGATTTGGGAAATGATAAAACCTAGGGGCAAATAGTACGTTTTAGATTTGATTTGATACAATAGTATGAAGAAATGATTAATTTTCCCTAGGATAGTCTCGGATGACTCTCAAACAAGATCATACCTAAAAACGTTTTCTTATTGTTTTATTGTGGGATAGGTCTCCATCAAGCAAATAAAAGGAAGGGGAGGAGAAAAATGGAGACAGGAAGCAACAGGATACACTGGTGTATAAATTAGTTAGTGAGCTTAAAATTAGCCTGGAAGTTACAAGGACCCTAGATCTCAAAATAAGATGCTTAAGTTCTCAGGAAAGATGGCTGAGTAAGAGGATCTTAAGTTCATCTATTCCATGGACACACCTAGAGAACAGCCACATCAAAGTAATTAACCTAAAAAATGACAAAGACTGACAGAACAGACTTTCCAACGTTAATCATAAAGAGGAAGCCACATTGAAAAGGATAGGAAGGGCTGAGACAGGATATGGAACTAAACTCCTGATGAGACTAACCACAAAGGAAAGGAACAGACCCCATGCCAGCCACCCCAGACACAGGACCTGCACTGGGAATATGAGTCCCCATAGCATTTGGCTTTGAAAACTAGAGGATCATAACTATGCAAGTTTTTGCATTCAGCAGGGCCTAACTCTGGGTACTTTAAAAATTAGTGCACTTAGCTCTGGGAGAACTAGAGGATGATAGGAAACTGAATCCTTGCTCTTAAAGAGACAATACAACAAAAAGCTCTGCTGAGATACAGCATAGCAACAGTTTGAAAACTTCCTGGCATGTGAACGAGATTCATAATCTCAAAACATGTGCTGGAGGGGCAGAGATCTTTAGGAGAATTCTTCAAGAACAAAAGAGCTGGCAGGTGCCACATCCTTACCACCACTACCACCCTCGATAGCCAGAGAGTTGCAAGAACACTCTCCAACTACCTTCATAACACTGCATACCCATCTCCCACATTCTTCTGCAGACCTGCCCATCCAACCCACCCGACTCAATAGGCATCATTCCAAAGCTGCTTCTGTCCTGACATATCCTGCAAGCAGCTCCAGCAAAGACCAGTGCCACTCCAGAGTGACTCCTGCCTTAGAGAGGAAGATAACCACACACACCAGTTTGGCTATAGTCCCAGCAGATAGATGAGGCAGACATATGATCTGACTGCTGGCCCACCCCCAAACAGTGGCAGCACAGGGAGAAAAACCTGTAATTTGGGGTCACTGCAGCCCTAAAAGATGGATTAGGGACTGGCATCTGGTCTGAATGCTGGTCCTGCCCACCAGCAAAATCCTCTCAGGAGACAAGGCAGGGAGATCACCCTGCTGATTGTTGCTGCTGAAGGCAGGCATCTATCTGACTGCTGATACCACCCAAATATAAGCCCATGGCAGTTCCAGACTTACCCATTAACAGCACAGGAACCAAATCCTGCCAGCAACTGGAAAAGTGAGCCATTACAGCTGGAATAAAGGCAAACATAGCTCAGCTACAACAGTAAGGTTCATGCAAGCCACATAGAGATACTTCTAAAGCACCTGCTTATGGTCAACAGGACACATTGTCATGCTACAGGCCATTACAACATTCTTCTGTACGAGGCCACTACTTTCAAGATCAGGAGATGTAGCTGAATTTCCTAACACATTAAAAAAAAAGGATAGACAAAAATGAGGAGACAGAGGAATGTGTCCCAAATGAAAGAACAGGACAAAGTCATGGCAAAAGAGCTAAATGAAATATAGATATGCAGTATGCCTGATACATAATTCAAAGTAATGGTCACAAAAATTCTCACTGGACTTGAGAAAAGAGTGGAGGATATCAGTGAGACCTTCAACAAAGATATATATATATATATATATATATATATATATATATATATATATGCAGAGATGAAGAACTCAATAACTTAAAGAGAAACTGCACTGGAAGAAATCAACAGCATATTGGAGGAGACAGAAGAACAAATCAGTGACCTGGAAGGCAGTATAATGACAAGCAACCAAACTGAACAGAAAAAAATAAATGAAATTTTAAAAAAGAATAAAAGATGAGAATAGATTAATGGGACTCAGCAACATCATCAAGCATAATAACATTCACAGTATTGGGATCTCAGAAGGAAAACAAAGAGAAAAGGGAGCAGAAAATTTATTTGAAGAAATAATAGCAGAAAAGTTTTCTAATTTGGGGAAGGAAATAGACATCCAGATCCAGGAGGCACAGAGAGCCCCCCAACAAAATCAACTCAGGGATTGGTCCACACCACACACATAATAATTAAAATGCCCCCCCCCAAAAAAAGTAGTGGTAAAGATAATTTTAGAAGGAGCGAGAAAATACAAAACAGTTACATACAAAGGAAACCCCATAAGGCTCTCCACTAATTTTCCAGCAGAAACTTCACAGTCCATAAGGGAGTGGCAGGATATATTCAAAGTGCTGAAAGCAAACACTTTCCAGGAAAATTATCCTTTGAAATAGGAGAGATGAAGAGTTTCCCAGACAGACACAAGTTAAAGGAGTTCATCACCACTAAACCAGTCTTCCAAGAAATGTTTAAGGGAATTCTTTAAGTGGAAAAAAAGAGGCTATAATCAGGAATAAGAAAATTATAAAAGGAAAAAACTTCACAGAGAAGTACAAACATAATAAATTTAGTAGATTAATCCTTATAACACCAGTACAGAAGTTAAAGCAGTAAAATCAATTCTATCTATAAAAAATCAGGCAAGGGGTACCTGTCAGGTCATGATCTCATGGTTTGTGGGTTCAAGCCCTGCACTGGGCTCCCTGATGTCAGCACAGACTCCACTTTGGATCCTCTGTCCCCCTCTCTCTCTGCACCTCTCCTTCTTGCACTCTACCTCTCAAAAATAAATAAACATCACAAAAAATCATCTAAGGCATTCACAAAAGGATGTAAAGTATGACATCATATACATAAAAATTGGAGGGGAATAAAAATTTAGTGCTTTTAGAATGAGTTCAAACTTAAGCAACCATCAACTTAATATAGACTTCTCTATGTGTGAGATGTTATATCTGAAACTAATGGTAACCACAAATCAAAAACCTATAGCTGATATGGAAAAAATAAAGAGAACAGAATCTAAGCATAACACTAAAGAAAGCCTTCAAACCACAAGGGAAAAGAACAAGAAAAGAACAGAAAAGAACAAAAAGAACCATATAATAAGTAACAAATTAGCCATAACAAATACCTATCAATAATTAATCTGAATGTAAATAGACTAAATGCTCCACTCAAAAGTCATAGAGGGACTGAATGAATAAAAAATAAGACCTATCTATATGCTGCCTAAAAGAGACTCACTTCAGACCCAAAGACCCATGCAGGTTGAAAATGAAGAGATGGAAAAACATTTACAGTGCAAATGGAAGCAAAAAGAAAGCTGAGGTAGCAATGCTTATAATGAACAAAATAGACTTTAAAATGAAGACTGTATGTAACAAGAGACAAGAGTACTACATAATAAAAAAACCAATCCTACAAGAGAATATAACAATTGTAAATATGCACCCAGCATGGAAGCTCATAAAGGAAGTAATTGAAAGTAATATAATAATAGTAGGGAAATTTAAACACACCACTTACATCAATGAATACACTGTCCAGACAGAAAATCAACAAGGAAACAGCAGCTTTGCATGACACATTGGACCAGTAGGACCTAACACATATATGAAAAACGTTCCATCTAAAAATAGAAGAATTTACATTCTTTTTAAGTGCACATGGAACATTCTCCTGAATAGATCATATGTTAGGCCACAAAACAACATGCAATAAATTCAAAACGATTGAAATCATATCAAACATCTTTTAAGACCACAAGAGTATGAAACTAGAAATGAATCACAAGAAAATTCTGGAAAGAACACAAATACATGGAGACTAAACAACATGCTACTAAACATTGAACGGGTCAACCAAGAAATCAAAAGGAAATAAAAAATACATGGAGACAAATGAAAATAAAAACACAATGGTCCAAAATCTTTGGGATGCAGCAAAAACAGTTCTAAGAGGAAAGGCAATAGTGATATAGGTCTACATCAAGAAGCAAGAAAAATCTTAAATAAACAACCTAACTTTACACCTAAAGGAACTAGAAAAAGAAAAACAAAGCCAAAGCTAGTAAAATAAAGGAATTAATAAAGATTAAAGCAGAAATTAATGAAAGAGACTTAAAATACAATAGAAAAAAATCAATCTAATCAGGAACTGATTCTTTGAAAATATGAACAAGACTAATGAACTGTTAGACTCATAAAAAAAGGAGAGAGAGACTCAAGTAAATAAAATCAGAAATGAAGGAGAAACAACACCTGACACCACAGAAATAAAAAAGGATTATAAGAGAATATTATGAAAAATTATATGCTAACAAATTGGACAACCTAGATAAATAATAATAAATTCCTATAAACAGGCTGATTACTAACAATGAAATGTAATCAGTAATCAAAATTGTCCCAAAAAAACAATTTTTTGGGACAAAAATTATTTGTCCCAAACCACTTCAAAGGTGAATTCTACCAAACAATTAAAGAGGAGTTAATACTTATTTGTCTCAAACTATTCAAAAAAAGGAAAAGAAAGCTTCCAAATTCATTCTACAAGGCCATAATTGCCATGATACCAAAACTAGATAAAGACACTACAAAAAAACTATAGGCCAATATTTATGGTAAACATAGACACAAAAATCCTCAACAAAATATTAGCAAACTGAATCCAAGAATACATTGAAAAAGTTATTCACCATGATAAAGTAGGATTTATTCTAGGAATGCTAGGGTGGTTCAATATATGCAAATCAATTAATGCGTTACATCACATCAATAAGAGAAACAATAAAAACCATATGATCATCTCAATGATAAATGCATAAAAAGCATTGACAGTGTACAACATTCATTTATAATTAAAAACTATCAACAAAGTATGCTTAGAAGAAACATACCTCAACATAATAAAGGCTATATATGGAAAAACCCACAGCTAACATCATCTTCAAAGGCAAACAACTGAAAGTTTTTCCTTTAAGATCAGGAACAAAGCAAGGATGCCACACTCTTGCCACTTTTCTTCAACATAGTACCGAAAGTCCTAGCCATAGCAATTAGATAAGAAAAAGAAATAAAATCCATCTTGATTGATAAGAAGTAAAATTGTCACGATTTGCAGATGGCATATACTATACACAGAAAACTCTAAAAACTCCACCAAAATAATACTAGAACTGATAAATGAATTCAGTAAAGTTGCAGGATACAAAATTAATATACAAAAATATCCTGTGTTTCTATACACTAATAACAAAATAGTGAGAGGGAAATTAAGAAAACAATCTCATTTACAATTGCACCACAATGAATAAAATACCTAGAGATAAACTTAACTAAGGGGGTGAAAAATCTGTACTCTGAGAACTGTAAAATACTGATGAGAGAAATTGAAGATGACACAAATGGAAAGATATTTCATGCTCATGGATTGGACCAGTTAATATCGTTAAAATGTTCATACTACTTAAAGCAATTTACAGATTTAATGCAACCTCTATTAAAATACCAACAATATTTTTCACAGAAATAGTACAAAAAGTCCTAAAATTTGTATGGAACCACAAAAGACCCCAAATAGCCAAAGCAATCTTGAGAAAGAAGAACAGAGCAATCCCAGATTGCTAATATGCTAAGGGACTAATATGCAAAATGTATAAAGAATTTCTGTGACTCAACACACATTAAAAACAAAACAAAACCAAAAAAAAAAAAAACCCTGATAATCTTATTTAAAAATGAGAAGACCTGAGGCGTCTGGATGGCTCAGTCAGTTGGGTGTTCGAGTTCGGCTCAGGTCATGATCTCGCAGTCCGTGAGTTCAAGCTCCGCGTTGGGCTCTGTGCTGACAGCTCAGAGCCTGGAGCCTGTTTTCATATTCTGTGTCTCCCTCTCTCTCTGACCCTCCCCCGTTCATGCTCTGTCTCTCTCTGTCTCAAAAATAAATTAATGTTAAAAAAAAAGAGAAGACCTGATAGATATTTTTCCAAAGAATATAAATGGCCAACAAGTACATGAAAAACATGCTCAACATCACTAATCATCAGGGAAATGCAAATTAAAACCACAGTGAAATATCATCTCAAACAAGTAAGAGTGACTAGTATTAAAAAAAAAAAAAAAAAGAAATAACACATGTTGGTGAAGATGTGGAGAAAAGGGAACCCTTGTGCATTTTTAGTAGGAATGTACCCTGGTGCAGCCACTGTGGAAAATAGTATAGAGGTTCCTCAAAAAATTAAAGATAGATTTACCACATGATCCAATATTCAACTACTGGGTATTTACCCAAAGAAAAAGAAAATACTAACTTGTTATATGCATTCATATGTTTATTACAGAATTATTTATAGTAGCCAAGATATGGAAGCAATCCAAGTGTCCATTAGTAGATGACTGGATAAAGAATTAGTAGATGACTGGATATCTGCACGTGCACACATATGCATTCAGTGGAAGATTACTCAGCCATAAAAAAGAATGACATCTTGCCATTTGCAAAAACATGGATGGACCTAGAGGGCATAGTGCTAAGTGAAATAAGTCAGACAGAGAAAGACAGATACCGCATGATTTCACTCATATATGAAGTTAAGAAAGAAAACAAATGAACAAAGAAAAAGACAAACAAAAAAAAAACCAGACACTGAAGTACAGAGAGCAAAATGGTGGTTGCCAGAGGGGAGGTGAGTGGAGGGATAGGTGAATAAGAAAAAAGGGAATAAGAGTACATTTATTTTTATAATACTGATAAATATATAGAATTGTCAAATTATTACATTTGTACCTGAAACTAATGTAACATTCTATGCTAATTACACTTGAATTAAAAAAAAAAAAAGCTTAGACTTTGTGGAGCACACTCCTATGAGTAATTAAAATTTTAAAGCACTGTTAGGTTGATTAAAAAGAAAACACTCCAGTGTCTGGGGCAGTTGCATGGAAGGGAGGCCGAGATGGCAGATGAGATTATAAAGGCTCAGGCCACTAGACCTGCTAGCAACACAGTCCTCAGGAAGATCATTTGCAAGGAAATCCCAGCCAAAATAATTTCTGAGGATGACCAGTGTCTTGCTTTCCATGACATTTCCCTTCAAACACCAACACATTTTTCTGGTGATACCCAAGAAAGATATATTTCAGATTTCTGTAACAGGAGATGCTGAAAATTTTCTTGGACATTTAATGATCGTTGGCAAGAAATGTGCTGTTGATCTGAGCCTAAAGAAGGGTTATCAAATGGTGGTGAAGGAAGGTCCAGATGGGGGACAGTCTGTCTATCGCGTTCATCTCCATGTTCTTGGAAGTCAGCAGATGAATTGGCCTCCTGGCAAAGCATGTTTTAGGGATTATTTTGCCTTCTCTAGGTAATGATCAATATTTTCAAGTTCTGATATGTTAAACAGTATACTTATTTTTGCCTGTTTATGAAGAGATTGAGGACATACTTTTAAAAACCCATAATTAATAAAAGACAATGTTGCATGGTTAAAACAAAACAAAACAGAAGACTATCCAGTTGCCCAATACAGGAGAAGTTTAAGGGATGTATTGCTAGAGAGTACAGAAAACAGGAAGGAAAGCTTCTGGCAGCAATAAACCAAAGACGATAGAGTGGATGCTAAGACAGCTGCAAAACCCCTAGCAGTCCTATACAAAACCAAAACAGCATCTACGTCATCTACATCCATGATGCCATGAAGCCCAATCACTATTGCAGTTCTGAGTATATGGAGGTTGTAGAGAAAATCTGGTGCTTGAGTGGATTTCCAGTGGTGGTCCTTTGCCTCTGACCTTTCACATCTTAACTAGGTCTATCAAGCAAGAGAAAAATACTGCTGAAGCACACTCCCCCAATTCAACCCAAGAAGTATTGAGGCTTTGCAACAACAATGATGACAGACAAAAAAAAAAAAAAAAAAAAAAAAAAAAGATTTATATGTATTCTCTAGTGGAGGGCTAGCAATAGGAACTCAATAAAGCTTTTGTTCTTCAGAAAATACAGTAGGGACTCAATAAACATTTTCTGACAGGAAAAGAGAGGATGGAGGAGGAGAATGGATGGGAGGAGGATGGGAGGAAAGAAACAAGGGAAGAAGGAAAGAAGAAAGAGAAAGAAAGAGAACTTTAAAAAGATCACTTAAATAGGAAATGCTTTTTGTGCTTTGAAAGTTTAAAGGGTGTTATCAGATGATACAGTAAGACATCTAAGTTTCTTCTCATAGGGCAAAGTTCTGGTAAATTTCTCCATGCTGTCTCCTATATGTTTACCCATCTCTGTTCACTCAGATGAGGATTAGAATTAAGAGTTATTCCATTCTCTCCTCTGCTTCCAAGACTCCAATTTTACACATTAGGTCTTTTTATATCATTCCATATGTCCCTGAGTCTCTATTCAATTTTTTCATTTTTCTGTTATCCAGATTGGATAATTCTTATTAATCTATCTTCAAACATACTGATTATCTATGTTCTATTAAGTTCATTCAGTAATTTTTTTTTTAATTTCAGATATTATTTTTCAATTCTAGAATATACAAATGATTCTTCATTATGTTAGTGGAGATTTCCCTTATTTTCATTCATTGCAAGTGTATTATTCTTTATGTTCTTAAGCATAGTTAAATGGTTATTTTAAAGTCTTTTCTAATTCTGGGGCACCTGGGTGGCTCAGCTGGTTAAGTGTCCCACTCTTGATTTCGGCTCAGGTGATGAGCTCACAGTTTGTGAGTTTGAGCCCCGCCTGGGGCTGTCAGTGTGGAGCCTGCTTGAGATTCTCTCCTCCTCTCCTCTCTCTCTGCTCCTCCCTCTGCTCATGTGCATATGTGTGCTCTCTCTCAAATGAGTTTAAAAAAATGTTTTTTGGTAATTTAAAATCTTGCTAACTTCAGAGTTGGTCTTTTTTCTTGAGAATGGGTCATATTTTCCTGATTCTTTGAATTTCAAGTCATTTGGGATTGTATCCTCAACATTGTGAATCTTATGTTTTAGAGGCTGAATTCTTTTATATTCCTCTGAGGAGTGTAGATTTTCTATTTTAGCAAGCAATTATTTGGTTGCACTCAAACTGAAAACACTGCCTCCTGCACAACACCTTAAAGGTTACTTCAGTTTTTTTAATCTTTAGCTGAAGTTGCCTAATGCATGCATGGTCTGACAGCCAGAGGTTTAGGCAGAGTTTATAATAAAACTTGCCTCTCTCTCGAAATCTCTGGGATTTCCCTTACACTTGCCAATAGCTGTGGTTTTCCCCAACATAGTCCTGTAGTTCTTGAGGTCAGAAAAATTGAGAATTTTCTTTAGAGTTTTAGTGACATGTTGATGCCAACTTTGGCCTGCCCAGAAAATAAATATTATTGAAAAATGGGTAATTTTTCATGCACTTCCCTTTTTTAAAGTGTCAACTCCTCCTCAGAATCTGCCTGCTTTTGTTCACTCTCTGATTGAAAAAGTCTGATTACAACTGATCCTAATTACTATTATTTATTTTTTATTTATTTTTTTGTTAGTAATCTCTACACCCAACATGGGTCTCAAACTCATGACCCTGAGATCAAGAGTCACATACTCTTCTGACTGAACCAGCCAGGTGCCCCTGACCAGCCCTAATTATGATTTATAATTAATTACTGAGACTGTACTCTGCACAGGAACTGTGCTTTAAATATAGGTAGATTATCTTATTTAATCTTACAAGAGTCCCATGAGGGAAGGAAGTGTCAATGTTTACATTTTACAGATAAGGCAATAAAAGGTGAGAAAGGTGGAGGTCTTTCTTCAGTAACAGATCTAAACCCAAATGTTTAGGAGACCAAAGTCCATAGTCTTACTGTTGTAAGAAAGAAAATTAGCTCTTACTACCAAAAAGTGCCCTGAGGCACCAAAGACTGCCTTAGGCAGGTTTCTTAATCAGAAGCCAACTTTAAACTAGATGATTACAGGTCCTGAGAAATTTTTTTGTTTTTTGTTTTTTTTTTTTTACTCATTTAAAGCAGTGTTTCTCCATCTTGGCTTATCATAAGGATCACCCCAGGGGACTCTCTAGAGATCACAGATTTTGTGAATCAGTCTCCAGGGGCAGGGACTGGAAATCCAAATATTTAGCAGGCATTCCAGATAAGTCAATGGTCTTCCTAGTTGGAAAACACTTACTTAGAGAAATAAGCACCTGGTATTGAACACTTCATTCACAACTCTTGTGTTACTGAGTATAAATAATGATAGTAATAAGAAATGCTAATTATCACCTAGGGCTTACTCAGGTCTGGCAGGCTCTTTTCTAAGTAGTTTACATGTATTATTTCCTTTAATCCTCCCAACAAATCTATAAGTCATTGCTGTCTTTATGGGGAAACTGAGGCACCAGCTTGCCCACAGTCATACCAGTGAGTCAGGGACCAGAGTTTAGCTAGGCTGTTTGATTCTACACCACTCTTTTTTATCATTGCATTTATTCTGTTTCCACTTGTATCTGTCCTGTCTACCAACCACTACTTCTGAAAAGAGGTTTGGGTAAACATGTGACACAATACATGTTTCCCAAGTACCCAAGAATCAAATTCTTAACTCAGCCTGCAAAGAGTCCTTCTTCCTGTCAGAACCCACTGAAGCTTTGTGTTGTACTCTGGGAAGCTTCAGTAGTTTCTGCTTCTTTGATTACTTTCAGGAGGAAGATTGGAAAAGAGTAGAAAAGAAGCTGGAGAGCTCAGCCAACTGATTTACAACATGCACCAAATTATTTCCACACATTTACTATAGAAGTCTCTGTGCTAGGTGCCAGTGTATAAACCAGATAAGGAGTTTGCAGTCTAAGGACGGAGGAAAATAATAAATAAGAATGCCAACTATTGCAAACCGAACTATTGATCATATCACAATCCTTGGGGTCTTTTATAGATTATGGTAGCCACCAAAGAAGTTTGAAGTGGATAGGGTGGGCTGTTTCCTTACAGCAGGTTATGCTAAAAGCAAGTCTCAGGCCAGAAGATAGATATTTATCAACTAAAGTTTTATTAGCAAAGCAAGTATCAAAAAACAATTCATATGACTTCAGTAGACTGGAGAAAGCCTCTACTCTCTTTCCTTTCAGTTGCTTTAACCATTAACTTTGCATGAAAGTTTCATTCTAGTTTAATGGCAAGTTTCCAGAGGCAGGATACTGTCACTCCAACATCCTGACAGAATCTAGAGTTCATGGCTGCAAACCAGACCTTTTTACATGCAAACCCTAGGGGTATAGCCATAAGCCTCGATGGATTCTTATATTCTATTCATGCTTTTTATTAAACATTCAATGTATATTAAATACCTTAATATCACAACTAACACCTCATTTCTGATATTCCCCACATTAAGCAATAGACTCTATTTTACATAAATAGAAACCTGTTTCTGACATCAAATATGCCAATTAAAATATTCTGTTGTTGATGGAGATGTGGATAATATGAGGGCCAGTGATAGCTACCTCTGGAGTTAGTCCTTTCTGATAGAATGTTATCTCATCCCTCAGTTGTACTTAATTAGCACACTAGCTGACTACTTCTTGACCTTGCTTTCTACATCAATTCCTAGGTATTGGTTTAATCTAAGTTTTGCATTTTATAATATCATATTGTAACGTTAAAGAACTTTAAGATAATTGCAGACATTGTAACAACAAATAAGAAAACAGAAACCATGGTAAATGCTGTAAAAGAAGCCCATTACTGGGTGTTTTGGCAGAATATTAGAGAACAAACCAGTTTCCTCTCACCAGAGCCCTTTCCCTCCTTCCCTCTCCCTCCTCCCCATCTCTAAGGGACTAGGGAAGGGGGATTTGAGAGTCAGAGAACATCTCTCCTACTTTTCCTTCTTCTAGTCTTACTGCCTCAGTTGTTCAAAAGTACAAGTAGTAGTTGCAGAGCAGAGAATGTTCAGGCAGGTGGGGAAAATAGAAAATCATGAGAGGACAGAAAACTTTAATGCCAGGGTTTGAGAAATAAGCCCACTGCCCCAGTCAAAAGAGGGATGCAGAGACTTGTAACACAGTGAAGCAAGGCTTTAATCAACGTTCTTGCAAGAGCAGGTGTCTGATAGGCACACTCGGGGCAGTTACAGAAGGCAATTTATCTCCTAGTGTGCAAGTCCCTCCCCTGGTTCCTCATTGGCTGAGTGCTACAGAAGTTACAGCCTTACCCGGAAGTTGCCTATGCCCAAGTAAGGCCAAGAAGTGGTCTGATTGGAACAAATGTACATTCTTTGAGGTGACGCAAAGACTTCAGTTCTTTGGCACATGCTCATTGCATAGCCCGTGAAAAATAAGCCCACAAAATGGAGAGGGGAAGAAGAACCGGGAAGTGAAGGGTCTAAGGGTTAGGGACTCCATTGTGGTGTGTGTGTGTGTGTGGGGGGGGGGGGTGTTTCTTACATAGTTCTAATAGGTTGTAAACCTATTGGTAACTAGACAACACAGCTTTTATTTGGTCTTTCTGGAAATGAATCATCTCACTTCTCACACAGGGATCAGCAGGGAAGCTTCCTGAAATCACCCTAACCTATACCTTCCCCAGTCACCAGCAGAGCTCCTCTAGTGGTCTCAGTGGTCCTCAGACACATGGATTCCTCAGAGTGCATGGAGTGTCACATTCTAAGAGCCCTGTTTCCTCCCACTAACCAGCTCTCACCTGCCTTGTCACTGCTGCTTCCTCCACCAGTTGTCCTTCCCAGCCCCTCCTCTCTATTCAGCGTGACCTAAGGCTTCTCTAGAGGAGCAATATCTGGCTCTTCTTACTTTCCAACACAGATTTCCTCTGCTTCCTATTGCCTAAATGATGACAACTAATGGATTCTGTTCATTTTTATACTTCCACTGGTGTGTCTTCATTGTTGTTGTTGCAATAAAAAAGTTATGTTTTGCATGTTGATTATGCAAAGAAATCAAGCAATATGTAAAGGAATAAGGAATAAAGCAATAATCATCTTAAATCTTACAACCCAAAGAGAACTACTGTTAGCAAACTAACTTTTAATTATCTTGCTACATATAAATACACAGAAGTGCATAATTTTACATAAGCAAGACCTTATTACACATGTTAGTTTTAGCATAGCTGTGTTTCTTTTTGTTAACTTATTTTGGCTTGCTTCCACACTTATACATTCTAATATAATCATACACAAACATGTACACATATATGGGAGAGTTGTCATGTTTGTTTTCTAATAAAAACATGGTGTAAATTCTTCCCTTCATCTTGCTTTTATCACTTAACAATGCATTATGGAAATTCCTCCAAGCCAAAGGTTTAAATTTCATTCTCTTTAATGATAACATAATATTCCAGGGTATCAATTACCAGAATTTAATCCTCCCCATAATGATGGACATTTACATCGTTTATAGGTTTTTGTTTGTTTTTTTTTTTTTTTTTTTTGGAGGAGGGCACTACAAACAATGTATGAATACTTATCCTATTACATATGTCCTTTATATATTGGTGCTTTTATTGTTTTGACTACAAAGGAAAAATCTGTAGGCAATTAGGGATTGCTTTAAAATTTTTCAGTATTACAAATAAAATTGCAATGAACATTCCAGATTATATCTTTGATTGTTTCATTAGGTTACATTCCTAAAGTTAGATTGGTAAATTATGAATTAGAACATTTTTAAGATTCTTAATGCACATTGCCAACTTGTTCTCCAGAAAGATTATGGTTGCAACCTTTTCAATCTTTCTAGAGGAATGTGAGAGACCTTTTTTGAGAACACCCTCACTGCTACAGATGTTCTGGTACTTATTTCTTTATTAACTCTACTTCATAAGATCATCTTTAACCATATCCATCACTCTGTGTGTCCACCTCTCTTGCTGGATCCTGAAAATCTTGACACTGAGTGGGTCATGGGTGGTGTCCTTTTTTTCTTTTTCCTTTTTTTTTTTAAGGTGGCACTCTTTGTGGACTATCTTTAATAACTTATGGAGCAAAAAGAATTTTCTTTTACTTTGGGGCAATTTTCACTACTGCTGATTACAAGTTACATACCCCAATACATCCACTAACTTTATCTTCCAAGGTAGACAGGGTTTATCCCTTGGGGTTTATATAATGGATATAAAGTATATTGATGGGGGTGACTTCTTGACAAAAGACAGACAATATTAAACTGGAAGAGGCTTAAAGTCCTCATTTTTTCAAGACACTTGCTTCTCAAAACTGCTGTATCTGGAAACCAAGTGTCCACAAGAATTTATCGATGATTCTCAAACCTAATATCCATCAGGATCACCTGAAAGGTTTGTTAAAAGACCTGTGGCCGAGGTGCACCTGGGTGGCTCAGTTGGTTAAGCATCTGACTCTTGATGTCAGCTCAAGTCATGATCTCACAATTCCTGAGTTCCAACCATCCAGCACCCCCCATCAGTCTCTGGGCTGACAGCACAGAACCTGCTTGGGATTCTGTCTTCCTCTCCCTCTGCCCCTCCCCAACTTGCTCACACACACTCTCTCTCTCCCTCTCTCAAAATAAATAAAAATAAGCTTAAAAAAAAAAAAGAACTATGGCTGAGCTCTAACCCTAAAGTTTCCGATTCAGTGTGTCAGAGGCAAAGTTGGATAATTTGCATTTCTAACAAGGTTTTAGGTGGTACTAATGATGTTGGTCCTTTAGCAACACTTAAGAGCCACTGTTCTCCGTCCTATCCTCCCCCACCTGCTCTGGTAATGGAGCCTCACTTCGAAGCTCTATTCTCTATAAAGAATCCCTCTTTTTATTCTTTCGTGACAGTAAGGAACAGCTGGCCAGCACCTTCCTCATTATAACCTTTCATACCCTTGAAGAAAAAGATTTGGTTTTCCTCATCCTCCTTTTCACCTGAGTCCTGATTCCCTCAGCCTTTCCTTATAATCAAATTTTGCTACCAATTCATCATTTTTATTATTCTTCCCTGAAGCCCATTTTGAATTTCCACCCTACCCACTCCTGTCCCCACTTCAGTTAATAAGGAGATAGGAGGGGAAGAGAAGGCGCTAAACAAAAACCTTGAATGCATAGCTTTTTGCTATTCCTGCCAGAGGCTGTGGCCACAATATTTAAGAAGTGTCATAGAAATTGGTGATTTTTTTTCCCCTCAGTTCTTTATTTCAAAGATTATAGCATTCCATAAATGGGTACAAACTATTGGTCACTTTCTTCATACTTAGTCACACATAATCAACTGCATCTTTTGGTAATAAACACCCATTTACTTAGTCTACAAGTATTTTTTGAACATTTAGAACAGGCCAGACATTGTGAATACCATATCTAGTGGATGTGGCATTAACTTTTGGTCAGGACAACTTGTCTGGGCAGGTCCTAACAGACTGAGAATATGAGAAATGTTTTCAACAACCCCACCTACAGTATGGCTGAAAGATAAGTTTTATCAACCCAAAATTATTTTAGCCTCTTCCAAATCCACTGTTCATATGGAAAGGGACCTAGATTATGGCCAACTTTACATTATTTACAGGAGATAATAATATTTTTTATAGTTCAAGTTAGTATACAATTAACAATCATTTCTGTTCGTCTTTGGGGCATGTTCTGAAATATGCATATTTCATTCAATGCTGCCATGAATAGCACTGATTACACAAAAAACTACGTCTGAAACTATCTTAGCCCTCAAATGGTAGGAGAGAGGGAGGTCCTTGTGATCTCTTTTCTAAGAGCTCTAATTCCATTCATGAGGGCTCCATGAGTAATTCCATTATCATGACTTACGCAACTTGCAAAGACCCCACATCCTAACACGATACACTATGCATTAGAATTTCAACATATGCATTTGGCTATGGGAAGGAAGTAAGGGGCAGATGACAAAAATGATATGCCTATAGGAGAAACTTTTTTTTTTTTTTATGGTTACTAGATGATTTTCCCCATGCCCTGAACACTATTCTGTACTCTGAGGCTGCAAAACTTTGCGTGGTGAATTGTAATATACGCTCTTGGTGCTATGCATTCTTGGCACTGCACTTGTGGTTTGGGGACACCAGATGGCTCAGTGAGCCAGGTAGCACTCTTCTCAGGTTACCCTGTGTGGTTGTGCTCTGCAAATGAATTGTTTAATCTTCTTCCTACCAGTTATTCTGGCTTTTGATGAATGAGTTTTGATTCCTAATGTCCAACAAAATGTATGTAAATAATAGTGCTGAACCTATCTCAACGTAGCAACAATAATAAAACTATCCAGGGAAATGGGAAAAAGCAAGTTTTATGATACCTCAAATCTCTTTCAAGGAAATGACCATGGAAAAGAGAAGAAAAATCTGCAGGCAATTAGGGATTTGATGGAAGTGCTTTGACCTAACAATAATCAGACTTTACTATAGCTGATGCCAGTCTGTGGCTTCCAAGAATTTGAAGAAAATGAGGATTGATTTCCAACGTGCAATACCAAGGCCACATTTCCTTAAGGGGCTGTGCTAATCCTATACTTTCTGATATCAGTTCCATTCCACCCAGGAACACATGGCCACAACCCCTAGAGAAGAGAGGCAGGAAGTGAACTCAGAGGCAAGTGTTTTAACTTTCCACCCTCCAAACTAATTTTGATAATTTATGTGAATATTTTAAATAAAGTGTTAATCGATCAAATCCAACAGTACATGAAAATAATAATCCACCTTCACAAGCATATTTTTTTACAGGAAATTTGTTAGCATACATTTAAAAAGTCAAAGTAAGTAGGAAATGTTGTAAGATAATAGTACATTCTGTAAAGACAGTTCATAAAAATTTACTCCCATTCTTAATTCTAAGGTCTGTAAAAATTTAGAATAGAAGACTATTTTCCTTCCTATAATGATGGGTACCTGTCTCAAACCAAAAAAAAAAAAAAAAAAAAAAGATATTGGCAAAATACGGTAAGCATTTGTATTAAAATCTGCATGAAGCAAGAAGGCCTACTACAGAATTATTACACAGAATCCATTTCTTCCTTCAAAAATATAGATTAAACCCCGGGTGCCTGGGTGGCTTAGTCCGTTAAGCCAACTCTTGGTTTTGGCTAAGAGCATGATCTCACGGTTTCATGAGTTCCAGCCTTGTGAGTCTCCACACTGACAGCATGGAACCTGCTTGGGATTCTCTGTCTCCTTCTCTCTCTGTCCCTCCCTTACTTGCACTGTCTCTGTCTCTGTCTTTTTCTAAATAAATACAAATATAAAAGTAAAAATATAAATATAGCTCATACATTTTTTCAGGCACTGGGGGTATAAAAATGAACAAAAGAGTCCATTGTCTTGAAAGTTCTCACCCAACAGGAAGATATAAAGACATAGCTAATGGAAAAGAGAAAGAAAATTGTTACTGTGAAAGAATTTCAATCTCAAATGGATTCAGAGAATATAAAATTAAAAAAAATCTCATGCATTTGTTGTCCTCAGGAAAACAAAACTTAAGGACTGAAAGATTTCCTTTACATACCTGATTTACAGAAAAGTGATAAGATTGAAATTTTCTTAAATGATAGAGAGTTGGTCAGGTGTTGCCTTATATCAACCTTGGGAACTTTTACTTATGGTTTCCAGAGGCATGAACAAGAAACCACCCGGGTCCCGCTAGTTTCACCAAATAAGCTGAATTGAGCTTTATGTGACTGGATTGGTTTTTTCTGCTCAGGGAATTTTCAAAGCTGGTCTCCACTTGTTTTTGATTTTAACTGGTTCTAACTCAACTCTCTCCTTTTTACACTCCGTGCCCATAAATACAGCCCACCCCAAGCCCTCCACAGAGTCGCCCGTAGCTTGCTGCAGTTTGCATGCCCCAAACTGCAAATTCCTCTCCTATTCCCAAATAAACTCATCTTTTTGACAATTTTGAGTTTGTCTCAGTTTACCTCTTTATTTAGGTTGACATTACTGACAGACCGTGTACATTTATGTAGATAGTAATTTCTATAGAAAATATCAGATAGTAAACTGAAAATAAACTAGAATTAATAAGTGAGATGAAAAACTTAAATGTCTCCAAATTAATATTGGGAAGAAATGTTATTAAGAAGTAATAAAAAGAGGGGTGCCTGCATGGCTCAGTGGGTTAAGCATCTGACTTTGGCTCAGGTCATGATCTCGTGGCTCCTTCATTTGAGCCCTGTTTCCAACTCCCTGCTGTCAGTGAAGAGTCCACTTAGATCTTTGTCTCTCTCTCTCTCTCTCTCTCTCTCTCTCTGCCCCTTCTCGGCTCTCATGGGTCCAGGTGTGCACTCTCTCAAAAATAAAAAAAAAATAATAAAAATAAAAAATTAAAAAAAAATAAAGTAAGAAAAAGATAAAGTAGCTTAAGCATCCTACCAAGGAACACGCAACATCAGATGAATGTGAAGGGTACCAGAATAAGCCGCCCCAAATTATGCCTCTTTGGCATATGGATTTTTCTGAGCTAAAGGCCAATGAGACTGGTAAAGGCAGGGAAAGCTATTTACCTCTCCCTAACTGCCTAAAAATAGAGCATAAAGGTCCCCTTTTATAAAGAAAATTTCCCTTCATACGCATCTCCAGACCTGGAAGAGAGCTAGTCCTGAGATAATTCTTACCAACTCAGGGATTCTTATTTGCATCAGACAACACTTATGGACCACCCATTTCCTCCCTTCTCCATCCTGTAACTTGCCTCCTCAGCACAGAAGTCCCAAATCCCTTGGCCTTCATATAGAGTGAGATATTACAGAATTTCTGCTCTGACCACTTCTTTGAGTCTCATTTCTTCATAAAATCCCAATCATCAGGTATTATAAGTAACTAAAATTGTATTTTCTCTTGTCAATCTGTCTTTATTAGTGTGATTCTCAGTCCCCAGCCACTAAACCTACGGGGGTAGAGGAGAGGTTCCCCCCACCCCCACCCCCTGTCTAAAAGTGAAATCATAAAGTTTACAGAGAGACCCCCCAAAAATATGACTAAATGCAGAGGCATACTAATTAAACAGAATACAATCTCAATTTCTTCCAAAATGACATATAGTTTGAATTCAAGTTCAATTAAAATTTCAGTGAATTTTTTTTTTTACCTTGACAGAAGTGATTCTAAATTTAATCTGAAAAAAATAAAAGGCAAGGCTAGCCAAAAAAATCTTGAAAAACATGAATGTTAAAGGAAGTATTTCTTTAGCAGATATTTAAAGTCTTCAGGGCTACAGTAATAATTTTTAAAGTGTCTGATTCTGAAAGAAGATACAGGCAAAATAATACAACACAAATTTATAGGAAAAGGAATAGATTAGCCAATAAATGATTTGGGGAAAATTGACAATTAAAAACAATCCATTTCGAAACTACAGGTTAATTTTAAAAGTTGAATATAAAAATAAGTTCCTCAAAAAGTTAAAATAGAATTGCCCTAAAGACCCAGAAACTACACTCTGAGGTATACACTCAAAATAATTAAAAGCAGGTATTCAAGCAAATACTGTACACAAATGTTCATAACAACACTATTCACAATAGTCAAAAGTGAAAATGACACAAATGTCTATCAGTGGGTGCATGGATAAACAAAATATGATGTATCATGTAATAATCATATAAAGGATAGAAGTGGTTATACATGCTTCAAGCTGGATGAATCTCAGAAACATTATATGAAGTGAAAGGAGCCAGACAAAAAAAGGTCACATATTGTGTGGTTCCATTTATGCAAAATATCCAGAATAAGTAAATCCATAGAGACCAAAAGTAGATTCATGGTTGCCAGGGGGGGCAGGGGGGCTGGTTGCCATGGTTGCCAGGAAGTAAAGAATGGTTGCTTAATGGTATTGGGGTCTCCTTTGAGGGTGATGAAATGTTTGGAACTAGATATGATGGGTATACAACATTGTGAATATACTAAAGTCACTTTAAAATTGATAATTTGGTTATGTGAATTGCACCTCAATAAAAATGTAAATGAACAAAATTACAGAAAAAATATGGGTGTACAGCCTCCAAAATCTAAATTTGGAAAAGTTTTCTAAATATAAAATCGTGAAAGAAACCCAAAGAAAAGATAAATACACAGGAGGGATGCAAATATTTAACATTAAGTGAGTCAAACTTAATAAAAAAACTGCACTCTATAGATACATTACTCAAGGAATGCAAGAATCACTAGGTCCCCAAACCTGCCCTTTCCCATTCATCTCTTCTCTGCTTCTTCAACCTCTGCTGGAAAAATTCAGCACCTTTTGTTAGTCTGTTCTAGAGTACCAGCTGAAAGAATATCAGACAGATATATAAAATTGCTGTTTCACACCTTGCCAGCATCATAAAATAAGCCTTAGTATAGGGTTAATGAAGGACCCTATTTATGCCCACAGATTGTTGAATTTAGAAAGGAGCAGATCGTAACAAGATTTGCCATGAGTCTCAGTCTGGTTAATCTATAAACAGATTTCATTAGATATTTATTTAGATGCTCTGTACAGATTGCTTTAATTTTGAAATTAAGTCCCCAGGTTGGCAGTGGAATTTTAAATACTCGAATTCTAGAAAGGCAGCAGCTTTTAACCTTTGCACTTCTCTTTTAAAAGCTAATTAGGAAATTAAATCCAAAAGGACTGAATCCATAAAATGTTGGCGTTGTAATGCTGATGGAAAAATGTAAGTCACCTGCTATTTTGGTGTCATCCCCTGATTAGTCATTGAAATGAGATATTCAAAGAAATGTTTAAAGATTTTAAAAAATAATTTAGGAGAGCCACAACCTTTGTTAATATTAGAAATTTTATTGCTTGGAAAATTAAATCTGAACAGAGAAGTATTGTAGATTTTCCTATCACTCGTGGCTAAACGTTTTCTTAATGTATTATGCACTTGATCAGTCGGTAAACTTTGGGGATGATTTGTAGTGGCGTTGTCAGCTGGAGCTCCAGAGCCTGCCCATTATCTCAGTAGGTGCCCTGCCCCCCTGTGGGTACTCACCACAGATGGCTGGAGTCCACTGGGGGTGGGGGAAGCACTCAAGCTTCTTCTACCTCCAAAGGCATTTCTAGCCTGTGAGCACTTGAAATGCTCAGCGACACTCAAAATTCCCCTTTCCTTCAGCTGAAGGTTCCATTTACAGCTGTGACCCTCGACCTCTTCAAGTGAGTTGAAAATACCTTCTGACAGACGTAACGTTTTTCTCTTTTGTCTTGAATCTGCCCACAGTCCTATGAAATCCTACCATTATACGTGGATAGAGATCCACGTGTGTGCGCCTCAGCCATGTGCTTCCTAGGACTCATCCGTCAGCATCTCCATCTAAACTTCTTTCTCTCAAATACCAATTGAGTGAAGTATATTTCTGGTTAACTTAATCCACAGGCACACTTCCCGCCCCCCCACCCCCCATTCGGAAATGTTTTTAAGGACCCACCTTCTATCTGATGCTTTCCTAGGCACAGATGAGAAAACACAGACTCAGGTCCTCACATGTTTAGGAGAGGCAGAAATGTAAATTAGTAATTTAAATAATATGTCAGATTCCAGGAGAGAAGCCTCAAAAAGGAAGAGCAGGCCCACAAAGGAGGGTGGGCATAGCTCTGCCTAGAAATATGGGAGTCAGGGGTGAAGTAGATCTTGAAAGGCAAATGATGTGTTTGCTTCCAGTTGTGGACTGGAAGAAAAGAGCGCATTCCTGACTGGTAGCTAGTCTCCAAAGACAGTCACCATCAATTCCTTCCCTCCTCATGCATGTATCATGTATATGCACTATGTTCCTCACATCAAGAGCTGGCACTAATTCCCCCACCTTAGAATATGGGCTAACCTTAGTGACTCCTTCTAACTAGTAAAATGTGGCCGAAGTATACTGTGCAACTTCTAGACTAGGTAAGAGAGGACCATGCCACTTCTACCCGGTCTGTTTGGGACGCTTGCTCTTGAAACCTAAGCACCATGTTGTGAGGAAGCCCAGGCCACAAACAGGGACCCATTGGGAGAGGAACCAAGGGCCCCCAGCTGTCAGCTCTGGTCGAGCTCCCAGGCCACAGCCACTATTAATTGCCAAACATGTAAATGAGGAAACTTTTGAGATGACTCCAGCCCCAGCCACCATCCAACCCAAACCCATGAGAGAACCAAAAAAAAAAAAAAAAAAAAAAAAATCACCTCATGGAGTTCAATCAATCTCTACTACCATGAAAGATAATAATAGTAAATGATTGTTGTTTTCAGTTATAATGTTTTGGAATGCTTTCTTACATAGCAATAGAAAACTAGAACACAGACAATGGAGGAAGCCAATGGAAGGGACAGGGACACTGAACAAGAGCGTGACTTTGGGCATCATAGGCTCTCCCAGAGATTGAGGAAAGGGAAAAGGAAAGCTTGGCATAAAGCTGCAGGATCAGGGGCAGGATATGGACACTTGTTGATGCCATATCAAGGGGGAAGGATTCTATCATGGGGGCAATGAGGAAGCCATTGAGGTCTTGGTGGGGGAAGAGAGGTTAATAGGATAAGATCTGGGGAAGCCCATCTAGCAGCAGTGTGCAGAAGTGTTGGGAATGTAGAGAATACTGTATTGTTCCCAGCAGGAGAGGATGAGGGCCCTGAAATAAGGTGAGAGCAGAGGAGATGAAGGGGAGAAGATAGATTTAAACATGCTAATGGAGATAATCTATAGGATTTGGAGATTGTCCGGGTTTGAGACTGAGGGGAGGAGAAATTAAAACTCATTAATTTGTTACATTCTGATTGAGAGCATACTAAGTACTAAGCATACTTCTGGGCCCTGAGGATAAAACGGTGAATAAGACATTTGGGGCTCTCATGAGTTTATATTCTAGTGCAAAAGAAAAACAAATGGTTTGAAGTGAGTTTAAGACTCAATTTCCAGTTAATGCCTTTCTTATTAATTTGTCTTCTCATTTGTCATGAAGTATACAGGAGAAATGGACAATTTTCCAGAAAGTAAAATGAACTCCTTAATTCAATATTCTAATTGTGATCCATGAAGGAGATTATCTGGGTACTCGGGCAAGTTCAAGACATGTTTTTGAACTTTTGATACTGTTAGACTCCACATGGAAATCCAGACCCATGGGGTCCAAGGAGTACTCTGGGATGTCTATTGTGGTCTTTGATCCCTGATACCAATGGCACATAGCAAAAGGAATCATGAATGATACACTTTAGCCAGGAAGGAAGTGATTTTCACTCATTTTTCTATAATCACGCACATATTGATTCAATAAATATCCATCATTCTGACGGCTGGACATGTTACAGTGAAAAAGAGAAAGAAAATCCCTTAGTTCATGGGGCTTATATTGTTTTTAGGAGGACAGATCATTAAACTGGTAAAGAAACAACATAGTGTCAATGTATTAGCTTCCTTTTGCTGTCATAACAAAATACCATAAACTTAGTGGCTTACAACACTATACATCTATTACAGTTCTGGAGTTCAGAAGTCTGAAAATTGATCTTATGGGTTAAAATCAAAGTGTCAGCAAGACTGTATTTCTTCTAAGAATCCATTTCCTTGCCTGTCCAGCTTCTCAAGGTTACCTTCATTCCTTGGCCTACAGCCCCCTTCCCACAATGGAATCACTCTGACTTCATCTTCCCTTGTCGTATCTCATTCTCTGGCCTGATCCTCCTGTCTCCCTTTTATAAGGACTCTTATCCCTCCCAGATTATCCAGCATGATTTCTTAATCTCCATATTCTTACCTTAATCATGTCTGCAAAGTCCCTTTCACCATGTAAGGTAACACATATATCAGTAGATTCTGAAGATTAGGATTCAGACATCTTTGGGGACCATCATTCAGCCAACCGCAGTCAGGTCCTGATTGCTATGAAGAAAAATAAAGCAAGGCAAGCAGATAGAAAGTGTGACTTGGAAGAAAAGAATTAAAGATGAAGTCAAAAGGGGGATCTGATTATGTAAAGACTAGGGATTTTATTCTTGGGATGTTAGGAAAACTAAAGGTGTGGAATGATTTGGCGTCTGGTTTTGAAGGTTCATTTGATGCTGTGTGTGGAGAACATCCAGGAATTTCATTTCCAAAGAAGAACAGGAAAAAGGGACTAAAGAGCAATGTATGGTCAAGGGAGGTGGTTTTTTGTTTCTGTTTTGTTCCTTTTATTATTATTAGTTTTTTAGTTGGAGATACTAGCAAGTCGACATGCTGATGGGAATTGTGTAGTAAAGAGGGGAAACAGATGACACACAAAGAAAAGGGGTTAAAGCAGAGGCAAGGTCCTGGATTGGGAAAGAGGACAGGAGGATACAGTGCACAAGTAGAGGGGCTCATTTCTGATAGGAACAGAGAGACCTTTCTTTCTTCATTAACAAGGAGGGGAGAGTGGAACAAGAGGGAAGGGACAGACACAGGGAGACCAGTACATTGTACCTGTTTTCCTGGTGGAATAAACAGCAAAGGCATTGTTAAACATGAGTGTGGGAGGGTAAATAGTAGTCATAAGAAAGAAAAGTAAGTGTGACATATTTATCCAAGAGAGTGAGAGAATGCATTGACTATGAAAATGTCCTGGGCAATAGTGAAAGCCCCTCAAGGATGGTAGTCATTAATTTAAAGCCAGCAGGGTGTATGCTTTTTCCCAGCCACAATCAGCTGCTCAGAAAAAGTAATGGAGAATGTGAAAAGCTTGATTTAATCAGGGTTAGAGGTTTGAGTGGATATGAACACAATGGAGAGAGAAGGGACAGAATCTGAGGGTGATGCAAGGGAGCAATTGTAAGTCTGGCTATCGCATCTAAGTTGAAGAAAGGAGGGAACTGAGGGCATGGGGCAGTGAAGGACAGTAGAAGGAGGTAGGGTCAATGGATGGAAGGTCCCAGGTGTGTAAAAAAATTATTGGCATGAGGGTGTTAAAGTAAGTGAGCTGGAAAAATAGGAGATAGTGATCAGAGTAGGGCGCCTCAAATTGAGATTTTTGAGGTGATATAGGTACTGGTAAGTAAGCATACCAGGGGTTTGTATAACTAAGGTGCAATGGAAGATAAAATTATTAGATGCAAGGCCAAGGTGTCGAATGAATTATCCATACAGATATTTAAAAACATAAAGGATAATAACAGAGAGTGGTGGAGAAATTTCCAGTAATCCAAGGCCCAAATTCTTCAACAAATAAAAACAAAAGATTGGAAGAATGGTGATTATTAAAAGGAGGGCTACCAAATAGTACAATTACAGACATTTGAGGTGACCAGGGAAAATAATGGTAATAGATGGTAATAAAAAGCATGACCACTCTGTGGGGTGCCTGGGTGGCTGTCGGTTAAGCATCCAACTTCAGCTCAGGTCATGATCTCACTGTTTGTGAGTTTGAGCCCCATGTCCGGCTCTGTGCTGATGGCTCAGAGCCTGGAGCCTGCTTTAGATTCTGTGTCTCCCTCTCTCTCTGCCTCTCTCCCCTGCTCACACCCTGTCTCTATCTCTCAAAAAATGAATAAAAATGTTAAAAAATTAAAAAGAAAAAAGCATGACCACTCTAGGTATGGTGGTGGGAAAGAAAACAGTCATCATTTGAAGAGAGCTACAGCAAAAGCACTGGCTTCAAGGGACAGCCAGATTTCCATAAGAGCAAGAAGATTAAAGGAACTTTGAGGATTTAGGGGATTTTCCTGATGACACTCTGAGTTCTAGAGAATACAGCTGTAAAATTTAGGGGCTTGGAGGAGTAGGAGCTTAAGCCAGGAGAGAGCTACACAGAACTGTAATGGGGTTAATGCCCTGGGAGGCTTGGGCTTTCTGTGGGGACTGTGGTCACAAGGGATATAGGGAATCATGGGATTAATCTTAGGGCAAGGGTCAGTAAGCATTTTCTGTAAAGATAGTAAACACTGCAGGCTATGTGGAACATTAAGTTCTCTGCCACGATCACTCAGCTCTGCCATTGCAGAGCAAAAGCAGCCTTTGACAATGCATGAATGAATGGGGGTGGCCGAGTCCCAATAACACTTCACTGCAATAAACTGGCAGTTAGCTGACCCCTGTCTTAGGTGTAGTTGGTTGATGAATTCCGGGGACTATAATTCAGGCAGTTGCAGGGATATAGCAGGTAGAGGTGGTTCGGGAGAAGGGTGATAAGGATGGTGTTCTCACTGGAAATTCATGTTCTTCTAGGGCTCTCCATCCTGCCAGTGGAGTGAGAGCCAGGTACTCTCCTGTGTGGCATTTGGATCTCTGTAGGCCCACGCAGATCCTGCTGTGGCGTCCTGGGTTTCAGCTAGAACAATGTGTGGATGGTACAGTCATCCTCCCAGATACAAGTGATGAGAGAGCCATTTTTTAGGGAAAGATGGTGAATTTCATTTATAATGTTGCCTTTGATTTGTCTATGAGACATCAAAGTAGAGATGACCAGGAGCCGGTTGGGACACGGAACTCAGAAAATGTCTAGTTGGGACATGTGGAGGAAGGCATTGTTCTTGGGGAGGAAATACATTGAAGTCTCTCCCAGGCTCCAGTTGGAGGTGATCTCCCTGGGAACATTGAAGGGCAGACAGAGATACCCAGTTATAAAAATCCCCTCTGAGTCCTGAAGTTCTCAGTTGTATATATTGACAGAATCAATCTCATGTTTTCCAAATCACATCCTCATTTTATGCTAGATGAGCACCAAGGTTCTGCAGAGTAGAAGACAAAGTTTCTACCATGCACGGATCAGCGAGATGCGTTACTCGAGTGAGGTTGTATACCGAGAAATGAATGCATGGAAAAAAGTCTTGAATCTTCTGCAGTTTTTCAGTACAGCAGGACTCATTAATGAATTGGCAGGATGAAATTCCCTTCCCCCTTTTTGATGACTTTTTTCTGGCCCATCATCACCTCTAGAAAAGGACAAAGAAATAAGAAGGTGCTATGTAAATCTTTTGACATTACTACCAATTAATAGCTTCTGTAGAGAGAAGTAATAGAAACTGTTGCATAAGAGGACATTTTCAGGTTGTGTCTTTGCCCAGAGAACCCAAGAAAGTTGGGATGAGGTAGTGGGAAAGTGGTTTGTACGGGGAATCTGAAGACCTGGACTTGAGGTGCTTAGGGCACAAATAGGACACTTGACTTTGGATTCCTCACTTAACCTCTCTGCACCGTGTTTTCACTTATAAGGCATCAACTATGTGTCAGGCCTGTGCTGGACACCTTATATCCTTCTTGTTTCATTTAATAATTCCCACCTAGAACAAGATTGGATGAGAACCCCATACGAGGCGGATCCAAAAGCACTTTGTAGACCATAAAGCAATATGCCAACATAAGGCAGTGTAGAACACGAATTGTTTCCAGTACTTTAATTAACATAAAAACAATAAGTTTGCCATGCCTGAAAGCCTCATTTTTTGGTACAATTTTCTCTTTTGGTCTGTCTTTTGTTATTGTTTTTAGGTTAAGGAACTAAATCAGCCATTTATTGTTTAAGTTTTAGATGAAAATTGCCAAACTCAGAAAAGGGAAGGTGAAATGAGAAAACTCTTAGGTGACCTGAGCCCCAATCCTCTTACTAAATTTGCTGTGCCTTTTATAAACCCACAGTCTGCTGCCCTTTCTAAAGCTCCCCTAAGCAAAGTAAAGGGTTTGGAAAAGGAATCCATAGGGGTGCTGTTTCCTGGACTGAGACAGCACTGCCATTAGAGTATGATGGCATTCTTGCATTATAATTTACACCTGCATTTCATGCATTTTATTCACTGCCAATAATTATTGAATAATTACTGTGTTCTCCCACTGTGCCCTCTCTTTGTACTCCCACTTCTTCCTAGGGTTTCAGCTAGATTGTTGCCTTTTGAAAGTTTCCTTCCTTCTGAAAAGGAGGCAGGTGGTTTGTAATTCTTAGTTTTGAGCCAAGCATTTAAATAGGCAAGCTTTTAACCCAGTAGCCTGTCCTGTCTGTTTGGTTTCTATGTACACTGTTTACTGGGAGAATAACAGGAAGTAGTTTGTCCTGGGAAGTCACTTTTGCTTAAAGACCTCAAAATTCATGTGTTTGTGACTCCCATGTTACCTATTTTCGTGTAGCATCTTCCAAATTTGCTAAGCTGATTTGAATTGAGATAAATTAGATCATTTGCAGCCCAACTTGCCTGCCAACTTCAAATTGGCACTGGAAGCACTTTATCTATGTTTGGGGGTTTGTTGGAAGACAAAATCATCAAGACTTAGCTACACTCAAGTTTGTTTTGTTTGCCTGTGTGGGAAAACAAGCTAAGTCCTGCTTTTTGTTGTTGTTGTTGTTGTTGTTGTTGTTGTTGTTTTCCCTTTGCTGCAAAAAAATGATTCCCCAATTACCCAGTTAGTCTGTCTTGGTATCCATTCTCTAACTCAGAAGAGAGTCTTGGCTTCTTTCCAGGAAACACATAAAAACTTCAGAAATGATAGATAAATCTTGGGGCACCTGGGTGGCTCAGTTGGTTAAGAGTCCGACTTTGGCTCTGGTCATGATCTCGCCATTCCCGAGTTCAAGTCCTGAATTGGGCTCTGTGTTGACAACTCAAAGCCTGTTTCAGATTCTGTGTTTCCCTCTCTATCTCTCTCTGCCCCTGCCCCACTTGTGTGTGCTCTCTCTCTCTCTCTCTCTCTCTCAAAGTAAATAAGTATTTTTTAAATTTTTTTTAAAAAAGAAAGAAAGAAGTGATAGATAAGTGTCCAGGGCTAGATGTAATCCAATTGCTTGATTTTCAGCATCTTTTAGCCATTCTGACATAACTACTCCCAGGGAAGATTTTGTTAAGACTGGAATCTCAGTCCTTTATGTTAAAAACCTTTAACTACTCTTGGAAGGAACTTAAACTTCTGTCACACCCAGAGGAGTGCTTATTCTGCATCTTCAAGTGTTTATTGAGTTTTTGTCACATATTTTATAACCAAAACAAACCTCAGCATATGACAGTTTAATAACCAAGTCTTTCTTGAGACTGATTATCGAAATGGAGACAGAAGCTGTTCTGGAGTCCAGATCTCACAGCTGCTTTGTGTATTTCATCAACCTTAGAACTTGCAACCAAAATGACTCAAGCCCTAGTATTACAGAATAATGGAATGCTTGTTAGAAGGCAAGTTTGATTGGATAAATATGGATGCCACTGAAATTGGTAGTATGACATAACAACTAACACTTGCTAAGGCAGAGTTGTTTATTTTACACTCATTTCTCAGTCCTCACATCAAAGTCTCCATTAAGTAGGTAGGTGAAAGGTAGGAAGTTATCTTATCCTTTGCTTTACACCAGAAGAATTGAGCTACTTGGAATTGGTTTGGAAATCTAAGCTTACAACACGAGGAGTTTCCAATGAGAAAACTTCCAATGAGGAGTTTCCAAATGGTTTTCCTATAAGAAAAGAGATGATGATAAATAGTGTCATAGGAATGTTTGAAACTTCGTTTTGTTTCATTGTAAATAATACATTCCTTTAAATAATATTCCTTTGTAAGAACATATGTCACCCCACCAAGCCATCTCTATTGTGAA
Source organism: Panthera uncia (assembly GCF_023721935.1). NCBI lineage: Eukaryota > Metazoa > Chordata > Mammalia > Carnivora > Felidae > Panthera > Panthera uncia. The sequence continues at coordinate 34,202,097 of NW_026057576.1, forward strand.
CACCTCAGATTTGGAGGATGATGAATTGGCATCCCTAATGCCCCAGTTATTATAAAATGTTTGATAGAGATGAAGTCTGCCTCCATGTATTGTTTTTAGACATTGGTCAATTCATTCATTTAATAAATTATTATTGAACATCTGCTACGTGCTAGATATTTTACTAGGTACTGGTGGTAAAACAAAGCATAGCCCCTGCCTTCTATAGGATCCTCGGCAGCTACTAAAAGTAAAATTAGAATCAAAAGCTAGGAGACAAAATAGATCAAGAAATGACTGGTCTCATGAAACAATCTGCACACAGCCAAGATGTTCAAACACACAGCCAATAAACACATGTGCTGGTATTGAGTCGGAGCTACTATCCAACCCAAATACAGTAAACGGAAGAAGTTGAAATAATTACCTGAATTAATTTACTCAGACCAGATATTTATTGCTCGCATACCTTTCCCTGCTCTCACAAAAGTCATAGTGCTTATTCACCAGTTTCTCCCGCAGTTTTTCCTGGCTGTGTAGATATCACCACATCTTTCAGTTCCTTAAACCAAATTGTGGGAGTCCGTCTCCATTCTTCTTTCCTCCCCAAACTCTCTACCCCAACACAATCCAGAAACAAACTTTGCCAATCCAAACATACCATGAGTCTACCCTTTCCTCTGACCTCCATAGTCTCTATCCTTGTCCAGCCCCACTGTCTCTTACCTGACCCACTACAATGGAGTCCTCACCATCTCCCTACTTCTACTCTTCCTTTCAACCCCAACACACACATCATGCATTCTCAACTCAGCAGCCAGAGTGAATTTTAAAAATAGAAACCAGTTAAATGTCAATTATATCTCAATCAAAACCAAACCAGAACAACAACAACAAAAAAAATGAAACGAGAATGTGCTACTTACCAGTGTAAAGTGGCTTCCCCACATATGGAATAAATTCCAAACTCTTTTGGGGGCTATCGAGGCACATATGAGCTAGCCTCTGTCTTTTTCTCCAAGCTCAACCTCTCCCATTATGGCTCACCTCAAGCCATACTGGTCTTAGTGTGCTTTAAATTCACCAACTTACATCCCAAACTTGAGCCTTTGTACAGGCTCGTTCTTATCTTTATATAGATGATTCCCTTATCATTCAGACCACCACATAGAGTCACATCCTCAAAACTTGTTCTCTCCCTTCACCATCATATCACTAACATCTCCACATACCACTTACCACAACCTGGGGGTTTCCTTCTCTATTAGCTTATTGGATGGTTTGTCTACCACCACTACAGTGGAAGCTCCGTGTTTATCTAGTCTGTTGTGTAACTATGGTTCCTGAAACCATGCATGACAGCGTATTGGATGCTCAACAAATATCTGTGCAATGAATGGATGAATGATGTCAGCCAGAAAAGGAGTAGGGGGTGGAGCTGGAGAGAGAAAAATTGAGAAGAAGAAGAACAAAAAAAAAAAAAAAAAAAGCTGGAAAGATGTTGGCCAAGCAGGAAGAAGTACAAGAGCCTGAGAGATTGTGAGAGGAATAGACTGAGTTTAAGACTGAGACTCCAAGAACAGAAAGTTAAATATGGCAGGTATATAAAGTGGGGTGGGGAAGAGGGTGGAAAGGTGAAGATGGAGAGGCGAGCAGCAGACAGAGCATCAAGAAGTCTGAAATCCGAGCATCAGTGTTTGCGCTTTATCCTCTGGAACCCAATTAAGAGTTTTAAGCAGGGGAGTGATAGGATCAGATTTGTGTTTTAGAAAGATCACTGTGGCTGTGGTGTAAAGCATGAATTAGAAGAGGGAAGACAGGAGAAAAATTATGTTAACAGAAAGGAATGGTCAGTGTGGCAGCTTAAACAAAGAGGAGTCAGAAAGCGAGGATTTGGCAGTGTTTTTCCAACACTGTCAGGGAAGAGGCAGTAAATCTGAGAATCTGAGCGTTCCAGTGAGTGCAGAGGAAGTATATAATGGTGGTTAAGCATCTGGGCTTGGAGTCAGACAGACCTGGGTGTAACCTCAAATCTATCACTCTGTAGTTTATGTGATCTAGCACAAGTTATCAATTCTAAGCCACAATTTTCTCTGTAAAGTAGGAATAATAATGGTGAGCATGTAAACTGCCTAGTCCTCTGCCTGATGTGGTATGAGTGCTAAATACATGTTAGTTCTGTCACATTATTAGTTGCACTGTGTTAGGGGCCTGGTTAAATCTACTAAGTCCCTTTGTGGCCTGGATGAACCATGCCCCAATAGCCTTCCCCTCTTTTGGTGTGATTCTCGGCAAATCACACCGGGAAACTGATTATTACCTTGTCTTCCTATATACCTGAGGAACTCCTGCATATCCTGGCTGCCAAAAACACCCCATATTTCTCAGAGAACCCTGGATTTATATCTAGTCTGTTTCCAGTTTGGTTAGTTTGAATGAGTCCCCTGAACTTACTTATCTCTGGAAAAAAACAAAAACACAAAAAACCAAAACCAAAGAGTGAGATGTAGGGTCTGGAAGGCTGAAATGCAGGCGCTGGACCAGGGGCTGCACAAAGGAGGCTTACCCCCAGGAGATTGCCCACCAGGTTGTTCCAGACAGCCGGTCCTGGTTGTGCCACGTGGAGTTGTGTGCTTGGAATGTAACGTTCTTCTACATGATAACTCTTCCACTACTTAAAATTTCCTGTTTTTCTTTTACCACCCTCCCCCATATCTTCCCTGGAAGATGAATATCCACATAGAATAAGAAATAGTGAGGGCCGTTTTACAGTGCCGAGCTTCAAATGCATCAGGAGTGATGCCCACCTATGCATTTGATGTGTTTTTCTTTTAATCTGTCTTTGGGGGGAAGAGCTATATCTGTTAGAGACTTAATATTTTTAGAAATTTAATAGGCTCATTTGGAGGTAAATATTTTAAACGGGCCACCCATGCGGTGCATTAACTGTACCTTACTGTGACATTATCACAAAGGCCTTAGACCTTAGGGACTGAGAAACCTTTTAACACTCTGTTTAGTAAACGGTAAACCCTTGGTTGATGATCTGAGTTCACTTTCCCTTGGTGTAGATCAGGCCGCTGAGGCGGGTGATATTTCAGTCATTTGAATGTCAGTCTAAAAGCACGAACATCTCTGCTGCACATCATCAGAGCCCCGGGTCATTTACACTTGTGGTTGTTTTACTTCACAGCCCAGAGCCTTCCCTGAGCTGCTGTCATTCTGACCCTGAGGCTGCCCTTCACAGCCTTCTGACTCCACTCCCAACATCCTCTTTCAAGCTGACACAGAGCAGAGGCTGACCTTGTCCCATCAACCACTTACCCACACAGACCCAATTAATCTTTGGTTGCCAGTCAGTCTAACTCACTTCCCTCCTTGAATACTATAGAATCTCACAGAGGGGATGCTTTTGGCTTCATTTGCTTCCACATAGGGTGAACTGTGGTGGAAACATAGACAGCTGCCCTGTGGAATGATTCAAGGACCCCTGATGACCAAAGGTGTCTTCTTGTCAGAGTGTCAGGGCATGGGAACTCCCATCCCTCTCTGTTGCTCCTTGGGGCTTCTCTCCAAGGATAAGGAATTCCTAGAATAATTAACCACTCGTATCCAACCAAGGAGTCTGTCCTAAGACAGATTCCATGCAAGGATAAGGGTAAGGATGAGAAAGAGCACTGAAGGAGGAATTGAGTGTCTTGAGATGTCTGAGGGCACTTGGTACCTATGAGTAGCAGGTGCCCAGGTGAGGGGACAACATGATTCTAGAATCAGGATAATCTGGGTTTAAGTTAATGAAACTGTGTGACCTGGGTAAGTTATGTTGTTTCTCTGAGGATATATACATCCAAAAGATAAATGATTCCCCATATGCAAAGGGCTTACCATAGCGCCATGTAGGTGTGTGATAATACAAATATCACTCATTGTCGAATTTAACTGTGGCCAGACGTGGCTTCAGTCAAGGTCACAAAAACACAAATCAGTTGCAGTTTCAACAAATGTAGGGCAGAGGTCTATAATGAGGATTCAGCTTTAGCTGTTCAGTATTTAGAACATTCGAAATGCATTCAGATCACTGTAGGAAGGTAACTGTTGTCTACATGAGATGCTCAGGTTGGCACTGACTGACATGGATTTGATGAGCTTCTCATCCACAAATAGAGTGGAGACAGACTTGGGGAGTATGAGGCCTGATAAGGAAAAAGTCATTGCTAATGGAACAAGAAACTTGAGGGGTAGGGAAGGTCAATGGTCCAGCATGCTTTCCAACACCAGGAACAACATCCCATCACACTATTGCTGGAGTTAGTGGGACCCAGGCTGTTCGTTGTGACAAAAGTTGGGGAGTATATGTGCATCCTGAGGCAGGCAGAGTAACAGCTGCTGCCTTCAAAGATGTCTATGTCTAATCCCTGGGAACGGTGAATACGTTAAATGACATGGTAAAGGAGAATTATGGTCGTATATTGATCACCCGGAGGTGGGTGAGATTCTCCTGGATGATTGGGTGAGCCAAATGTCATCACAAAGATCCTTAAATGTGGAAGAAGGAAGCAGGATATGTCAGTGATAGCAGGGCAAGTCCTTCTTGTATCATTGCTGGCTTTGAAAAGGGAGGAAAAGGGCTATGAGGCAAGAAGTGCAGGGAAAGTCAAGGACAGATTCTCCCCATTTACACTTGTGGTTGTTTTACTTCACTATAGCCTATAGCCCCCAGAAGGAGCACAGCCCTGTGATACCTTGATTTTAGCCCAGTGAGACCCATGTTGGGCTTGTAATCTACAGAAGTGTGAGATAATAAATGTGTGCTGTTTTAAACCACTAAACTTGTGATAATTTATTACAGTAGTCATAGAGAACACCTCAGAAGGGACCTGTATATGGAGATGCAGGGGCCCTCCCACCAGGGACAGTTTGTCCAAAGTAGTGAATCTTTTTTTTTTCAGTCCTAGAAGGGGGGATCTTCTTCTCTTTAACCACAAGCTAAAAGCTTTCTAGTTCCATGTTCCCTTATGGTGTACGCATCGCCTGTGACTGCAGGCATTCAGAAGTTCTAGGTGAACAGCAGAACGCTAAGGGAAGAGCATCTATCATTGGACGTCAACATGAAACTTACCTCAAAACTTTTCAGATGACTACTTCAAAAGAAGAAAGAAACATTAAGGGGTTTGTTAGGGATCTGAGTAGGCAGCATTAGGGGGAAAAAATGCAGAGACAGTGTGTTCTGTATCTCAAGTTTACCTTTATTGTTCCAAAGAAAAGCAGGGATCTTAAAAGACTGTCATCTTAAAGCACAATGTGTCGAGTTAAAGATAGAGTGGCAATATTAATGGAATTGCCTTGCTTTCGTGGGTTTAAGGCAAATCCTTAACATTATTTTCCTGCCGTTTTCTAAATTAAATTTATAAGAAATATTATGTATCCTGCTGTGCAGAGTGAAAGCTGTATTCTTGTAAAGGGCTTATAATCATATTAAAAAGCTGGAGGGTAAAGTTTGTTCATGCCATCAAAGTCACAAAGTAAAAAATAGAGTTTTACATTGTGCATTTTTATAATGGTAATACCTTTTGGGGTATGTAACACCACAAAGTGCTTCACTGATATTGTTTTGTTAATCCTTAGAACATCCCCGATGGGGAGGTATATTTTTATCTCCACTTTGCATATGGGAAAACTGAGGCACAGCAAGTGTCAGCAATTTGCTTGGCTGCCAGTGGCTTGGCAGCCCGGCTTGTGCTGAAACTCAGGCTCTTAGCCCGAAGACGATTCCTACCGTTCATCAGATGACAGTCATCCTTCTAATCTACCTTTCTGCAGGTACCGAAATAGCTCCAGGAGGACTTCTGCATCACTCAAATTTTATCTTCAAGTTCTTCAAGAAAAAAATCCTATAAATAGATTTTGTTAATTCCACTACATCTGCTTAACATACTTAGGAACAGTTGGTGGGTTGGAGAGAAGGGTTCAGAGTGGGGGCATTTTTGCAAAGTTAGTAGGAAACGTGGATGCTTTAGGGAAAGCCAAAAGGGACAAGGTTAAGGAGGCGAAGCAAGACTGGCAGGAAAGCCAGAAGCTGCCAACAGGAGCCTGGGCACCAGAAACCGCACATCTCCCCCTTAGCTCAAGGAAATTCTGGGCCTTTTAGGAAGTCCCGTTCCTTGGCACAGAGGTTACTCCCCTTTTCCACAGATTTAGATTTTACCCTGGCTCTTAAGCTTCTGTGTAACGTGCTTTCAACCAACTGGTACACCCCAGGTTTGACTCTCTTGATAGAAGCGTGCAATAACTTAAAGTCTTTATCCCTGCCCTGTGTCCTTGCAGGAGTGGGAAGCTTAAAATCTCATTCTCTCTGCTTGTTCCCTTGGTTGTATGTCCCTTAGTGACACAGAAGCCAAAGGCTTGAGTGCCTTGCATACAACACAGGTGAATAAAATGATGTTTGGAGCATGGGCCACATAGGCATTAGTCTCAATGTGTCCTTCCTGTGGCCTCATTGGGATTTAGGCTGCCCCTGTTGTTACGCAAGAGGAAATGTCATTTGTTCAAGGCCAAACAACCAGTAAGGGGTGGGGCTGGGACTCTGTCCCAGTCTGACAGGACTCAGCTACCTGCTTATAACCACCACACAATGCTCCCTCTGATATTCTGGGCTGTGTGAGGTTTCCAAGTGCTCCGTGACACCTGGACTCTGCCAACAAGGCTGTCCTCTTGGCACATGTCATCTGCTTAGCATTGTTTGCTGTTTGTGTCTTTGGTATCCCACCACTGAGCCTAAGAAGCATGCCCATTTCTCTTTTAATTTAAGGGCTTCTTGTCCTTAACACCCTCCATTAAATATTAGGAACACGGTCCCTAGTTCTTTTTCCTGAGAAAAAGAACTATTTCCTGTTTATTTAAAACAAATATGGTCAATTTATTTAGATAATTAACATTTTCTGTTGCTTTCCTTCCTATACCCATATGTTGTATGTGTCACTAGTGTGCTACAAATGCTCGATTGTTCTCTGATTTATTTACGCAGATAGTTAATTGACTAGATGGACAGAAGCACATTTTGGAGTATAGTTTCCATTCCAGGATTTAGATTAACAATGAGGGGTGGTGGGCGGGAAACACAGGGCTTATTCAGCCCGTCTCCTCATGGACAGTGTACACGCTCTTACACGGTGTTGGTCGTTAGGGTATCTGCAGCCAACCAGAGTACTTCCCAGACATGCCAGCGGAGCCCCGGTCATGTCCAGTCACTTCACACCTTTCCAATACATGGGAATGGCCTCCTGTTGCCAGCACTCAGGCTCTAAGAGTATCCACTGGCCATGTGCATGCTCAGCCTGAGAGTAGGGTAGGTCAGAAACACGGGGTCATTACCAACCACCCTCGGAGCAGCCCTAACCAGTGATGAATTGTAATGAGCGGATCAGTATCCATCCTCCTTGCCTCTCAGAACCTTTCTGAGGCATATTCTACACCACCTCCCATTGGCCCTCACAGGATTTAACTTAGTCACCCACAGAAGTAACCTGCTTACTAACACACCCTGTCTTCACTTCCCTGTCTCGCTCCCTCTCTCCCTGCCAGTGTTTCAGATAAACTCAGCGTCAGCTTTTGGGGAAACAGCTTAACACACCCATGTTTCCTGGACTCTGTTTTCTCTTGTCACACAAAAAACGGACCCATTGAATGACAGTTGGACCGGACTTTCCACGTCATCTAGCTCCTCATAGACCTCAGGGTGGAGGGAAGGGCAAGTAGGCAGGACTCTGGCCACTCCCTTCAACAAGAGCAGGAGAAATTTGTGTGTTTTATCAGTAATCTTCCATTTGAACTATGGCGTCTGAGGGATCTAAACCTTAAAAAAACTGCTTAAAAAACATGGATCTCGGCCAACTTATTTCCCCATGCAGGAACCCCATCTGTGTTAGTTTCCTATTAGTGCTGTAAGAAATTGCCACACACTTAAAAACAACAGACATTTATGGGGTGCCTGGGTGGCTCAGTCGGTTAAGCATCTGGCTTTGCTCAGGTCATGATCTCGCAGTTCATGAGTTCGAGACCCGTGTTGCGCTCTGTGCTGACAGCTCGGAGCCTGGAGCCTGCTTGGGGTTCTGTGTCTCCCTCTGTCTCTGCCCCTCTCTTGCTCTCTCTCTCTCTTTCAAAAATAAATAAATGTCAAAATAAAAAACCCAGACATTTATTCTCTCAGAGATCTTGGGGCCAAAAGTCCAAAATCAAGGTGTTGGCATGGCCATGCTTACTCCAAGGTCTCTATGGGAGAATCTCTCATCACCTCTCCCTGTTTCTGGTGGCTCCAGGTGCTCCCTGGCACATGGCAGGACAGCTGCAATCTCTGCCTCGGTTTTCATGTTACTTTTTCACTGTGTTCGTGTCTTCTTACCTTTTGTCCTTTATTTAGATTTATATTAGATTCAGGGCCACCCACATAATCCAAGAAGACCTCGTCTTGGGATCCTTAATTGTATCTGCAGAGATCCTTTTCTAAATAATGTCTTATTCACATGTTTCTGGGGTAAGGACATAAGTCTGTCTTTAGGGGAGCCATCATTCAACCCACAATATCATTCATAGCATCTCTGGCCATCACAGCTCAAGCTTGTAATGATCTGCAACTCCTTCCCTCACAGGACAGGTGATTCCATCTCCACTAAACTCTAATTTCATAAAATATAGACTTCATGTTGTGCCCAATATTGTGTCCAAACTGACTGTAACTTTCCCCCTATAAGTCCTGCTCTGCCTCTAAAGATACCCAGGGGACATTTAATTCCTCTCCAATGAGACTAATGAATAAAGCTGAGCCTAAATATTATTGGTCAAAGAGATGTGGAAGTTTGTGAATCAGGGCAATCTGAACAACTAATTCAACTTAATTCGTCATGTTTACTTTGTGCAATGGGCCATGCAGAAGATTCTAAAATTGATAAGAGTCCAGGCTCTAGACATCTAGTAAGCTACCATCTAGCAGGGAAATAGGGCGTGTCCATGCATGACTGAAATGTTCAATATTATACAAATAACACAGGTAGAAGGTGATGGAGCTCATAAGAGTATTGACAAAATACAGAGGGACCGAGATGATAGAGGGTGCACTTTGCCATTCACCTCCAGTCTGTTCTCTACACAGGAGCCAAAACAAGTTTAAGACAAAACAAAACTGAACGTGTACTTCAGGCTCAAAACAAAATAAAATCAGACTCTTAGAATCACCTCCAAAGCTCCTCCTGATTAGGTGCCTGTCTTCCTCCCAGCCTTGTACACCTGTGCACACATCCACATTCCTCCTTGCTTTCTGGACGAGCCACATGAGCCCACGATCAGTTCTTCAGATGTGCCAAGCTCTGCTTTGCCCCATGGCTGTCTCCTCAGTTGCTCCTAGAGCATGGAATTTTCTCACCCCCAATTCTTTGCTTGCTTGCCATTTGTATCTCAGCCTTAAAGACTCTCGATTTTTGATTTAAATCAAGTCCCCTGTCATATTCTCTCAATGTACCTTGATTTTCCATCATACCATTTACTATAGTTTGCAATCACACGCCTGGGTGTGTGATTATCTGTTGGGCGTAGTTCTTTGCCTTTGGACAGCGAGTTCATGAGGGCCATTGTTTTCCGCAATATACACATGACCTATCACAGTACCTGGACGTTAGATGTTCAATAAAGACTTTTGCTGAACAAATGATTCAGTGATGAATGAATGAGAGCAATTGGTTAAAAGTTCTCCTGAGGGAGGTGACATTTGAGAAGAATTTTGAGGCAGTTGTAGGGACGGGGCAGGAAAAATATTCCAGGAAAGTGAAGAATGTATAAACAGGAAGTTCAGAGCTTACTGTTTGGAAAGTGGCAAAAAATAGGGTTTGGTTTTAATATAATGACATGTCTAAGGCAGGGATCAGCTAACCTTCTGTAAAGGGCCACGTAGTAAATATGTTAGGTTTTGTCAGTCATGTGGTTTCTTGCAACTATTCAGTTCTGCCTTTGAAGTGTGAGAGCTGACAAAGATCAAGTGAACACATGGGTGTGCTTGTTCTAACAAAACATTATTTGCAAAAAATGTTGGTAATCCAAATTTGGCTCATGGTTTACAATTTACTGGCCCCTGGTTCAGGGAATAATGAGAGAGCTAAGGGTAATTGGAGGGGGGCACGAGGGGGCTTGCTCGGTTGGCTAAGGGTCCAACCCTTAATTTCGGCTCGGGTCATGATCTCAAGGTCATGAGATCTAGCCCCATGTTGGGCTCCATGCTGAGTGTGGAGCCTGCTTAACATTCTCTCTTCTTCTTCCTCTACCCTTCCCCTGCTCACACACAAGCATGTGAGTGCTCTCTTTCTCTCTTTCTAAGAAACAAAAACAAAAACAAACAAACAAAAAAATGGAGGTTGGTCAGCACCCTTATTGCTAAGTGTGGAGTCAATAACTTTCCAGACAGGTAATAGGGAGCCATAGCAAATCTTTGGAAAAAGAAGGTATGTGATTAAGTAGTTCTTTAGCATCATTAATCTGGCAGCATTAATCTGATGAAGTGAATCAGAAAAGATTAAAGATACAGAGAGGAGCACTTAGGAGTCTATTACATTAATCTAGGTAAGAAGTAAGAGTTTCACCTGAAAAGATTGAATGTAAAGAGATAAGGAAGATGCAAATTAATTTTGTGTTTATCCTGGGTACAGGGGTGGTAGGAAAGAAACTGGGATGTGAAGAGGAGGAAAAGCTTTGGTGTTAGGGGAAAATGGACAAGTGAGCTCCCACATGTGCAGTGGATGGTATGTGGAGGAATAAGAATGGGGTATCCAAAAGGTGAGAGAGAATTTAGGGTCCAGATGAGGGATTCCTGCTGTGCATGCAGACTTTGGTGAAAGGCTGAGAGAGTGAACAGAGGGAAGGCACAGTACCCAAGGGTACACCTTGGAGATGATCTCCATTTAGACATTGAGGGGAAGAAGGAAAGCATTTGAAAGTGACCCAGGATAGCAGAGGGTCGTGGGAGGCAAACAAGACTTTTAAGAAAAAAAAGTGAAATCAGACCCAGACAAATCCATCTCTAGAAAGCAAACAAGAAACAATTCTGTTTCTGGAATTATTAACACTTCTATCTATAGCACTGTGCGTTAACCAGAAATGATGTACTAAAATTAGCCAGGTCTTAAGGTTGGCATTGCCCTGTTGTATTTAAGAAACTGCATCACAAAGAAGGTGACACAGAAAAGAGACAGACCTATTTGCTTTCTTTATCCTAGGCAGGTTTCCATACTTCAAATGACCTGAAAAAATTCAATAATCTGTTCGTTTGCTAGAGTCTCTGAGACTCTATTGATGGGTGATTTATCAGAGCAGCCAGGGGCAGCACGGGGGCATTCTCTGCCTTGGCTTTGACGCCCTGATGCCAAAGCACATTATCAGGACTGAAGGCCATTGTTTGCCATGGAAAACAATGGCTCGTGGTTAACACCACTCTGTTGGCATATAATAGGGGAGGTGACGGGTGGTAACGCCAGACTGAGAGTTCACTGCAGCCCACATCTGTCCTTCTATTAAAAGCTAGTTTTCGGGGCGCCTGGGTGGCGCAGTCGGTTAGGCGTCCGACTTCAGCCAGGTCATGATCTCGCGGTCCGTGAGTTCGAGCCCCGCGTCAGGCTCTGGGCTGATGGCTCGGAGCCTGGAGCCTGTTTCCGATTCTGTGTCTCCCTCTCTCTCTGCCCCTCCCCCGTTCATGCTCTGTCTCTCTCTGTCCCAAAAATAAATAAAAAAGGTTGAAAAAAAAATTAAAAAAAAAAAAAAAAAAGCTAGTTTTCTCTGCATTCTCATGCCCTTGTGTTCCAGGAAGAGTGTGCTTTGTCTGTTCTTTAGAACAAAGACTCGGACTCCCCCTTGGTCCTAGGTAAAATCAGGAGGGAAAATGCCTACCCACTAGAGCACTGCAAAGGCTGATTTCTCTGGGTTTTTCACTTCCCACTCTCTGAGTCAAAGGCATTTGACTACAGATTTCATGTGGTTAGGCCAGCAGAGAAATTAGCAGAAGGAGGAGAGCAATGATCCCAAATAACCTTTCCTGGAAAGGGTCCAATTTGTTCTTACCTGCTGATTTCTGCACTCTTTCCAAGTGCTCTTGAATTCACACGACTGTTTATTAGTTTCTGTGGATTTTCTTTGTGGAAAGATTTACCGTTCCGCATTTCTTGAAAGAAAAAATAAAAACTTCTGAGGCATCTTTGGGGATTTTACAATCAGGAAGTAGAAAATTGCGTTTCAAAGTTGAAGCTAATGAGAGATCATCCCGTAATGGATGGGCTATAAGGCTCTGTGTCTGCAGAGTGAAGGGGGTGGAAGAGACCGGCAATCGGCTTGCGGCTGTTCTCTGTCACCAGAAAAATTTCAGCCTCACCATCTGACAAGGAAGGTTTGCAGCCTGGAACATGTCATACTTCAAGTGAAAAACAACTGTTACCAATTCAGGTAACAATGCATCTGATTTTCACAAAGTCATCTGGCTACAGGATAATGAGTCAGTTATTTCTCTGGAATGACTTTCAATAGAGTTTCTCTGTGAATACATTTCAAATTTTAACAACACTATAGCGCTGTAAGTGTAAAAGCTACTAGGCCGTAAATTGAGCTGTGCTAGTCATTTGCCATTTACCCCTCCAGATCCATTTTCCAGCCTTGTCTGTGCTGCGGGAGGCTGACCTTTATAAACCATTTCACCAAAGCTCCTTGTTCTCTGGGTTCCTATTGGGTTCATCCAAAGGAAGGCATCAGCAGCTCAGAGGACCTATTCCCCTGTCCCCTTTCTACTCCCTCCCTTCCTTGCCAGGATGTGGATAGTAGCTGTGTTCTGCCAGATGGCCTTTCTTGGGGGCTCCAGTCACAGGGTCTCTCCCTTTGCCCCTGAAGATTCGGGATGCTAATGACTTCCCATTGTTTGTCCCTGGGTATTTCCCCACCCCCTGCTCTTTTCTTCATACCTGCCTGTACCTCTGGAAGGAGTTTCTTCATTAACCTCTCTTCAATGAAACCCTTTACAGGTGCCATCTGTTTTCTGACTGCTCCCAGAAGGAAACAACAGCCATATTTTAATGATACCATTTGTAAAATAATGTAAAGGGGAGTATGGAAATAACTATGCATACCCTAGCCAAAATTTTAACAGGTGTATTGGGAAATTTGATGGAATAATTCTAAGTTTCATCTGCAAGAAAAAAATACTCAAGAATGCAGTCAAGATAATTCTGGGGAAAAAAATTTAAAGCAAAAGTGATGACAGAGCTCTCAATTTAGCAGACATTACAATTGGTTATAAAACTTCACTAATTGAAACAAATTAACACTTGTGCAAGAACAGAAGGATCAGTTAAAAAGAAAAGAGAGCGTAGAAATCCACACAGGAAGAAATGGGAATGCTACTCAGGAATGTAGTTTATGAAAATGGTAATATTTCTAATCATTAGGGAAAATGATTATTTAATAAAAGGTGTTAGGGTAACTGGCTAACCATTTGTTTAGCCATTAGGGTAACTGGCTAGCCATTTGTTTAAAAAAAAAAAAGGCTGTGTCTTCAACCTCATTATTTACATCCCAACAAATTGCAAAGGAATCAGATATTTTTATGGGGGGAAAAACAATAAGGATACTTGAAGAACACGTATTTAAACATTTTTGTAATCTTGGAACAAGTGTGGATGAGTGCTTCTAAGTGGGTCAAGAAAACATAGGATAACAAAGGATAATAAAGGATGTGTTATTGTTAAGTAATATAAAATTCTGTATACTTAAAAAGAGGACATATATGAGGAAAAAATACTAACAAAACTTTAGTTACCAGCACTTACTGTGGAATAGATAGCCTGAAATTTTTTCTGTTAAAAACAACTAAAAATGTTGGATTAAAAAAAAATGTAAAGCTCTTTAAATATACTGTGGAGCTGGGATAAAAATAAGGAGTTTGTAGGGGTGCCTGAAGGCTCAGTCAGTTAAGCGTCCCACTCCTGATTTTGGCTCAGGTCATGATCTCACAGTTCATGAGTTCAAGCCCCACATCAGGCTCTGTGCTGACCACGCAGAGCCTGCTTGGGATCCTCTCTCTCTCTCCCTCTTTCTGCCCTTCCCTGCTTGCTCTCTCACTCTCTCTCAAAATAAATAAACGTTAAACAAATTTGAAAACAAGGAGTTTGTAGAGGTTAAAGAGAATTTAAAGTAGGACCCTGTAAGATAAATAAGGACTGAAACAGTTTTCGCTCTGGGTATCTGCCATCCCTGCAGACCTGGATCTTCTCTTTTAGGGGGTTCTATTGGGAAAGGGGAACAAGATAAAGAAAGTGCTATACTCGGGGCTGCTAAGGCTACACTTTTATTGTAAGGATGCATAAGAAACAAGCCCTGTTGCACGGGAGAGGAGAGCAAGGAAATTTGCCCTCGACCTTCTCGATGCTGAATGGAAGGTCCATTTCCACTGACTGGAAAATCCTCCCCTGAGAATTCGCCAAACCTTTAGGGCTCTTCGATGGGTGTTCTCATTATCTGTCATAGTCCAAGAAACTTCCAGCTGGCAGAGGCACCAGGCAACTGACAGAAGCTAGTGCAGATCCTCTCTGAGAACATGCAAGTTCAATCCAAGGCTCCAAGAATTCTTAGGGGTAATGTTCCAAAGAAAATGAGCTAGGAGTCAAAATAAAGGAAGTAAGGCACTAGAAGCAAGAGCCAGCAGATACAAACTGGCAAAGTGTCTAGGTATCAGAACTATCAGGCACAAACTATACAGCGACACATTGAATAGGTGTAGGTAAATATAAGAGAAGTTTGGAAATAGGAGAAAGGAAGAAGAGTTTTTAAGAGCAACCAAACAGACTTGAAAAAGAGCAAACAGATTTCTAAAATGAGCCATATAATAGTTAATATTAAAAACTCAGTGGGTGGGTTAAATGGAAGATTAGACACAGCTGGGGAGAAATTAGTGTCCCAGAAGATAGAGTGGAAGAAATTACCCAGCACCACATAGAGTGTCAAACAGGACATTTAAAAGCACAGTTAAGAGACCTAGAAGGTAGACAAAGTCTCATACATATCTAATAGGAGTTCCAGAAGATTATAGAACAGAAAAGAAGCAATACTCAATGAGAATAGGTACTGAATTTTTCAAAATTGTGGAAACACCAAAGTTCAAATTCAGGAAATTCAATGAACCTTAGGGAGAACAAATAAAGACAAATCCATACCTAGGTAAGTCCCAGCGAAACAACAGAGCCCACAAAAGTAAATTTAAAAGCACTCAGTGAGAAAAGCAAGATTGCCTCTAAAGATCAGCACTTAGACTGACAACCAATGAACTGAGGTCTCAACAACAACAATGTAACTTGTGGAATAATATCACCATGCTAAATGAAAATATGCAAATAAAGATCTACTGTTCAAAAATGAGAGTCAAAGAGAATTTCTCAATTAAACAAAAATTAAAAGACTTAACCATCAATAATCCCTTACCAAGGGAAATTCTAAAGCAAAATGATTCCAGAAGGGTATGATATAAAAAAGAAATCATAAGCAAACATACTAGTAAATATAAGATAAATGAAAAGAAAAAATGTGTTAAACAGTGATAACGCCAAATTTATGGAGTTAAAAGAAAAATGCAGTAAAATATTGGACACCTTAAGCATATAGTTTTGAAGGGTTGATGTTCAAGTATTTAAAGACTTTCATTATTTGGAGAAAATGTGAAATAACAGAGAATATGCATACATTTGTCTCTGTTCCCGGCTCCTGGCACAGAGCTTCTAAGACCTTTGTAATTCCCTAAGTTATAAGAACACTAGGAACACCACTTGTTCTAATAATTTGGTCTTTGACCTTGGCCCTGACAGAGCTTCTAAAACTCTTGTAAATTCCTAAGTGATAAGAGCACTGGGAACATATTTTGTTCTAATTAGACAACTTGGGGTGGGGTGGGGTGGGGGTCCTGGATAGCTTTAGGATGGGGGCTGGTCATCCAAAAGCTCAAACCATAATTATAAGCTTGGGATTTTAACCCCACCTGCCATCTCTGGAGATCGGAGAAGGGCTAGAAATAGAGTTAATAATTGATCATGCCCTCATGAGGAAGCCTTCATAAAATCCCAACGGTAGGGGGTTCAAGGAGCTTCTAGATGGGCAAAGACATCCACACCAGTAGGGGGATGCAGCCGGACTCCATGGGGAGTAGAAGCTTCTGTACCTGGACACTCCCACATCTTGCCGTACGTATCTCTTCCTCTGGCTGTTCATCTACATCCTTTATCATAGCTTTTAATAAACTGGTAAATGTGTTTCCCTGGGTTCTATTAGCCACTCTAGCAAATTAAACCCAAAGGAGAGAGGGGTGTTGGAACCTCTGATCTGTAGCTTGTTGGTCAGAAGCACAAGTGATAACTTGGGTTTGTGACTGGTGTCTGAAATATGTGCATGTGGGGGAGAGCAGTTTTGTGGGACTGAGCTCTATCCTGTGGGATCTGATGCTATCTCTGGGTAAATAGTGACAGAATTGAGTTAAATTTAGCTGATGTTGTTGTGGGGGGAAAATTCCACACATTTGGTGACCAGAAGTGACAGATATGAAGTGTTCTGTGTGAGAAGCAAAAGAGACAAGCAGGATAAAAACACAGTGGGGAAGAACTGGGTTTTTCCTTACATCAGAAGGGGGGAAAAAACCTGACTTTTTCACTTACAAAGAGTGATATAAGTAATTAACTAAGTTTAGACTTTTACAGCTTAACTATCAAAATAGCTAGAGAAACTACTAAAAGAATAAAGTATAACTTCCCAATTTACAGAGGAAAGAAATGAAGTGAGAAAAGTTAAGGGTGGGATGGAGTGGCACTAAAATGCATTGTTCACAAATATGTATATTCATATATACATATATTCATATATATATTCATATATACATGTATACACAGATGGAAAAAACACAAAGTAAGGGAACAATAAGCACAAGATTCAGCAAGTCTGTGGCGACTGGACATAGAATGTGGCTGCTCTGTATGGTCCCCGATAGTCTGGGGTCAGGGAGTCACCAGCAGGATGGACTGAGAAGGGCATCTCTGAGCACTGAGAGCGTGGGGGCACTTGAGGTCCAGTTCTTAGCAGTGCCTTTGGGAGCTGAATGTCAATAGCAAAGACGGAGAAAGATGTGGAATAAGAATCCAGAGCCCCTCCCTGTTTTCTCTGATATCATTTTAGCCTGGGAATCATATGATCTAGAACATTGAGAGGGAGTCTGTGATGGAAGTCCCCATGGCCAAGAGGTGGAGACTCCTAATACCACACTTGAGTTAGATAGAGGAACAGGGTAGTTCTTTGAAAATAAGAAAACTCATTTCATTCCCAAAATGTCAGTGGTAATGATCTTTAGTGAAATTTCAGGTGTTCTTCACTTTCTTTATTTTTGTATTTATAATGTTTACATTTAAAAAAAAACAAGATCTGTATAAAACCAAGTTTATTCGACTGCAGGGCATAACAAATGGAATTTTCTGTGATTTGAAAAGGCTAATGGTTGTAATTCTCTAGAAGTTGCTCTGAAAATATTTTTTTTTATAGTTTCTAAATGCTCTAACTGAATTTCCTAAGTAGTCTGTGCCATAAAAACTGTGGAGCCTCATCTATGCTATCCTTATTATCTTCCTTATGTGTATTTTTTCCATACAACACTATTATAATACCGTTGGCTGTATTCCCTATGCTGTACCTTTCATTCCTGTGACTTATTCATTCCATAACTGGAAGCCTGTATCTCCCACTCCCCTTCACCCATTTTGCCCATGCCTCTACTCACCTCCCTCTGACAACCATCAGTTTCTTCTCTCGATTTATAGGTTTGTTTCTGCTTTTTTGTTTGTTCATTTGTTTCATTTCTTAGATTCCAAATGTAAGTGAAATCATATGGTATTTTTCTTTCTCTGACCTATTTTGCTTAGCATAATAGCCTCCGGGTCCATCCATATTGTTGCAAATGGTAAGATCTCATTGTGGGGTTTTTTTGGTTTTTTTTTTTTTAATGTTTTTATTTATTTCTGAGACAGAGCCAAAGCATGAGCAGGGGAGGGGCAGAGAGAGAGACACACACAGAATCTGAAGCAGTCTCCAGGCTCTGAGCTGTCAGCACATGAGCCTGACGCGGGGCTCAAACTCATGGACTATGAGATCATGACCTGAGCTGAAGTCAGACGCTCAACCAACTGAGCCACCTAGGCACCCCAATATCTCATTGTTTTTTAAGGCTGAGTAATGTTCCACTATGTGTGTGTGTATGTGTGTGTGTATCACATCTTTATCCATTCATCTATCAATGGATACTTAGTTTCCTTACGTATCTTAGCTATTGTAAATATTGCCACCATAAATAGGGAGTGCATATATCTTTTTGAATTAGTGTTTTTCTTTTCTTTGGGTAAATACTCAGTAGTTGAATTACTGGGTTTTATGCTATTTCTAGTTTTAATTTTTTGAGGAAACTCCATACCATTTTCCACAATGGCTGCACCAATTTACATTCCCTCCAACGGTGCAGGAGGGTTCTTCAGCAGCACTTGTTATTTCTTTTTGATATTAACCATTCTGCCAAACATGAAGTGATATTTCATTGTGGTTTTGGTTTACATTTCCCTGTGATGATTAGTGATGTTGAGCATCATTTTATGGTCGGCTGGCCATCTTTTTGGAAAAATGTCTATTCAGGTTCTCTGCCCATTTTTAATCAGATTATTTACTTGTTTGGTGTTGAGGTGTATGAATTCTTTATATATTTTGAATGTTAAATCTTTATTGGGTATACCATTTACAAATATCTTCTCCCATTCAGTAGGTTGCCTTTCTGTTTTGTTGATGCTTTCCTTTGCTGTACTAAAGCTTTTTATTTTGGTGTAGTCCCAATAGTTTATTTTTCCTTTTGTTTCCCTTCTCTGAGGAGACATATTTAGATAAATGTTGCTAAGGCTGATGTCCAAGAGATTACTGCCCATGTTTTCTTTTGGGATTTTTATGGTTTCAGGTCTCACATTTAGGTTTTAATACATTTTCAGTTTGTTTTTATGTATGGTGCAAGAAGGTGGTCTTCTGTATGGTCTTTTATGTATGGTGTAAGAAGATGTTTCATTGTTTTGCGTATAGCTGTCCAGTTTTCCCAGCACCATTTATTGAAAAAACTCTTTTCCCTGTTGTATATTCTTGCCTCCTTTGTTGTTGATTAATTTATCATATCTCTGTAGGTTTATTTTGGGGATTTCCATTCTGTTCTATTGATCTATGTCTCTATTTTTGTACCAGTACCATGCTGTTTTGATAGTATTTAGCAATAATTCTTCCCTCAAGAGATCATTTTAATAAAACACATCTGTTAAGTCATATTGTTACCAAATTCTCTGTCGCCTTATAACAGAGGACCCACATATTGTGGGCCCCCTATAACTCTTAGTACATGTAAATAGTATTTTCCACCCAAGTACTAACCAGGCCCAACCCTGCTTAGTTTCCAAGATCAGACAAGAGTGGCACATTCAGAGTGGTATGGCCATTGACAGTACATATAAATTATATTATTTTTTTTTTAATTTAAATCCAAGTTAGTTAACATATAGTGTAATAATAATTTCAGGAGTAGAATTTAGTGATTCATCTCTTACATATAACACCCAGTGCTCATCACAACAAGTGTCCTCCTTAATGCCCCTTACCCTTGTAGCCCTTCCCCCAACCTAGCACCCCACCAGCAAGCCTCAGTTTGTTCTCTGTATTAAAGAGTCTATTATGGTTTGTATCTCTTTCCACTTTGATATTATTTTTGCTTCCCTTCCCTTATGTTTATTTGTTTTATACCATAAATTCCACATATGAGTGAAATGATATTTATCTTTCTCTGATGGACTTATTTCGCTTAGCATAATACACTCTATTTCCATCCACATTGTTGCAAATGGTAAGATTTCATTCTTTTTTTAAAAAAGTTTATCTTTGAGAGAGAGTGACAGAGTGTAAGTGGGGGAGGGGGAGGGAGAGAGAGAGAGAGACAGACAGACAGACAGACAGACAGAATCCGAAGCAGGCTCCAGGCTCTAAGCCATCAGCACAGAGCCCCATGTGGGGCTCAAACCCACAAACCATGAGATCATGACCTGAGCCAAAGTCAGACACTTAACCAACTGAGCCACCCAGGTGCCCCAAGATTTCTTTCTCTTTGATGGCCGAATAATATTCCAGTGTGTGTGTGTGTGTGTGTGTGTGTGTGTGTGTGTGTGTAGATATACACATACACATACATACACACCACATTTTCTCTATCCATTTGCCAGTCGATGGACATTTGGGCTCTTTCCATAATTTGGCTATTATTCATGGTGCTCTGTAAACATTGGGGTGCATGTGCCCCTTCGAATCAGTATTTTTGTATCCTTTGGATAAATACCTAAAGGTGTGCTTACTGGATCGTAGCGTAGTTCTATTTTTGAGGAACCCCCGTACTGTTTTCCAGAGCGGCTGCACCAGTTTGCATTCCCAACAACAGTGCACAAGAGTTCCTGTTTCTCCACATATTTGCCAACATCTTTTGTTTCCTGCATTGTAAATTTAGCCATTCTGACAGGTGTGAGGTTGTGGTTTTGATCTGTATTTCCCTGATGAGTGATGTTGAGCATTTTTTCATTGTGTCGGTTGGCCATCTGGATGTATTCTTTGGAGAAGTGTCTATGTCTTTTGCCCATTTCTTCACTGGATTACTTAGTTTTTGGGTGTTGAGTTTGATAAGTTCTTTACAGATTTTGGATACTAACCCTTTATCTGATATGTCATTTGCAAATATCTTCTCCCATTCTGTCGGTTGCCTTTTAGTTTTGCTGATCGTTTCCTTTGCTGTGCAGAAGCTTTTTATTTTGATGAGGTTCCAAGAGTTCATTTTGGCTTTTGTTTCCCTTGCCTCCAGAGATGTGTTAAAGAAGTTGCTGCAGCCGAGGTCAAAGAGGTTTTTGCCTGCTTTCTCCTCGAGGATTTTGATGGCTTCCTGTCTTACATTTAGGTATTTCATCCATTTTGAGTTTATTTTTGTGTATGGTGTAAGGAAAGGTTCAGGTTCATTCTTCTGCATGTTGCTGTTCAGTTTTCCCAGCACCACTTGCTGAAGAGGCTGTCTTTATTCCTTTGGATATTCTTTCCTGCTTTGTCAAAGATTAGTTGGCCATACGTTTGTGGGTCCATTTCTGGGTTCTCTATTCTGTTCCATGGATCTGAGTGTCTGTTTTTGTGCCAGTACCATACTGTCTTGATGATTACAGCTTTTTAATACATCTTGAAGTCTCAGATTGTGATGCCTCTAGCTTTGGTTTTCTTTTTCAGGATCGCTTTGGCTATTCGGAGTCTTTTCTGGTTCCATACAAATTTTAGCATTATTTGTTCTAGCTCTGTGCAGAATGCTGGTATAATTTTAATAGGGATTGCATTGAGTATGTAGATTTATTTGGTAGTATCAACATTTTAACAATATTTGTTCTTCCTATCCAGGAGCATGGAATGTTTTTCCATTTTTTGTGTCTTCTTCAATTTCTTTCATGAGTTTTCTATAGTTTTTTTTTCTTTCTTAATGTTTATTTTTGAGAGAGGGAGACAGAGCGCGAACAGTGGGGGGCAGAGAGAGGAGGAGACAGAAACCGAAGCAGGCTCCAGGCTCTGAGCTGTCAGTACAGAGCACAACCCAGGGCTCGAACCCTGGGCTGAACCACCCAGATGCCCCAAGCTTTCTATAGTTTTAAGTGTATAGATTTTTCACCTCTTTGGTTAGGTTTATTCCTAGGTATTTTATGGTTTTTGGTGAAATTGTAAATGGGATCGATTCCTTGATTACTCTTTCTGCTGTTTCATTATTGGTGTATAGAAATGCAACTGATTTCTGTACATTGATTTTATATCCTGCGACTATGCTGAATTCATGGATCAGTTCTAGCAGTTTTTTTGGTAGAGTCTTTTGGGTTTTCCACAGAGTTTCATGTCTTGTGGGATGAGTGAAAGTGTGACTTCCTCCTTGCTGATTTGGATGCCTTTTATTTCTTTGTGTTGTCTGATTACTGAGGCTAGGACTTACAACACTATGTTGAATAACAGTGCTGAGAGCGGACATCCTTGTCATGTTCTTGACCTTAGGGGGAAAGCTCTCAGTTTTTCCCCATTGAAGATGATATTAGTGGCCTTAAGGCTATATATGGCCTTAATGATCTTGATGTATGATCCTTCTATCCCTATTTTCTTGAGGGTTTTTGTCAAGAAAGATGCTGTATTTTCTCAAATGCTTTGTTAGCATCTATTAAGAGGTTCATGTGGTTCTTATCCTTTCTTTTATTAATGTGATGTATCACATTGATTGATTTGTGGATACTGAACCAGCTCTGCATCTAAGGAATAAATCCCACTTGATTATGGTGAATAATTCTTTTAATGTATTGTTGGATCCAGTTTGCTAGTATCTTGTTGAGAATTTTTGCATCCAGGGAAATTGGTCTGCAATTCTCCTTTTCAGTGGGGTCTTTGTCTGGTTTTGGAATCAAGGTAATACTGGCTGCATAGAATGAGTTTGAAAGTTTTCCTTCCATTTCTATTTTTTGGAACAGCTTCAAAAGAATAGGTGTTAACTCTTCTTTAAATGTTTGGTAGAATTCCCTGGAAAACCATCTGGCCCCAGACTCTTGTTTGTTGGGAGATGTAAATTATATTCTTAAGGCAGAAAATAGAATTCAGAGAAATGTCTGTGTTAGAGATTATCAGTTTTTCCTCTGTTCTCTCCTCTTTGGACACATAGCCAGAGTACAGTTCTCAGCTTTTCTTATAGTGAGGGCACTGTTGTCATCAGCAGAGCATGATCACAAATGGTGTCTGCTACTCCCAGGTATGACCCAGGAAAACCTCCATATCTCTTCATTCATGTTCTTTTTCCTTCAAGCTCTCTGTCTCTTCTCGTACCCATAGTAACTATAAAGCCACAGGCTTTATAGAATGCCTGACTTAATTTGGGCTCGGGTCTTAATCACAGGGTGGTGGGATCGAGCCCTGTGTCAGGCTCTGCACTGAATGAGGAGCCTGCTTAAGAGACTCTCTCTCTCTCTCCCTCTGCTCCTCTCCATCCTTCACCCTCTCAAAAATAAAAAAAAAACTAAGGGAAGACAAAAAAAAGCCATAGGCTGAAATGCAAAGCTACAATTCACCTGGGTTCTGCATGGCTATGTGGCTCACACCAGCCTCAAACCTTTCTAGATTACTGGGTGAGCAAGAAGGTAACTGCTATCCTGTTGAGTCATGAGTCTTTGGGTCTATTTGTTTCCATTGTCTTGTCTTCCCTAAGTAACTGAAATAGTGGCAAATTCTCAAGAGCTGCTCATAATGGCCTAAGAATGAAATTTCTTTAATGACTTTTTGTAAAGTTCTTTTCAGACGCATCCTTAAACACTGTGTGTTGTTTCACCCATGAATGTCAGATTTACCTCATTAGTTAATTTGATCTCCTGGGTGCGAAACTGTTCGTCTTTTCGCTCAGTGTGATACAGAGGCACACTCTGTAGGGTACATCTCAGATGCCAAAAGTTAAGCAGAGCCGCGTTTTCCACTAGAGCCATTTGGTTTGTTACAATTACAGAAGGGAATGTGATCTGGAAGCTGAAACTGCAGTTTTCAAAGTGCAAAAATAGCAGCAACAAGTCTTATATTTAGAGGAAACAAAGGGTTTGAAACAACAGCTATAACCAAAACTAACATGTGCTGTTCCTGGGATGGTCTGCAGAAATTTCAGAGAGCTTCTCCTTCTAGAATAAGCCCCCTGCTTTGGTCACTTTCCTGGAGCCTGTCTCAGATGTTACCCAAGTATAGAAGAGCCGTTTATATGAATCCCACAAATCTGACTCTGGAACCCTTAAGAAATAATACAATTTTTAAAGGTGCTGTGGAAGAAGTACCACAGGCCTTCACACATGAGCCTCATGGAAAAACGTCTTCAGATTCCTCTTCACTGACCCCTCTCCACCAAATCCCTTCGGTGGCTGCAAAAAAAACCACGTTTCTTCCCATGATAACCACGTGATGCTTTTCTCCCCCTTCCTCTCACTCCTTTTGTTAGTCCCTGTCTGTTCTTTTCATTGTAAATCCTGCTGCTCTCTTTTCCAGTACCCCCTCATACCCCACTCCTCAGTCATAGCCTCACCTCCACGGAGAGATCCAGTGAAAGGAACGCAAGCTTGGAAAGAGGTTGGGAATTCTAACATAATTTGTCTTTGTCCCTATCATAACATTAGGTCCACTTGATGAGATTTTACTGATCATATGATTTCTTTTATGCTTTTTCAACTTAATTTTCTTAATGTTTATTTATTTATTTATTTTTTTGAGAGAAGGAGAGACAGAGCATGAGCAGGGGAGGAGCACAGAGAGAGGGAGACACAGAATCCAAAGCAGGCTCCAGGCTCTGAGCTGTCAGCACAGAGCCTGACGTGGGGCTCGAACCCATGAGCTGGGAGATCATGACCTGAGCCAAACTCGGATGATTAACCAACTGAGCCACCAAGGTGGCCCTGCTTTTTCAACTTTTTAAAAAGAAGCTCTGTAGCCTTTAACTAAGTGAATTGGGAATGTTTTAGGGAAGGTGAGGCCTTTGGTCTCTTCCTGTGTCCATTATAATTCTTATCAGGGTTTTCTGGGGGGAAGGATGGAGGCTAGTGCTCCCATCCATTGACATAAACAGTTGAGAACTGCTCAGTTTACATTCATATCACCCAGGACTCTAATTCTATGGAGTTCATAAAAGAGCAGTTCTGTTAGGAATGCTTGTCCTTCTTTGTATGATCTTTGAAGATAGGCACTCCTTCAGGTCGGCTGCCTAGAGCTTTCCCTAAAGCATACCAGTGGGAGCACCTGCCCCAGCCCTAGGATGGCTGTGGCTCTGTCCACATCCTTGCTCTATAATAAGCAGTGATGGTGACTACCTGGCCTGGCTATTTCTGTATCTCAGTGGACCCAGAAACCTGTGTCAGAGTGACCGCCATGAGCCAGTGAGAGTAAAATGGGAGCTATCTGACCATAGTGAGGACCCAAAGTCCTCTCAGCTAGTCATCGAGAATCCTACTCCCTGATCTGCTTCATTTCACTTATTGGGGAAGAGGGCCCTGAACTTCAACTTGGGGTTCCAGGGGCTTGTATTTCCTTTGGTCTTTTCATTTGGGCTGAACCCTTGGATGATTGGCAGCTCACCTGTCACCTCACTGCTGGAGCCTCTGCCACACATTTCTGAGTACTGGGGTCTCTGGTCTCCCTGACAACTTCATGTTACCTACCATCATTTCCTTTGCGACCTTTCCAGTCGTCAAGCGAGCTTATGGTCTTTTATCCCTCCAGTCCTTTACCCCTGAAGTGAAATAAAGCTGCACATTAATCAACTTGGGTTCCCAGACACTTTGCTTTGAGCGTCTTTTGTAGTTCTTTGCTGTCTAATAGAACATGCATTTAGAAGCATGGCCTTCCTGCCCTTTCAGAATACATTGTGTTCTCAAAGGCGGCATGACATAAGCTTGTTTAGATGAAAGGGCCAGGCCTGTTTTGGTAGCTTCTGTGTGGCTTATTTGACTTTGGTGAGATCATTTTAAAGTTTCATGCTTTCTGGGTGTGTAAAATTGATGTAGCATAAATTAGTTGGCTGATGTATGCATTTTTGCTCTATTGTTTGAAAATTACTGTCTCCAGGAAAATCCCTAGTGGTTACAACCTTGCCTGCACGGATCCTAGAAAAAATACCACTGTTAGTATTTGTGAGAAAAGTATGCATCTACGGAGAAAAAAAAAAAAGAGTCCTCTGAAAAATCATTTCTAAAGAATGTACATCCCACAGTGACGGTAGGTGATCTAATGGCATTTTGTACCAGTGGTGTTAAAAATTAGAGTGACATACTTAATCTCAAACTCTATAGTTATTTTCTAAAATAAACACATGAAAGCATATACTAAAAATGTATCAAGTAGGAAGGTGATACACTCTCCTTAAATACCAAGCTATCTAGTGCAGAATAATCTTTGCAATAATTAATATAACAGATGTTTACCGTGGAATACCTTAAATAAAGAAATCTTGATGCATATTAAATTAATGAAAATTTGAAGCCTCCTAATTTAATCATATTTTGCTTTTATGAAACAAAACTGAAGGACATTGATAGCACGAGTAATTGTTAGTTATTTTCCTTTTGCAGGTGACTTAGCAAAATTTATACAACCCTGTCATATTAAAATTTTTTTCCCAATGGTTTAGGAAAAATAATGGGAGTCTGTGTGTAATACAGGAAGCAGTATTCTAGCTTGATTAGCTTCCCTTTAAACTTAGATCTGTTTTGTACCCCCAAATGAACATTTCAAGCTGTTTCACTCTTTAAAGGCTCCATCCATGCAGCTCCCTCTACCTGGCACTCTCTCTGCCTGCCTAGTTTTGCCCATCATCCCTGCTTCAACTTGAGTCGCTATGTAGGAGAGCTTTCCTGATCCCCCCTCCCACCCCATCAACTCAGCCTTCCACTATATTCTCCTCTGACAGCCTGTATTCCTATAGCAAGCACACTCATTCTGTGTTCATCTTGCCTGGTGTATTATACACCCCTCTAGAGCAGGCACTATATTTATTTGTCAAGCTTTGTATCTCCAGGATTGTACATAGTCCCTGGCATTATTGAATTAAGGATTGACATCTGAACAGTTATGATAGACTCTTACATGTAATTGCTATTTTGCTTTTGTACATGGACTTTTTAGCAAAAGAATAAGAGTTGTCTCAGAATAAACCAAGATCATTCCCTACTGGATCCTTTGGTCTTCTTTCGTTAAACAGATCGTTCATTAATTATTTTCAACACAGCTGAAGTAAATTTTATTGAGCTTTATGGCAGGTATCATATAGGACACTGATGATATGGTGATTAACAAAACATTGTCCTTGTTCCCTGTAAGCAAGTCAGATAATGGATACATATGCTGCTAGATCTGTGTGCTAAAGATAATGTCAGCAACTTCTAACTTTAGAAGGATTAAACTATGGAAAGGAAGAGGAAGGACTAATAGGAAACTTACTCTGGAATGCTTTAGTAATAACAGGCAAATTTGTATTTCATTTAGGCTGTCTTTAAAAATTCAATTATTTATTTGTCAGTATTACTGACTATGGAGTGGAAAAGGCATACCTATGGGAGGCCAATACCAAGTTCGGTTCATCCACAAAAATGTCTTAACTTCAATATGATTGGAAGATAAATTGCTTCTTATCCAAATGACGGAATTCAGAAATCTCCTAAAATATGTTATTGCAAAATGTATGGCTTACTACTAATCAAAGAAACACCTTGACGGGTCAAGTCTAAAAACCTGACACTTCTGAATTTATTTTTTTCAAGAAACAAAACTCTGATGCACTCAAATTTCTAGATATTAAAGGGCCTATTTTAAAACAAAGTAATTATTTTAGCAAAAGAAAATAAGTCTTGTCAAGTTACTGCTTATGTATTGTGCTTCTATTTCCCACTAAACTCAGAAAGAAAGGAGGGAAAGAAATAAGGAAGCCAAGGGAAAAACAAAAATGATGAACATTGTTATTTTGCAGAGAGGCTAACGGTTTGGGAAGAACTCATCTCTTGTACATACCATACTTACAGAAATCTCATGAGTCTCCCAAACACAGAGGGTTTGACAAGCTGCTCATCTGTGCAGGAAAAGCATTCCTAGTGGGAGCAGTGCATGGAAAGTTGACTAATCTCAGAGGACCCTAAATTCCTGACAACTCATGGTCATTCTGACCAACTTTGGTAGCAAATGTTCATGTCTAAACTTCGTCACGTTAAATTTATACGAGCGATTATTTGACAATATCATACTCAAAGAGAAGCAGCAATGACAGGAGATTTAGATGAGAAAATACTTTATAAAATATATCCATTTTCATCTTTGGTGTGTAGGTATTGGAGATTCTCGGAAATCATAGCATTTTGGTACAAAATAATGAAGCTGAGCGATGATGAGTCCTCTATAGGGTAACTATAAAAACTGTCCGCAAGTTTTGCAAGGGATGCAAAGTGTTTGATTCTTATCCCTGGTGTTTTTCCAGACGGTGGTTTAGAATTGTGCAGGCAGACAGTATAGCTTAAGATCATGAGGTCGAGAGTTTGAGAATGCTTAGATTTTAATCTTGAGCTCATTCCTTACTAGCTACAGGACTATGGGTAAATTACTTCTTGACTTGGTTTCTTCACTGGTAAACTGGGCTCCAACAGCATTTCCTTTTCATGAGGTTGTTACACACATAAAGCGAAATAAGACACAACATGCTTACAACAATGCCTGTTGCAAACGCGTGGAACCTGCATTAGTTAATGTTTTCATTACTCACTACATTTCTACATGTTGGAAAAGAGCCTCTTTATCACTCAGACTGAGGCAGTGCACCAGTCCAGATCCTTAGCAGGGATTCTTTCCCACGGGGATTTTTGCCTTTTCAGACCACTTCTTTCTAGGGTAGGGCTGATTTATTTCAGTTGTAAGACCTGGTGCCAGAACATGAATAAACTAAGACAGTTATTATGTTCCTCAAAGAGATAAGCAAACAGAATATGGGATGGTGTGTGGAAGGTGATAAGCCCCAAGGCAAGGGTGCCCACTTATGAGTCTATAAACATCACAGAACACAGATTCTAAGGGAGATAAAGTCATTCAGGGCTCATATATGCCAACATGCTACCTGAGTAATCGATTCCTTTATTATCTCCCAATCAAGCAGAGCCTGGCCTCTGCTTGTCGAGGTAAGTTGGAGGGAGGGAGTGCAGAGAGCAAGAAGGTGTGGTCTCCAATGGTGTGCAAGTCACTTTACCCTTCAGATGGAGAACCAACAGTATGAATTAGATGACCTCTGGCATCCCTCTTGAGGACTTGCTTGTGTTCTAGGACCCAGTGACATCATAATCTTGGAGCCTGGCCTCTCATCATTGGACTGCTCTACAGTTAATTCGCTGTCTCATATATACTGTATGCCTTGGTCTCTAGAGACACACAAATTCAACCGACTCTGGTGTGGCTGACAATGCTATATAGTTTAGGCAAGGCTGGTGTCTCATTTCTGAGGTTCAGGAAAGGCTAAAGTACCCAGACAATTCTTATGGATATGTAGGATAATGTTCTGAGACTGAATCAGTGGTTGCCGTTCTGTAGGATACCTAAAGTTGTAAAAGCTCAGAATTGTTGCTCAGGAATGCACTAGACCCGTTCATCCCCTGCTGTCTTACCAGAGTACCACACTTACCAGCTTCTCAACATGGGAGGGGTGTGTTTACTGTGGAGGGTGAGGACTGTTGTTTATTAGCATGGTGTCTTTATGTTTCTTGTGGCTTCTATCTGTCCCTTTGCTTTTCTACTCAGAGCTTTGTAAAGTCTTTTAAAAAGTCCCATCTTGTCTCAACGCTGCTGCAAAAGAGCATGGAAGAAAAGGGTTTTTGTCATTAAAGTGGAAGTAGCTCCCCTTGAAGTCAAGGTCTTAGCAACAAGTGTATTCAGAAAGCACGAGGGGGAGTTTCAGCTCAGGGTTCAGTTTAATAAAGGAATATAAATTCCCTCAGTCTGTGGCTTCTCAATTCTCCATTAGCGCACTTTCAATCCTTTTAGATTAGATGTAAGTTAAAATGCAAATACTCTCATGAAAGGGTAACACTTTGCTGTTACCATCCATTTAAGGAACTCAAAGGAGGCTCAGATATAAAGAGAAGCTATAAGGATAACAAAAGGCTAGTTTCTTAGGAATACTGAGGCTGATGGAAATCAAGCTCTGCCTTCCTCATGTGGTTGCTGGGACACGCCCAGAGACCCGTCACCCTAAATGAGGTCTTTCTACTCGAACAGGGCATCGGGCCTCCATAGGCATGCCCGCCATTCCCATGTGCCGCTACTATCTTCGTGCTTAACGGTGTCCTTGAAGTGTGTCTGTTCTTATATAAGTGTACTCTCCTTTGGCTCATCACACAGAAGCTGTTAAGCTTCTCTGGAGAGTGTGAGAAAAGCTATTACAACATATCAAAACCTCCCTTTTTAGGTGGATTCATGAGGAAGTGCTTAAGAGGCAACTCTCACTGACTGCCAGGATAAAGGAACTAATCATTGAAAAAGTGGGTGGTAAACTGGTGAACTTGATGAATATATAATATATCCTATAACATCCTAGGACCCCAGAAATTATTAAGGGATGAAGCTGGACCCTTCTGAAAGAGGTCCTTTAATCCCCAAAAGACCTTCAGGACTCATTTCATAAAGTGAGACATTTAATCTAATGGATGCAGTAAATGTTCTGCAGAAAACATATGGAGTGACTTCCAGGACATTTTAACTGACTTTCTTATAAAGATTTAAAAAAAAAAAAATCAGATTTGTTTTCTTCAGGTCAGTAATCCTTTATTTTGGGGAGAGGCTATGGAAGGAGGAGAGAGAGTAACGGATACAAGCTATAATTCAGGAGGGTGATACAAGGAAGGTCAGGCAGGACAGAATGATGTGTGAGATCACGTCAGAAATATCACCAGATTCCTTTGGGAGTTATAAAGGTGCCTTAATTCTTGTCCTTGCCAAACATCCTATAATAGTACGACAAGATTTTTATTTATTATCCCAGTCAAATTGGACTCTTATGCTCTGGGTAGGCCACAGATGCGGGCTGTCAGTCATGGCTTACAATCATCAGAATGGCTCTCGTTAGGTCATTAATGAAGGGAAAGGAATCCAGATGAGAGCCTCCAAAGAAAATGCCTCCCCCCCACCCTCCACTAGTCCCCCTGTGGAAAGGCACCTGTTTGCTTTTAACTAGTTGGTTTTGCAATATAAGGGCCAAGCATTTGTGCTTGATTCAAGGGAAGGAAAGAAATGTCTCATTTTCAAATCAAGCTTCCCTCAGAGGTTGAGTACTTGTAGTTATGAAGTCTAAACTTTTGTTGCCTAACTTTCGTGAGTGTATTTTAATAGGGAATGCTTTACACATATTGAGTCTTGAAATTATTACCGAGGTTACAAATAGACATTTCCAGATCATTGATGTATATTCATAACAGCATTTGCCCTTATACATGTTAAGTGTTTTAAATTAAAAATATATATTATTAAATATTTATATTTAATCTACTGGGGGCTTTTTGATGCAAAGATATGCCTGTTCCACCAGAACCCAGCCATGTCTGAAAGCAGACATTCTGGGGAGAGATTAACTATAATCTCCCTCTTTGAGGATTGGTCCTGCCCTTGAGAAGTAAGTAATTCACCAGAACACTTGTTTCAATCTGTTTATTTTATTTTTATTTATGAATTTATTTATTTTTATAAGCTCTATACCCAACATAGGGATTTGAACTCACAACCCTGAGATCAAGAGTCACATGCTCTATGGACTGAGACAACCAGGTGCCCTCAATCTGTTCAATTAATTTTTTATAGTTTCATGTTTGACCACCAATCATATCTAGTCAGATTATATGTAAAATATTAAGGCAAGCTTGATAGCAATTAGAGATCCATGTTTAAAATAAACTTTTAGTAACCCATAATTAGAAAGCAAGGAGGAAAGAGCAATTTTTAAAAATCAGTTTCTAATCGAAATATAACAAGGAATAAAAATGCCAGGAGAAAAATGGATATCCACCAACTTTAGATATAATTAAAAAATATATATTAATAATGTAGATTTATGAGAACATGGAGAATGTTAGTGATATTAATTGTAAGGAGGAAATATCTGGAAATTTTAAAACATCGTTTTGTCTAATGGTTGGGATTTCAAAGTGGATAGTGAAGGAGAACAAAATCTGTCATTGTAAGGTTTGCTGAAAGAATCCAAGATTCCTTTGAAGTTCTTGTATCTTGAAGATGCCTATAGGGAGGGTGCTCAGGCCGGTCAACAATGATGGTAATGGGGGAGACTATGCATGTGTGGGAACAGGAGATTTTAAGAAATCTGTGCTTTCCTCTCAATTTTGTTGTAAAACTGAAATTGCTTTTAAAAAAATAAAGCCTTTAAAGATAATAAAAATAAATAAATAAAGGGAGGGTACTGTTGAAGTGTCAAATGTAATTAGGTGAATAGAAGACAAAGAGGCATCTACAGTCAAATCCTAATTAGAGGACCCAGCTAAATTTCATTCTACCTCACACCCCATCCGGCATACTAGTTACAACATTCTTATACCCATTTTATTTTTAAAATTTTAATAGACGTATAATTGGCATACAATATTATATTAGTTTTAGGTGTACAACACACTGATTATACATTTACATAATTATCAAATGCGTATCATAAGTGTAGTTACTGTCACTATACAGAATTATTATAATAGTATTGACAATATTCCCTATGCTGTACTTTTCATGCTTGTGACTTCTTTATTTGGTAACTAGAAGTTTGTACCTCTGTATCGCCTCTGGCAATCATCGGTTTGTTCTCTGTATCTACAGGACCGATTCAGCTTTTTGTTTGTTCTTTGATTTGTTTTGTTTTTAAGATTCCACATAAAAGTGAAATCATATGGTATTTTTCTTTCTCTAACTTATTTCATTTAGCATAATACTTTCTAGATCTCTCCATGTTGTTCTATTGGTGAGATCGCATTCCTTTTTATGGCTGCGTAATATTCCACATATTCTTTGTCTAATCATCTATGAATGGACACTTCCATATCTTTGCTATTGTAAGTCATGCTGCAATAAGTGTAGGGACGAATAGATCTTTTCGAATTAATGTTTTTATTTTATTCAGGCAAATACCCAGGAGTGGAATTACTGGATTGTATGGCATTTCTATTTTTAATTTCTTGAGGAATGTCCAGTGTTTTCCACATTGGCTGCACCAATTTACATTCCCACTAACAGTGCACAAGGGTTCCCTTTTCTCTACATACTCACCAACACTTGTTATTTCTCCTCTTTTTGATACTAGCCATCTTAACGTAAGTGAGGCGATACCTCATTTTGGTTTTGATTTGCATTTCCCTGATGAGTGATGTTGAGCATCTTTTCATGTGTCTGTTGGCCATCTGTAAATATTCTTAAAAAAATATCTATTCAGATCTTCTGCCTATTCTTGAAGTTGGTTTGTCCTTTTGGTGTTGAGTTATAGGAGTTCTTCATAGATTTTTGGATACTAACTCCTTATCAGATATAACATTTATAAATATATTCTTCAATTCAGAAGGTCACCATTTTGTTTTATTGTTTTATTTCCTTCACTGTGCAGCTTTTTAGTTTGATATAGTCTATATTGCATATTTTTGCTTTTGTTATCCTTGCTTTCCCTTTTGCTAAGGCTGATATTCAAGAAATTGCTGCCTATTTTCTTTTAAGAGTTTTATGGTTTGGGTCTCACATTTAGGTCTCTAATCCATTGAGTTTATTTTTATATAAGGTGTAAGAAAGTGGTCCAGTTTTAATCTTTTGCATGTAGCTGTTCTGTTTTCCCAGC
This sequence comes from Panthera uncia, assembly GCF_023721935.1. Lineage (NCBI taxonomy): Eukaryota > Metazoa > Chordata > Mammalia > Carnivora > Felidae > Panthera > Panthera uncia. Next base: position 34,235,596 of record NW_026057576.1, read on the forward strand.
AGCACTGTTTATTGAAAAAATTGTCTTTCCTCATGTATATTTGCGCCTCCTTTGTCATAGATCAATTGACCCCATAAGTGTGGATTTATTTATGGATTCTCTATTCTGTTCTAGTTCTGCATCAGGCTCTGTGCTGACAGCTCCGAGCCTGGAGCCTACTTTGGATTCTGTGTGTCCCTCTCTCTCTGCCCGTCCTCCACTCACACTCTCTGTCTCTCTCTCAGAAAAAAAAAAAGAAAAAAAAAAAAAAAGATTGCTTTGGCTATTTGGGGTCTTTTTTGGTTCCACACAAATTTTAGGAGTATCTGTTCTGGTTTTGTGAAAAATATTATTCATATTTTGATAGGGATTGGATTGAATCTGTAAGTTGCTATGGGTACTATGGACATTTTGACAATATTCTTCCATTTTATTTATTTTTTAAATTTTCTTTTAAATATTTATTTATTTTTGGGAGACAGAGAGACAGAGTACAAGCAGAGAGAGAGAGACAGAATCTGAAGCAGGCTCCAGGCTCCGAGCTGTCAGCACAGAGCCCTACGCGGGGCTCAAATCCATGAAGCGCAGATCATGACCTGGGTTGAAGTTGAACACTTAATCGACTGAGCCATCCAGGCACCCCATAATTCTTCCATTTTATAAGCATGATGTATCTTTCCATTTGTATTGTCTTCAATTTCTTTTATAAGTGTCTTATAGTTTTTAAAGTATAAGTCTGTTCTCTTTGGTCAAATTTATTCTTAGGTATTTTATTTGTTTTGTGCAATTGTAAATGAGATTTTAAAAAATTTCTCTCTTTTGTTATTAGTGTATAGAAATGCAAAATATTTCTGTATGTTGATTTTGTATCCTACAACTCTACTGAATTCATTTATTCTAATAGTTGTTTTTTTTTTTTTATAGTCTTTAGGGTTTCTATGTATGTATCATGTCATTTGCAAAAAGTAAGAGTTTAATTTTTTTCTTACCACTTTGGACACTTGTATTTCTCTTTGTCTGATTGCTGGGCTAGGACTTCCAGTACTATGCTGAATGAGAATGGTGAGAGTGGACCGCCTTGTCTTAACCCTGATTTTAAGGAAAATTTTTCAGCTCTTCCCCATTGAATATGATGTTAGCTGTGGGTTTGTACATATATGGCCTTTATTGTGTTACCACTAAAACTACTTTATTGAGTTTTTATTATGAGTGGATGTTGTAGTTTGTTAACTGCTTTTTCCTGCATCTATTGAGATGATTATATGGTTATCTTTCTTGTTGTTAATGTGATGTATCCCACTGATTTGCAAATATTGAACCATTCTAGCATCCCTGGAATAAATCCCACTTGGTTGTGGTGAATGTTAATGTATTGTTGAATTTGGTTTGCAAAAATTTTGTTGAGGATTTATGCATCTATGTTCATCAGAGATATTGGCCTATAGTGCTCTTTTTATGCAATGTCTTTGTCTGGTTTGGAGATCAGGGTGTTGATGGCCTCATAGAATGAATTTGGAATCACTTCTTCCTCTTCTTATAGTTCAAGAAGAGTAGGGCATCAATCATCTTTAAATGTTTGGTAGGATTCACCTGGGAAGTCATCTGGTCCTGAACTTTTTTTTGTCGGGAGTTTTTTGATTACTGATTCAATCTCATTACTAATAATTATTTGTTCAGACTTTCTATTTCTCCTTCAATCTTAGAAATTATTTCCAGGAATTTGTCCATTTATTCTGGGTTGTCCAATTTGTTGGTATGTAATTTTTCATAGTAGTCTCATGATTCTTTGAGTTCTGTGATGTTGGTTGTACTTTGGTTTTGTTTATTTGAGTTGATTGTACTGCTCTTTCATTTCTGATTTTGAGTCCTTTTTTTTTTTTTTTTCTTGATGCATTTGGCTAAAGGTTTAATTAATTTTGTTTATTTTTCAAAGAACCAGCTCTTAGTTTTATTGATCTTTTCTATTGTTTTTTAGTCTCTCATTTATTTCCATGCTGATCTGTATTATTGCCTTTCTTCTACTAACTTTGGGCTTCATTTGTTCTTTTCCTAGTTTGTTTAGGTGTAAGGTTAGGTTGCTTGAAATTTTTCATGCTTTGGGAGGTCGCCTGTGTACCTATAAACTTCCCTCTTAGCACTGCTTTTTCTCCATCTCAAAGATTTTGGTCCACTGTGTTTCCATTTTCATTTTTCTCTATGTATTTTTTTTATTTCCTCTTGATTTCTTGGTTGATCTATTGGTTGTTTAGTAGCATTTTGTTTAGCCTTCATGTGTTTGTTTTTTTCCAGTTTTATTTCTTCTAATGAATTTGTAGTTACATACATCATGGTCAGAAAAGATACTTGATATGATTTTAATCTTCTTAAATTTATTAGACTGTTTTTGTGGCCTAACATGTGATCTATCCTGGACAGTGTTCCATGTGTACCTGAAAAGAATGTGTATTCTCTGGATTTTGAATGAAATATTTTGTATATATCATCTGTGAAGTCCATCTTGTCTAATATGTCCTTTAAAGACATTTTCCTTATTGATATTTTGGCCTGGATGATCTGTCCATTGATGTAAGAGAGGGGTATGTGTGTCAAAGATTCCTACTATTGTATTACTGGCAAGATCTCCCTTTTTATCTGTTAATATTTGCTTTACATATTTAGGTGCTCCTATTTTGGGTGTATGGATATTTACAATTGTTACATTCTTTTGTTGGGTTGATCCCTTTTATTATTATGTAATACCCTTCTTTATCTCTTGCTAAGGTTTTTTGTTTTAAAGTCTCTTTTGTCTGATAAAATATTGCTACCCCAGCTTCCCCCCCCCCCCCCACTTCCATTTGCATGGAATCTTTTTCATCTCTCACTTTTAGTCTGTATATGCCCATAGATCTGAAGTGAGTCTCTTATAAACAGCTCTAGACGGGTCTTATTTTTTATCCATTTAGTCATCCATTTAGTCTTTTGATTGGAACATGCCATCTATTACATTTAAAATAATTGATAGATATATACTGTCATTTTGTTACTTATTTTCTGGTTGTTTTTGTAGTTCTCCTCTGTTCCTTTCTTCTTGTTGTCTTTTCCTGTGGTTTGATTACTTTCTGTAGTGTTATGCTTAAATTCATTCTCTTTATTTTTTGTGTATCTATTTTAAGTTTTTGGTTTGTGGTTACCAAAGAGTTCATACATAAAATCTTGTGGTGCCTGGCTGGCTCAGCTGGTAGAGCATGGGACTCTTGATCTTGGGGTTGTGAGTTCAAGCCCCACATTGAGCTTAGAGCTTACTTTAAAAAAATTAAAAAAAAAAAAAAGGTCATATATAAAATCTTATGTATATAGCAGTCTATATTAAGTAAATGGTCACTTAAATTTGAACACATTATAAAGGCACTACATTTTTACTTCCCCCATGTATAGATTTTATGTGTACAATGTATTTTACATCTTTTTATTTTATGTATCCTTAATTGTAGATGTATTTGACCTTTAATTATTATAGATACAATTGATTTTACTACCTTGTCTTTTAACCTTCATGCTAGCTTTATAGGTGATTGATCTATCTTTGCTATGTTTGCTTTTATCAGTGAATTGTTTCCCTTTCACAATTTTCTTACTTCTAGTAATATTCTTTTCTTTTCTACTTAAAGAAGTACCTTTAACATTTTTTGTAAAGCCAGTTTATTATTGATGACCTCCTTTAACTTTTGTTTGCCTGGGAAACTCTCTCTTATTCAATGCTGAATGAAAACCTTGCCAGGTAGAATATTCTTGGTTGTTTTTTTCTTTCTGGTACTTTGAACATATCATGCCACTCCCTCTTGCCTGCAAAGTTTCAGTTAAACCAATTGATAGCTTTGTGGATTTTTCCCTTGTATGAAATTATTTCCTTTTCTCTTGTTGTTTTTAAGGTTATCTTTAATTTTTGATAACTTAATTATTATGTCTTGGTGTAGACTTCTTTGAGTTCATCTTGTTTGGAGCTCTCTGTGCTTCCTGAAGCACAGGAAGCTTCCTGAAGCACATGCTTCCTGAAGCATGTTTGTTTCCTTTCCTAGGTTAGGGAAGTTTGCAGCTATTTTTTCAAATAAGTTTTCTGCCCCTATTCCTCTTCTCCTTGTGGGATACCTATAATGCTAATCTTAGAGCACTTGATAGTGTATAAGTAGTCTCTTAACATATTTTTTCATCCTTTTCACTGTTCAGTTTAGATGATGTCTACCACATCACTGACCTGTCCTTCGGTATCCTCTGATTTGCTGTGGGTTGCCTTATATTTTTCATTTCAGCTACTAATTTTTTGCCTCTGATTCCTTTCTTCCTATCTTTTTGAAGTTTTCACTTAATTCATCCCTCTTCTCTCAAGTCTGGTGAGTATCTCTGTGATCATTACTTTGAATTCTTTATTAGGTAGATGGCTTATCTTTGTTTAGTTCTTTCTCAGAGGTTTTGTCTTATTCCTTTGTTTGGAACATATTTCTGTGTCTCATTTGTCTGGCTCTCTGTGTTTGTTTGTATGTATTATGTATATCAGCTGTATCTCCTGGTCTTGCAAGGAGTGGTCTTGTGTAACAAAGTGTCTGTGGACCCAGTAGATAATCCCTCTGGTCATCAGAACCAGGCTCTTCAGGGGTGTCTCTTATGTGGGCTGTGTGGCCTTCCTTTCATGACTGGGCCATGACTACTGTAGGTGCCCTGGTGAGTGGGGCTCACCCCCAGCCCAGCTGACTGCAATGACCAGCTGTAACTACTGCAGGCACCCTGTTGGACAGGGGTAGCCCTCAGTGTAGACGACTGAGAGGCCTGGATGCAGCTGTTGGTGTGCTGGTTGGTGGGACTGGCTCCTTATTTTCCTGGGGCAGGAGCTGCTTTGGAGGGGTGCTGCTTCTGGGTTGGGCTGTTTATCAGTGTGATGGGTGGTAGTTGCTTTTGGGGAACACCATTCCTAAGCAAGGCTGCTAGCTGGGTACGGTGAGGCAGAAACTGTTTCGGAGAAGGGCCTGCCGGGGCGGTTGATCGGGGTAAGGTTTGGTCCACAGGGGAATGTGGAGACTGGAGAGTATTAGGGCTGCTCTTTCCACTGTCAGGCTGCTAGGCTGAAGGAGGACAGGAATAAAAAAAAAAAAAAAAAAAAAAAGACACCCATCTGTCTAGCACATGACCGAAAATTAGCCAATAAATTTCTTTGAGGAATAACCCAAGAACTTCTCAAATTGCTGCCCCTGTGCTGGGTTTTAGAGTGCATGATAGAGTGCCCTGACTCTTTAAGAGCAGATTTTCAGTTTCCTACAGCCCTCAGGCTGTCCCAGAGTTAAGCCTTGCTGATTTTCAAAGCCAGAAATTAGGAGGGCTCCTCTTCCTAGTTCAGACCCTCATGGGGGTGGTGGGGGTGGGTGAAGTGGGAGGTATGTGTCCCTGATGTGGGATTTGATCCCTCTGCTCCTCAGGAAGGCCCTCCTGCCTGTGGGTCCATGTGCTGGCGGGGGGGGGGGGGGGGTTGGTTCACAACTGTGTCTCTGCCTCACCTGCCCTTCTCAGTGTCGCTCTTCATGTCTTTGGCTGTGGAATAGCTATTCCACTAGGCTCAGGTTGTTCTCAGAGTGAGTCGCACCATATGTAGTTGTAGCCTTGATGCTTCTGTAGGAGGAGGTGAGTTCAGCGCCCTCCTACTCTGCCATCTTTCCAAATCCCAAGACACCGTCTCCTCGTACCCATTCTCAAAGGCAAAGGTCTGTTTAGGAATAATGAACTTTTATGGGGAGATTTGGATTCAATTTTGAAATACCATCCAGACTTTGTGGTTGTTTGGCAACTTCATGTGTTTTGCTAAAGAGTAGCTCTTAGAGCAAAATGACTTAACAGTTTGGCCCCAGGACATATTTTAAGAACACTCAGGCCTGGCAAGGACATAGAAGAGCTACTTTTAACAACTGACTAGACAAAATTGAATATGGTTACACTGCCAGCTTACCATTCCTGGATTTCAAAAATTTTAACAATTAATATGGAGAAGAAGAACACAAATGCCACTTTTTGAGGTTCAAATTAGCAGTTTATTTATTAGGACCTATTACTTTCCAAAGGTTACATAGTCTGTACAAAAAGTTGGCACAAAAGTAACCTCGAAATGTGCTCCTGGCCCACCTGTGCTTAACCATAAAGGAGGGTTTTGTTTTTAACTAGGAAACTCAGATCCACATTGGATTGTATTTTAAAATAAGAACGGATCAACCCAGGCAATAATCATTTGTGGCTAACCTAACATTTTAAAGTCATTACTGAGTCCTCTTTTTGACTAAATAGTGTGGTAATAACTAGAGTTTTGGAGAAACTTGGTATAAATAATTGCATTTTCTAGATTTACCAGAAAATGTATGCCATAAATTATTGAACCATCTACTTCCTCATATAAACTTTGATACATTTTGTTTAAATATCTAAATGTTAACAAAGGACATACATGCATATAGAGTGGTCCCTCCATGCCTTCATTTCTGGTTTAACTTTCCATGGTTTCCGTTACCTGTGCTCAGCCATAGTCTGGAAGCAGATAATCCTCAGTCTGACATACTGTCAGAAGGTTATAGTAGCTTAAAACTACACCTGCAATGTTCACCTCACCTCCTTTCATCACGGAGGCATTTTATCATCTCCCGTCATCACAAAAAGGAGGAGTATAGTACATGAAGGTATTCTGATAGAAGCTACATTCATTCATATAGCCTTTTATTATAGTGTATGGTTACAATTATTCTATTTTAGTATTAGTATTGCTGTTCATCTCTTACTGTGCCTAATTAGACATTAAACTTCGTATAGGAAAAAGCATAGTCTATTTAGGGTTTGGTACTACTTGCAATTTCAGGCATCCCCTGGGGAGGATGTCTTTGAATGGATCCCCTGAGGATAAGGCAGTGGTGGGGGGAGGGGGGCTGCTGTATGATTGGATTGCCTCCCTTATTTATAAATCACTTCAAATATCAAATATATGGGAAAACTTGTTAGCAGCAGGTCTTTGCTTTTGGACAACTCGTTGTATTTGAGTGCTTACTTGTCTGTGTGTTTTTGCCAAATTCTTTACGCTGACCTGAGAGGGGGTGGGAACCCAGTTGGGGTTTGTCACTAGCCTGGATGAACATCCTTGTCAAGGGTGCTGAGCTGTGTTTTGGCTTCACATTTACCTGCAAATTCAAAAGAATAAACTGCTCAGAAACATGAACTTGTACCTTGATGTCTAGTTTTCATCTAAAGTTGGCTAAAGGAATAATATGGATTTAAAAACCCTAATCATACCCCCCTGCCCATTGTTGAAGGAACATTTATCACTGAAATTTCTGCAGCAGAAAATGAGCTGTTTCTTGGTTGGCTCTTACCTCTGTCTGCTCTTTAGGTGTGGAGAGGGAAACACAAAACATAGTCCCCTATCCAGGCCTGATCAGAACACACTCCTGCCAGGGAGGCGGAGGGAGTGGGGCCCCTGACCTGCAGGAGGCCGGCCCCTGCTGGTCCTCCCACTAGCTGGCTGTCCTTCCACTCCTGCAGACAGGTGCTGGGGGGCTGACTGCGTCTGTTTAGGACTTGCCTGCATTTCTCTGCCCTTGGGGGTCTATGTCATCTTCACTTCCCTTTACTTGCCAGGCTGCTTCTCCCTTGTGGCTGCTCCCTGGGCCCAAGTTTCCAGAGTGTTTACATGCCACCTGGTATGTCCAAACTATCTGGCTGAATTTCAGTTTTGCTTCTGAAAAGCCCAAGTGTTTGCAAAATCATGTTAAGAACTGATCATCAGAATTCTTTTCTTTCACTTCTTTTCTTGCTGTTAGGGTCCTGTCTGCTAAAATGTGTAAATGTCCTTCACCTTTCTTCATTGTTAAGATTTGTTTTCAGGAAAATATGCATTTTGCCCTCTGAGTGCAATTTCTATTTCAGCCATACATAGGAGAACAATTTATTCCTGCATAGGCTGTGGATAACACTCTGTTCCCCAATGTCTATAAACAGGGCCTGGTTCATAGTTCTAATTAATTAACTTTATTAACTTGGAGCTGAAAGGAGGTGGCAACTTAAACAAGGAAATAAAAAGCAGTGGACCTCGCCAGACTGGTTCCACATAACTGCTTTTTAACTGAAGGTAAAAGAGCAGTCATTTATTTACTGCACATAATAAAGCAAAATAGATGCTTAGATAGACTGCATAGCACAGGCTATTTCCACAGAATATGCTAACTACAAAAACACCCAATTTTTTCATTTAGTGCGAGTAGCAAGTTTATTTTCTTTTGTATAGGATTAAGAGTTAATTCAGTGCCCCAAATGAGGGAAAATTGCAACATATGCATAGGAAACTTTCCTTGAAACACTTTAGATCTTTGTTAAACTTATTGATTGTCAGATCAAAGAGACTGTAATTTCAAGTTTGTTCACAGAAAAAAAAACAAAAAACTTCGTTACTTGGGAAGTTTCAAGATGCTACCTCCTGAGAGTCATAATAACCAAGGGGAAAAATGCTCTCGCAGTTAAGAGTTTCGGCAGCACTCTAACACCATATACATCTACTTTATACAAAAGCATGTGCATTTCACGAAGAGTGCATACATTGCTAGTACATCATTTTTGGAAATGTGCTCAATGGCCTTATAGTCTCCTGCAGGCTCTAATTAACACGAATTCAACAATGATAATAATGAGCTTACATTCATTTCCTTACAGCTCTGTTACATTCAATTTCATGTTTCTGATGTTACGTTGATAGCATGTAGATCCCAACTAAGGAGAAACTTGGGCCTATGTTAATGACATGCATGGGAAATATATATACATATATTATACACACATATATATGTGTATGTATATAATATATATATATAGATTATACATATACACACACACCATATATACATGCATACACACACACCAAGAGTTGACATTATAATTTGATATTCATTAATGCTAAAAACAGTAAGGTAAAGATTACAGTGACTTAATAAAATGTATTCTCTTCAGGACACATTGCTGAACACATGGCTACCTACCTGTTCTCTAAAGCATTATGTATAACTTAGCCACCAAATATAGAACACATGAATACCAGGAGACAAGAAAAGCATTAAAACCCATTACAATCTTGAATAAGCCAAATCCTCAAGTACATAGAAAAAGCATTGCAATCATGTAGTTAGCTTTATTTTTCTAATATATATCATAATTTAAACTATATAAAGTCACTTATATAAAAAGCATTTTTTCAAGTGTTATAGCTTAGAGCATTGCTTTATATTTGGCTTAATCATTTTTTACCAGTTTAATCTATAAAGCTCGTAATCTTGCCAGCAGGGCTTCAACTTCGGGAACAGATTCGTTTTTAGAAACAGAGCCAAGAAGTTCCACTTCCTTTTTTCTGTTGCTTTCTACATTACAGGCTTCCTTCTTCTCAACTGCCTTGATCCTCTCTGTAGACGTATGAGTGTCTAGATTATAATTAAGCTCCTTGGCGACTGGAGTCCTCGTTGAGTTGCAATTGATATTGTAGTGTGAACGTGACCCTTCTGTCAACTGCACTTTCTGATTTTCTACAGTAAGGAAGAAAGAAACATTAAACTTATCACTGTGATAAGCAAGGACTGTGCACATTAACTTAAAATAATTATTCTCAGACAAGTCCTCTTAGATAGACTAAAATATTCAGCAGAGACAGGTAGACTGAAAATAAATACACATAGTTTAAGAAGAAACTAAAATGTAAATAGACAACCATTTCATTAGCACAAATGCCGATTTCCTTCTGGTCTCTGCTCAAATGCTATCTAAATAGAGAGGACTCTTCTGACCATACAACTGAAATAGCGCTGCCCCTTTCCATCACGCATCCTTCCTCATTTTTTCCTTCACTGAACTCCTAACCACCAGACACATCATAGATCTGTTTACTCGTCCATTCTCTGTCTCTTTACTAGAATATAAGCTCCAAGACAGCAGGGAGGTGGTTCGAAATACTGCTTTAATGTCAGTGCCTAAAATGGCTCTGGAGCAAAGTGATGCTCAATAAATATGCGCTGGGTAAAGAAATTATCTTTCTTCTTTGATGACCCAAGATATACCTTAGTTGGAATAATACCCAACTCTATGACCCAAGATATACCTTAGTTGGAATAATAATGAGAATTATTATTATTTTTTTAAAAACCAAAAAGGAAAGTTTATAATAGGACTGTAAAAAGTCAACGACTTCCCTCAAAAGAAATACTGCATTTGGGAGGCAAATTGTTAAAACTTCCTAGCAAATCTACATCATAATCTGTCAAATACACACACATATATTTATACGGACATGTATACATACACACATACATATTCTTTTATTGGTAAGTGACTGAGCCTGACGTAGAAGGCTATAAGGAGAGAGCTGCAGTAGCTAATGACTAAAAGGCTCTGGCTGATTGACTTTCGCAAGGAACACGAGATTTTCTTTTAATTAACTGACTCTCCTATTGTACAACCTTATGAGTTAGCTCTCACAGACCTCAACACTTCTAAAAAACAGACACCCTCAATATTCATGTAACCTTGAACGGGGCTTGAAAATGGCTTCAACAAACTTGACATGACATTTAAAGTTTTTTGGTTATTCGCTGAGAGATGTTCCATTATCCCAATAGTAATGACTTTGGAGCACAAGCAGTCACTCATGACAGTGTGTTTTATGTGAGTGCTGAAAATTCCAACCGAAAACAGCTTGTACATTAAAAGGTGGCTGCTGAAGATATTTACTGCACTGTCATTTCCTGACCAGGGGCTTCCAGTGATGGATGAGTATTTTACACACTTTCTTGGACAATCTCAACAAATTTTAGAAGTATGATCACCTTTTAGCTGTTGGAAGAAAATAAATACAGCTTTCCTATCACCTTCTCTATCAGCTGGGCAATCGTTACTCAAAAATAAAAATCTAACAGAGCACTGATTTTCCTAGAGCTATTTATGCTTTGTAATTTATAAATTATATAGTTCTTTAATTACATAATTAAATATATAATGTACATATTGTGTTTGTAGTCAAGAGGACAGAGGACATACTATTCCTGCAGTTCCCATGATCACACAAATTTATTTATTTTTATAGTATCCACCCTCCTGTCCCAGAATGTCTGAAAACTGCATTTGTAGCTAAGTGTAAATCTTTGGTCAGCTTACGCTCCTTTCTCCAGATGTTCCTATCTTTTCTTGTCATTTGGTTTCTTGTAAACGACTCCATCATGATGATATCTCCAATGAAGTAGCTGGTATTCTGCTGCTGGGCAACTCTAGCTCCATTTTTGATGGCAAACAAGAGATTAAGTTGGCTAAAATATGGGTGTGTAATAAACACAAAATATCCCATACCTTCTCTGGCTACAATGTATCAAGCCCAATTCTATATGTGGCAAAATGAAAAAGGGGCATAGGGTTTTAGGAGAAATCTGGATTGAAATCCAAGCTTCTGCTTGGCTTTAACAATGGAATTTTTGTGTCTCAGATTCCATGAATCAACCTTAAAGAGTAGTTGTAAATGTTAATGGAAATAACGTGGGTGACACCAATTTCAAGATACTCGTGTTTCCCTTCTATAAAAGCTTCTTAAGGGATGCACCTACCCCCCAAGGCTGACCTGTCTGAGTTTCCAGTGACCATACCAGTGAGGCTTGAAATACCATTTTATTACCAGCTTGCGTTTACATAGCACCTTTATTTATAAAGCATTTGTTGTGCTTTAAACATAACCACCCTCGTTTTATAGATTGAGAGGTAAAAGCAAAAGGAAGTTAAGTCATTTGCTTAGACTGAGTTACTGAGTAAATCAGTGGCAGAAGCCAAATGCTGTCTCTAGAGATACTAAGGCTGTCTTAAACAAATTTGAAAAGCTTTTTGCCAAGGAAAAGTGCTAAGTAATTCAAAGCTAAGTTTCATAATAATCATATCCTGTACTTATACTTCAAAATGCTTTCTGTCACATTTAATTCTCTCAACAACTTTGTACAGCAGATAGTAGACCCATGTAAACTACCTCAGAGCAGTATGTCCAAAGTCACACATATACTCCTTTGCTTTCTGGGTCTTGCTGAAATTCATGACCATGAATTTCAAGTATGACCTTAATACTACTGCAGTTCCCTAGTCCATTTACTCTTCCATTCTCCTAGACAAATATTTTACACCTTCTCCTTTCTTATCAACTGTCCAACATGTTCTCCTTCACTGCCATTTAACTTATTCATAGAAGCAATCAGAAGAGAACTCCCATAAGCTTCTGCCTACCCCTACGATCTACCTACTTCACACACATACACTCCTTCTCTCCTTAGGATCTTCTCTGCCGCCCTCTGAGGACAAATCTTCACAGTGAACACCACATACTACTGTCAGTTGTCTATTCACCGACATTCCCCCCTGCAGCTTGTCCTCTCTCTACCATATTGGAAACGTTACCTTCTTCATGTGATCATTCCCCTCCGCATACAAGTATGTTGTATTAAACCCAATCTTTAGAGAGAAAATATATATATTTGACTCCACAGTCTCCATTTACTACCTCAATTGTTGACTGCCTTTATAGCAAAATATCTCAACAGAATTGCCCATTCTTACTGTCTCACTTCCTCTCTTCCTATTTTTCTCTTGAACCCACTCCAATCATGCTTTTGACCCTTTCCTCTTCTGAAACAGCTCTTGTCAAGGTCACTAATAAACTGCATGTTGCTAACAGCAAGGACTGTATATCCACTTGGATATTTTGGTCCTCTTTGACTCCATCTATGCCAGATCCAAGGATGAAATGCCTAGCAGAGCCTGGGCTTCTCTTTAACTGTTTGCTCTTTGAACTTCTTCGGAGGCTTAGGTGGATAACACTGGGTGGGTCAATGCAGGCAAGAGCATTTCCACCCCTTTAAGAAAACCCCAAATATTATTTTGTTCCTGCAGCACACCCATAGGTAAGAGAAAAACCAAGCTGGCATTTAACTCCTCTGTGGTTTCAGGAGGAGAATCTTTTATGAGAAGCAACAGACAAGATGATACAAAACAGAAAGTGACCATTCCTGAAGCCACCAAAGAAATAAAAAAGAAAGTGCACAAGGGCTTCTTTAAGAATGAGTTTATAGCTCGTAGATAACAACTCTTCACCCCAGACCTCACATTTATATCCTAGTACCTCAAGAGCCTTCATGTGGGACCAGAGTTTCTTTCTTTTTGCTTTGTCCCCAGTCATGGGAGGTCCAAACTGTGGAACTGAGGGAGTCTCATCTGAAACCACAAAGCTGATAAAGTTGAGATGGAGAAGTCTGCCATCCCACTGCAACTAGAGAAAATGTTAACAGGTAGAGGAAGCCACCGAATTGGACGTTCACTTTTGTTATAATGTTGGTTCAAAGCCAGGTGTCTTTTGACATTACTATTATTTTAAAGTCTACTACTATTGGTGGCTTCATGTGGGCTGAACCACAGATACAAATTCCACACAAAAACATGCACTTCATTTCTACATGGTTTGCTTTGAACATCAGGGGCATGCCACAACCGTTTAATTTGGAGAGAGCTCTATATAGGTGATCAGAGACATAAAATAAATTGTAATTTGAAGCTGGTGGGCTCATATCCTTTTCCTATGAAATTAGACTGCTCCAAATACAAGATGATGCACTTGGACTCTTTCAACGAAAGACAGGGCTGGAGTATCAAGAAAAAAAAGAAGTCTTTTCTCTATCCCATCAACTCAAGTCCTTAAGAGTACACATTTTTAAACAGAAACTAAAAATATGAAAGCAAAGCAGAATGATTGCTTAACTCCCCAGAGAGAGGGAGCTTGTGCTATTATTTTATGAATCAAATCCAGGGCTTACAAGATGTTACAATTGATGTTTGTGAAGGGAAGTATGATATATCTAGGACTATGGCCAACATCCAGGGCCATTGGTGATTATAGTACAGATGGCAGGGACCAGCTGCTATTCTTAGTAGTAGGTCAGTAAGGGAGTCTAATCCACACACCTTGTTTTTATGTTTCTGTGGAAATAAACAGTGTGAGAATACATGCTATTTTCCTTTAAGACAAAACTCACTTATTTCGATATGATTCTCACCGTAAGAATTGATTCTGGAGTTCGACCATGGATTTTTTTTTTTTTTTCCCTGAAACTGAAAAGTTAAATACAGAGAACCCACTGGACTTAAACAGGAGAATAAAAGCCCTAAACTACATTTAGGGGTGGATCGCACATGACCTTTGGTGGACTACAGATTCGGAAGACAAAGAAAGCTAAACAAGCCCAAAACAAAAAACACCCGCCATTCCTGAGCTAATTTTTCCATTGTTTCTCCAGTAACAGAAAAGACATGGGAAACTAGGAAAGTTGCTGACAAGAGACTGAACATAAATATATGCAACGTGGCCTTCAAAGGAGGAAATGTTTCAGCCAACAGTTGTTATGCTGCTTATGCTGAGGCGAGGCTGAGTCCTGGCTGATGGCCCTTGGGGAAAACCCTCTCAGCTGCAGGAAATATCAGTTATGGTTTAGAAAGAGGTATTATTCCCTTTAAGTCGGTATTGATCCCCCATCACATTGTGGTTCTAATGGGCACTGGCTTCTTAGAAGTGCCAACTCTCAGATGAAATATAAAATTGAGCTCCTGCCTTTTGTGGTCACTGGTGAGCCTGTGGCAGCTTTGACAGGAGGAAGAATACAAAACTCTGGTGTCCTAAATTGACTGCATCTGTTTAGTCTTCCTGAAGTTTGGTTTCTCTTCACAGTTCTTTACCTTTTGCTCCTATTACTTTGACCTACTAAGTAGCTGTTTGTTTCACCCCAGAAATGGCTTTACTTTGGTGAGAGAAAAAAATAACCCATAAATATAATTTTTAAAGCACTACTGGGTGTATATGATAGTAAAGTGTGTGACAAATATATGTTTTTAATCTATGCAATAACTGAAGTTAGTGCTGGCCGCCAGCAGCCCATATCCCTGTGGTGTTTCTTACCGTTGATTTACTGATGCTATAAATAATTGTCTTCCCTTAGTTTCATTTTGCTGTTCATTTTACCTTTTGTATTGAAAACGTGTAAAAGTGACAAAAAGAGCAAAAGGGCATTTTGTATACAGTCAAAATCTTTTGGGAGTGCCAAGACACTCTTACTGAAACCGATTATGTAGAAACAAAAACAACAAAACAGTTACTCCCCCAATTCACAAAACAGACAAAGACAATGATAAATAAAGGATATCTTTGGATTGAGAAAATAATTGACACTTGTTAACAAAACATGTCCAAACTGGAGTCACTTGTGCTGAGCCACACATCAGCAAAACAAGACTTATACCTAACCTGATTGCAGTTTAAGCTTCACCTATGAATGTAGCTAAAGGTTACCAATCAATCTGGAATTTTCTGGTTAGCACTAGTGAGGTAATCTGCCCAATAGACCCTTTCTGTCCCCTTTCAAAGGAAGGAGGCCTCGCAGGAGCAGTACCCATGAACATTTCTGAGTCCTTTCTTGCCATTTCTGAGGGCTGTAAGTTCCTCTTGGTTCTGACTTCAATTCTGGTGCTGAGCTTCTGATCTAATTGGCTTTCCTGTCGGTTTGACATTGGGAGCTGCTGGTAGTTCAGGCCACAATTCTTGTTGAATTGCTGGATACCCCCAGCCCTTGTTTCTGTTCCCAAATCCACATGGGAACTGTTCGTGGCAGTCTGCAATTCCCCAGTTATGTGGAGTCCCCAGTCCCCATTTGTTGAGGTCTGCTGGTTCAGTACTTCCCCCAGCCCAAGATTCCATGGTGGGAATTAGTAGTGGGCCACACAGGGTCTTGTCCAGGCTGCAGCAACACCTTTTGGTTACTGCTGGTGTGTTAAGGTGCGCAGGTTTGTTGGTCTTGTTTTGTGTAGAGAAAAGCTATTGCTAAAGGAATCTGGGAAGCAGCTACAAAACTGTTGGACAAAAGTCTAGCATTTAAAAGCTGTTAAAGCTCTTTCCACCTAACCCAAGACTCAAGTTAGGATAAGTTAGTCATGGGACAGGTTAGATTGACCCTAGGTCACCTGCCAACCTCAATATCTACGCAATGAGGTATATGGCAAACACCACACAACCCCCAACCCAGAGGCACATCCCTTTTAAGTATTAGTTTGACTCCAAGAGACCCAAAGGCTTAGCTTAAAAAAAAAAAAAAAAAATTAAATGAGACCTTTAAATTCCAAAAAAGTTGAGTGTGTCACCTTACAGCACACCTGCTAATTTCATGTCTAAGACTATGGTTACGGAATGTATAAATATCTACGAAAGTGGCAAAATCTTACTAAAGGCAACCTAGAATTAAAATAGCCATTATGGGGAGCATCTCAATTAGACAAGATCGTTCACTTAAAAAGTACACTTGAAAGCAAGGGTTCCTGAATTAAACAGAATGGGGTACCTACTTTAATTGGTGTGCAAAAACTTCTAAAAGGCTTCAAGATTCTAAACTATTTCATTAAAAAATTTGTTGCTAAAGGCTCATGAAAAATTAAAGACATAAGAGGTACCTAAAACAAATGACGATAAAGCTGACACGACTCCTATCACTCTCCTCTACCTTTCTTTACCTGAGTACTCATGTTCTAACTCTGTCTGAACTGCCTTTCCACTCTGAAGAGACTATTAAACAGTTACCTTTACAATAAACCACCCAAGGTCCTGGGTGATCCTTCTCGGGTATCCTTAACTCCTTGGTCAACAATGAAATAAGGGTCATAATTATAGAATTCCTAAGGGGAGGATCCCCAAAAGTGTTCTGAAGAGTTTAGTCATTATTAGGGCCTACAACCCCAGTCTGCCAGATCCTTATCAGCTTGTGCAAATGATGGTGGGACCTGGTAAAGTCCAAGAATGGATGTGGGAAGCAAAATGGCAAAACACTGAGGACAGTTTTTGAGATGTTTGATTTTCAGCATGGTCCCCTCATGAGCCCATAGAAACTCACAAAATAGCAACAAATCTTTTAGTGTCTGAACTTACAACTGCAGCTAAACACTGTGAAAGGTCTTTGGAACACAACTGCAAACAAAAGTCGGCCACACTACTGGCCTTACAGCTACAACAGACCCAAAGCCACGCACCTGAGATACTGCTTGGCTGCCCACATTACACCCTCTAGGTATCCACCATCAGAATGATGGTCCAAGGGTGAATGTTTCATTTGTAATCACCTGGACGCTGGAAAAAGAAGTGTACTCAAAGGTCCTATGCAAATTCTTAAAAAAAAATTTTTTTTTTAATATTTTTGAGAGAGAGAGTGAGAGCAGGGGAGGGCAGAGAGAGGAGACACAGAATCTGAAGCAGGCTCTAAGTTATGCAAATTTTTAAAAAAAATTTTTTAAATGTTTATTTTTGAGAGAGAAAGTGTGAGCACGAGTGGAGGAGGGGCAGAGACAGAGGGAGGCACAGACTCTGAAGCAGGCTTCAGGAACAGAGCTGTCAGCACAGAGCCCAGCATGGGGCTTGAACTCATGAACTGTGAGATCATGACCTGAGCTGAAGTCAGGAGCTTAACTGAGCCAGCCAGGCACCCCTGGGCCATGCAAATTCTTAAATACCAACTTGAATGAAGTAGCTCTTCGGTCAGAAGCTGTTAATTGGAGCCTAATGGGAATATTTTTAAGGCATTGTCCCCTTAACTAAAATGAAACTATGTACCCAGAAGGCAAGAAAAACTTTCTAAAGCCCTCATAAAAGGATTAATAGGTGGATCAGTCTATGATGTCATTTTAGTTACAACCCAATTCCTTGAGGAATTAAAAGCAACTGTCCTTTGGGAGCCCAGGTGGCTCAGTTGGTTAAGCTTCAGACTCTTGCTTTTGACTCAGGTCATGATCTCATGGTTCTTGACATCAAGCCATGCATCAGGCTCACAATGACAGCACAGAGCCTACTTGGGGTTCTCTCTTTTTCTCTGCCTCCTGACCCCTCACTCTCTCTCTCAAATTGAATAAAAACTACTTTACAAATCTTTACAAAACCAGAAAAGCAGCTCCAGAAACAATTTAAAGCCCACCTATTCTTTTTACCAATCCCCAAACCTCCTCTATTTATCCTGAAAGACTTTTTGTAAATATTGTAAAAGTTTTGGCCCTAAAAAACAAAAGTTGGGCACAGAGGAACTTACATTCTTTCTCTGTGCCTTTGAAATGTAAATGTTCTACTTGATCCCTCCAGGAATTCTTACCTAGGTCTCTTTAAAATGCCAATTTCAGGAATAAGAACGGCTATGGTTATGGATGGTTGGGTGTAGGAAGACCCAGAATTCATCTCCGCCCTAGGCACACCAAATTTACACCTGTTTATTCCTCCTGAAGAACTGAGGCCTGAATGGACAGCTTCTGCACAAGACCAGATAGATAATGCAAGAGATGGAGGCAAAGGGACCTTGTGCGGATTCATCTGCCCTGGGGTGCAGAAAAACATCAAAACGAAACAAACCCTGAAGTTTAAAAAAGGCAACTAGAATATAAAGGAACCAGCCCTGAGCCCTGCCAAATGGCAGCAGAGCTACTGGACTCTCTCCAGCTCAGAGGGGCTGGCAAGTGCCACTGTTTATGTTCCTCTTCTACCTTGATAGTATAGATGGGAAGAGTGTCCAGACTCCATAGCCATCCTGCTACCTTTGGGAGCCCTGGGGACCTAGCCCATACCAGCCCCAAATGGCGTGGTTTAAAAGAACAAGTAGAATATTAAGGATCTACCCTAGAACTTGGCCAAATGTCAGGAGAGCTTTCTGGGTTAAAAGGGTTGGCAAGTGGTATGGTTTTCATTTCGCCTCCACTTTGATAATGTGGATAGGAGCAGGGTCCAGGCAGCCTAGCTGATCTATGACCTCAGTGAGCCCTGGGCTCAAAGGTCCACACTAGTCCCAGACATCCCACCAAGGCCACCCAACACGGAACATGTTGGTAAATCCCTGGTCAGCGCTCACTACAGCTTCAGCCCTCTTGCCCAGATGACACAGGTACAAAACACCCCGGAACATCCCAGGCCCATAATTTTAGATGCATCCAACATTGGAGCATCTAAAAAAATATAGCGAATATTAGCAGACAAAAAGGGAGAAATTGACAATAGTAAAATAATACTAGGCGACTTTAACAACCCACTTACATCAATGGATAGATCATCCACGCAGAAAAATCAATGCACATGGAACATTTTCCAGGATAGATCGCATGTTAGGCCACAAAACAAGTCTCAATGAATTCACAAAGATTAAAATCCTATTAAGCATCTTTCCCAACAACAATGGTATGAAACTAGTAATCAATTAGAAGAAAAAAATGGGAAAAACATGGCAGGTGAAACAATATACTACTGGACAACCCATGTGTCAATGAAAAAAATCAAAGAGGAAATAAAAATACATGGAGATCAATAAAAATGAAACACAATGCTTCAAAATCTTTGAGACACAACAAAAATAGTTCCAGGAGGCCTATTTCAAGAAACAAGAAAAAGCTCAAATAACCTAATCTTAAGCCTAAAGGAACTAGAAAAAGAACAATGCAGAAAATGCATTTAACAATATTCAACAACTGTTCACGATATAAACTTTCAATGAAATGGCCTTAGAGAACATACCTTAACATAATAAAAACAATTTTTGACAAAAACACAGCTAACATCATACTCAATGGTGGGAAACTGAGAGCTTTTCCTCTAGGATCAGGAAAGAGACAGGATGTTCACTGTCTCCACTTTTACTCAATCTAGTACTGGAAGTTCTAGCAATAGCAATCAGACAAGAAAAACTGAAGGGTCCAAATTGGTATGAAAAAAGTAAAATTGTCACTATTTGTAGGTGACATGACACGATACATAGGAAACTCTAAAGACTCCAACCAAAAACTACTGGCAGTAATAAATCTAGTAAAGTTGCAGAATACAAAGTTAATATATAGAAATCTGTTGTTTCTGTACACTAATAATAACATTGCAGAAAGAGAAATTAAGAAAACAATCCTATTTACAATTGTACCAGAAATAAAATTCATAGGAATAAACTTAACCAAGGAGGTAAAAAAACCCTGTACTTTGAATATTATAAAACACTGATGAAAGAAACTAAAGATGGGGTGCCTGGGTGGCTCAGTCAGCCAAGCATCCGACTTAAGCTCAGGTCATGATCTCACAGTTTGTGAGTTCAAGCCCCATGTTGGGCTCTGTGCTGACAGCTCAGAGCCTGGAGCCTGCTTCAGATTCTGTGTCTTCCTCTCTCTCTCCCTCCCCTGCTCATGCTGTCTCCCTCTCTCTCTCTCTCTCTCTCAAAAATAAAAGAAACTAAAGATGACACAAATGGAAAGACATACATGCTCACAAATTCGAAGAATTATTGTTAAAATGTCCATACCTCTTAAATTTTTTTTAATGTTTGCTTATTTTTGAGACAGAGCATGAGCAGAGGAGGGGTAGAGAGAGAGGGGGAGACACAGAATCCGAAGCAGGCTCCAGGCTCTGAGCTGTCAGCACAGAGCCTGACACGGGACTCGAACCCATGAGCTGTGAGATCATGACCTGAGCTGAAGTCAGATGCTTAACTGACTGAGCCATCCAGGCGCCCCTAAAATGTCCATACCTCTTAAAGCAATCTACATATTCAATGTAATCCCTATCAATATACCAATAGCATTTTTCATAGAACTATAACAAATAATCCCAAAATTTGCATGAATCTGCCAAAGACTCCAAATAGCCAAAGCAATCTTGAGAAAGAAAGTATCACAATCCTAGATTTCAAGATATACTACAAAGCCATAACAATCAAATAGTATGGCACTGGGCAGAAATAGATACACATATCAATGGAATAGAATAGAAAGCCTCAGAATAAAACCATGCATATAAACCCATGCATATGTGGTAAGTTCATTCATGACAAAAGGGGCAAGAATATGCAGTGGGGAAAAGACAGTCTGTTCAAGTAAATGGTGTTGGGAAAACCGAAGAGCTGTATGCAAAAGAATGAAACTGGACCACTTTCTTATATCATGCACAAAAACAAACTAAGAGTAAATTAAAGACCTAAAGGAGAGACCTGAAACCATAACACTCTCATAAGAAAACATGGGCAGTAATCTCTTGCATTGGCCTTAGCAACATTTATCTAAATGTGTCTCCTAAGACAAAGGAAACAAAAGCAAAAGTAAACTATTGGGACTTCACCAAAATAAAAAGCTTTTGCACAGCAAAGGAAACCATCAACAAAATGGTAAGACAGCTACTGAACGGGAGAAGATATTTGTAAATGAGACTTTATACAACTCAACACCAAAAAGCCAAATAATCAGGTTAAAAAATGGGCATGGGATCTGAATAGACATTTTTTGAAAGAAGACACGCAGATGGCCAACATCACTAATTATCAGGGAAATGTAAATCAAAACCACACTGAGATGTTACCTCATACCAAAAACAAGACACAACAAGCACTGGCAAAGTTGTGCACTGTTGGTTGGAATATAAATTGGTATAGCTACTATGGAAAATAATATGGAGGTTCTTCAAAAAATTAAAATAGAAATACCATATAATCTAGTACTTTCACTATGGAGTATTTAGCCAAAGAAAACAAAAATGCTAATTTTAAAAGATCTATGCATCCCTATCTTTATTGCAGCATTATTTGCAAAGTGTTAACTGACAGAAGAATGGATAAAGATGTGGTTTATATATGCAATAGAATATTATTCAGCCATAAAAAAATGAGATATTGACATTTGAGAAAATAAAGATGGACCAGGAGGGTATTATGCTAAGTGAAATCAGTCAGAGAAAGACAAATATCATATGATTTTACTAATATGTCGAATTTAGAAGACAAATGCACAAACAAAAAAAAATGCATTAGAGGCCCATAAATACAAAGAAAAAAACCTGACAGTGGCCAGAGGGGAGGGGTTAGGGAGATGAGCAAAATGTGTTAAGGGGAGTAAGAGAGAGAGGCTTCCAGTTATGGAATGAATAGGTCACAGGGATAAAAGGGACATCATGGGGAATACAGCTAGTGGTATTGTAATTGTGTTGTATGAATGTTGTATGGTGACAGCTGGTAGGTAACTTACAATCAGCACGGCATAACCTGTAGAGTTGTCAAATCGTTGTACAGCTTAAACTAATAAAGATTGTATGCTAACTATCCTTCAATAAAAATGAAACACCAATTTCAGGGAGGAAATTCTTTTTTGTTTTTAAATGTTCATTTACTTGTGAAAGAGATTGCACATGCATGCACATAGGGGAGGGGCAGAGAGGGGGACAGAGGATCCCAAGTGGGATCCTCCACTGACAGCAGAGAGCTCCATGCGGGGCTCAAACTCATGAACTTGGAGATTAACACCTGAGCCAAAGTCAGAAGTTTAACGACTGAGCCACCCAGGTGCCCCTCAGGGAAAAAAATCTTATCAGAAAACAAACAAACAAACAAAAACAAAGGAGAAAGTATTATTTTAAAACTTAGGCAAATAGATAGTTGAGTAGAGAGAAACAGAGTTAAGATGATCGAGGAGCAGGGGGACCCTAGGCTCACCTTATCCCTCAAGTACAGCTAGATAATCATTCTAAATACCCAAGATATCAAACTGAGGGCTGAGCGAGAAAATCTGCATAACTAGAGACAGAAAAAATGGCCACAGCATGGAAGGTAGGAGATGAAGAGAGTTGATTTGGGAGAGAGAAGATCTGTGGGTGCTACCATGGGGAGGGACCCCGATCACAAATAGAGGAGTGAAAGAAAAAGAGAGAATGAGTGAAAGCACGAGAAGAGAAATGCACAAGAAAAACTTCCATAAAACTATTGGCTGGGAAAGAGAGAGGGGCTGAATACTGCAAGTTTTTACAAATAGCAGAGTGCAGAGTCTCAAGTTTCAAAGGTCAACACCATCACCAGGGTCTGTGCCTGGTGGGCTTGGTGGTGCTCTGGTGGGAAAGGAGGGAAGAGAACCAGAAGCAGGTGGTGTGGTCTCAGGATCCCTTGGGTCACATGGGGAGAAGCAGTTCCCCTGCTTGGAGTGCATTTGGGAGATGTGGCAAAGCCTCTCTGGTGGGCAAAAGACTTGGCATGTGCCATTGAGCTGTCCCATACACTAACATAGGAATGGGGATACCGGCTGAGGGCAACAAGCCTTGGTGTCGGCTTTCTCCTGAGCTTTACCCTAACCTCTAAACTGCTGCCCTGTCACACAACTTACTTCTGAGACAAGCCAGCATGGCCACAGCACAGCAAGACCCTCCCCTAGAGGATCAGTGTGTGTCTGTGCCGCACTGATCTCTAAAATGTGGAGTTTTGAAACCCAGCCATACACCTGAGATAAAACACAGGAGTGCTGTGCCACCTGGCAGGCATATAGCTTGGATGCAGACAGGGTGAAGGCAGGGATCTGGTGGAAACTGGGGACACAAGAGGTTGTTTTATTGTTTGCTCTTCTGTGAAGGCTTCCTGAACAGTGACACTGCAAGCTTCCTGCTGACAGGATTAAAGAGTGGAGTATGACCATCTCCCCTTCCCTCTCCCACTCATCAGCACAGACTGACTTCAGTGAGCAAAACAGTGCCACCTAGTGGAGGCCAGAGCCACTTACACCAAGCCCCACCCCCTTGCACCCTGCAGGTGCATCTCCACTAGGACAAGTCTGCCTGAGAATCAGCACAGTAGGCCCCACCCCCAGAATACCAGCACAAAACCATCTCATGCACAGTCTATTAATCACAGAGTGTTGTAAAGCTTCAGCTCTAGGATAAAGAGGATCTAGCTTCCTTTCATGTTGTTGTTGTTTAATAGGATAAAGAAAAAGCAATATTTAATTTTTTTTTAATTTTTAATTTAATTATTTTAAAAATTGATTTATTATTTTGTGGATCTAGCTTCTTTTAACAAGCAGACCAAAACATACCTAGGTTTTACCTTCCTTTTGTCTTTTTTGTACCTCTTCTTAATATAGCTATTACTCTTAGAAGGAGGGATATAACAGGCTTTCCTAACAATGACACACAAAAAATATGACAAGAAGGAGGAATTCACCCCAAAAGAACAAACAGGGGAATAATGGCCAAGAATTTAATCAATGCAGATATAGGTAAGATGTCTGAACTAGAATTTAAAACAACAATTTTAAGGACATTAGCTGGGTTTCTAAAAAGCATAGAAAACATCAGAGAATTCCTTACTGCAGAGATAAAAGAACTAAAAACTAGTCAGGCCAAAATTAAAAATGTTATAACTGAAATGCAAATCTGAATGGATACCATGACAACGAGGATGGATAAAGCAGAGGAATGAATCAGTGATACAGAAGATAAATATGGAAAATAATGAAAAGAAGAGGGAAAGAAAGGTATTGGATGACGAATGTAGACTTAGGGAATTCAGTGACTCCTTAAAGTATAATAATATCCATATCATAGGAGTCCCAGAAGATGAGGAGAGATAAAAAGGAGAAGGTTTGTTTAAGCAAATTATAGCTGAAAAATCCCCTAATCTGGGAAAGGAAACCGGCACTGAAATCCAAGAAGCAAAGAGAACTGGCACTAAATTCAACAAAAGGTGGCCATCACCAAGATGTATCATAGTCATATTCACAAGATACACAGACAAGAAAATAATCTTGAAAGCAGCAAAGGAAAAAAATCTTTAACTTAAGAGGGAAGACAGATCAGATTCACAGCAGATCTGTCCACAGAAACTTGTCAGGCCAGAAGGAGTGGCAGGATATATTCAATGTGCTGAATGGGAAAAATATGCAGCTAAGAATACTTTATCCAGCAAGGCTGTCATTCAAAATAGAAGGAGAGATAGAGTTTCCCAGACAAACAAAAACTAAAGGAATTCAAGACCACTAAACCAGCCCTGCAAGAAATATTAAAGGCAACTCTTTGGGGTGGGGTGGAGGGGGGAAATCAAAAGCAACACAGACTAGAAAGGAACAGAGAACATCACCAGAAATCCCAAGTTTACAGGTAACACAAAGGCACTTAATTCATATCTATCAATAATTATTTTGAATATAAATGGAATAAATGCTCTAATCAAAAGACACAGAGTATCAGAATGGATAAAAGAAAACAAGACTTATTTATATGCTGTCTACAAGACTCATTTTAGACCTAAAGACACCTGCAGGTTAAAAGTGAAGGGATGGAAAAGCATCCATCATGCTGGTGGATGTCAAAAGAAAGCCGGAGTAGCCATGCTTATATCAGACAAACTAGGTTTTTTTTTCTTTTCTTTTCTCTTTCTTACTTTTCTTTCTTTCTTTCCTCCTTCTTCCTCTTTCTCTCTTTCTTTCTTTCTTTTTAAAATTTATTTAATTTTGAGAGACAGAGACAGCGTGAGCAGGGGAGGGGCAGACACAAAGGGAGACACACAATCTGAAGCAGTTCCAGGCTCTGAGCTGTCAGCACAGAGCCCGACGTGGGGCTCTAACTCATGAACTGCGAGATCATGACCTGAGCCGAAGTCAGATGCTTAACCGACTAGCCACCCAGGCGCCCCAACAAACTAGGTTTTACATCAAAGACTGTACCAAGAGATGAAGAAGGGCATTACATCATAATTAAGGGATCAATCCAACAAGATCTTACAATTGTAAGTATTTATGCCCCCAAATTGTAGCGCCCAAATATATAAATCAATGAATAACAAACATAAAGAAACTCGTTGATAATAGTAGGGGACTTTAACATCTCATTTATAACAATGGACAGATAATCTAAGCAGAAAATAAACAAGGAAACAATGGCTTTGAATGACACACTGGACCAGATGGACCTAACAGATGTATTCAGAACATTCTATCCTAAAGCCACAGAATACACATTCTTTTTCAGTGCATATGGAACATGCTCCAGAATAGATCACATACTGGGCCACAAATCAGCCCTCAGCAAGTAAAAAAGATTGAGATCATACCCATGAATATTTTCAGATCACAACACTATTAAACTTGGAGTTAACCACAAGAAAAAAATTTGGAAAGACCAAAATACATGGGAGTACAGAATTACTAAAGAATGAATGGGTTAAATGGGAAATTAAAGGCGAAATAAAAAAGTACATGGAAGCAAATGAAAATAAAAACACAACAGTCCAAAAACTTTGGGATGCAGCAAAGGTGTTCCTAAGACGAAAGTATAATGCAATACAGGCCTACCTCAAGAAGCATGTCTCAAGTACACAACCTAAAATTACACCAAAAGGAGCTAGAAAAGAAGCAGCAAATAAAGCCTAAAGCCAGCATAAGAAAGGAAATAATAAACATTAGAGCAGAAATAAATAATATACAAACAAAGAAACAAAAAACCCAGTAGAACAGATCAACAAAACTAAGAGCTGGTTCTTTAAAAGAATTAATAAAATTGATGAGCCCCTATCCAGACTTATCAAAAAGAAAAGACAAAGGACCCCCAAAAATAAAATCATGAACGAAAGAGGAGAGATCACAACCAACACCACAGAAATACAATTATAACAGATTACGAAAAATTATATGCCAACAAATTGGACAATCTGCAAGAAATGGACAAATTCCTAGAAACATAAAAACTACCAAAAATGAAATAGGAAGAAATAGAAAATTTGAACAGATCCATAGTAAGCAAAGATTGAATAGGTAATCAAAATTTTCCCAACAAACACAAGTCTAGGCCCAGATGGCTTCTCAGGGGAATTCTATCAGACATATAAAATACCTGTTCTTCTCAAACTGTTCAAAAAGAAAGAAAGAAAGAAAGAAAGAAAGAAAGAAAGAAAGAAAGAAAGAAAGA
>NW_026057576.1:34262384-34385387 GCF_023721935.1 Panthera uncia
AGAAAGAAAGAAAGAAAGAAAGAAAGAAAGAAAGAAAGAAAGAAAGAGAAGAAAAACTTCCAAACTCATTCTATGAGACCAGCATTACCCTGATTCCAAAACCAGACAAGACCCCACTAAAAAGAAGAATTACAGGCCAATATTCCTGATGGGCATGGATGCAAAAATTCCCAACAAGATACTAGGAGGTCAAATTCAACAGTGTATTAAAGGAATTATTCATCATGATCAAGGGGGATTTATTCCTGGGATGCAATTATGGTTCAATATTTGTAAATCAATCAACATGATACACCACGTTAATAAAAGAAAGGATAAAAACCACATAATCCTGTCAATAGATTCAGAAAAGAAGCATTTGACAAAATACAGCATCCATTCTTGATAAAAACCCTCATCAAAGTAGGGATAGATGGAAAATACCTCAATATCATAAAGGCAATATACAAAAGACACACAGCTAATATCACCCTCAATGGGGAAAAAAATGAGACCTTTTCCCTAAGGTCAGGAACAAGACAGGGATGTCTACACTCACCATTACTATTTAACATAGTACTGGAAGTCTTAGCCTCAGCAATCAGACAACCAAAAGAAATAAAGTCATCTAAATTGGAAAGGAAGAAGTGAAACTTTCACTATTTGCAGACAACATGATACTCAATGTAGAAAACCCAAAAGATTCCACCAAAGAATTGCTACAACTGATACATGAATTCAGAAAAGTTGCAAAATATAAAATCAATGTACATAAATCTGCAAAATATAAAATCAATGTACATAAATCTGTTGCATTTTTATACACCAGTAATGAAGCAGCAGAAAAAGTAATGAAGGAATTGATCCCATTTATAATTGCACTAAAACCCATAAGATTCCTAGGGATAAAGCTAACCAAAGACGTAGAAAATCTGTACTCTGAAAACTATAGAACACTTATGAAAGAAATTGAAGAGGACACAGAGAAATGGAAAAATATTCCATGCTCATGGACTGGAAGAACAACCACTGTTTAAACGTTTATAATACCCCAAACAATCTACACATTTAATGCAATCAAAATACTATCAAATGCTATCATTTGATAGCACTGTACAAAATGCTATCAAAATACCATCAGCATTTTTCACAGCACTAGAGCAAATAATCCTAAAATTTGTATGGAACGACAAAGACACTGAAGAGCCAAAGCAATCTTGAAAAAGAAAAGTAAAGCTGGAGGCATCATGGTTCTGGACTTCAAGCTATATTACAAAGCTGTAGTCATCAAGACAGTATCGTACTGGCACAAAAACAGATCTATGGAACAGAATACAGAACCCAGAAGTGGACCCACAACTATATGGTCAACTCATCTTTGACAAAGTAGGAAAAAATATCCAATGGAAAAGAGACAGTTTCTTGAACAAATGGTGTTGGGAAAATAGGATAGCAATATGCAAAAGAATGAAACCAGACCACTTTCTTACACTATACACAAAATAAATTCAAAGTGAATGAAAGACCTAAATGTGAGATAGGAAACCATCAAATCCTAGAGGAGAACATAGGCAGCAACCTTTTTGACCTCAGCTGCAGCAACTTCTTACTAGACATGTCTCTGGAGGCAAGGGAAACAAAAGCAAAAACATGAACTATTGGGACTTCATCAAGATAAAAAGCTTCTGCACAGTGAAGGAAACAACGAAACTAAAAGGCAGCCTATGAAATGGGAGAAGATATTTGTAAATAATATATCTGATAAAGGGTTGGCATCTAAAATCTATAAAGAATTTATGAAACTCAACACCAAAAATCAAATAATCCAATTAAGAAATGGGCAGAAGACATGAATAAACAGTTTTCCAAAGAAGACATCTAGATGGCTAACAGACATATGAAAAGATGCTCAACATCACTCATCATCAGGGAAATACGAATCAAAACCACAATGAGATACCACCTCATACTTGTCAGAATGGCTAAAATTAACAGCACAGGAAATAACAGGTGTTGGTGAGAATGTGGAGAAAGGAGAACCCTTTTGCGCTGTTGGTGGGAATGGAAACTGGTGCAGCCACTCTGGAAAACAGTATGGGGGTTCCTAAAGAAGTTAAAAATAGAAGTACCCTATGACCCAGCAATTATACTACTAGCTGTTTACCCAAAAGACACAAAAATACAGATTTGAATGGGTACATGCACCCTTTTGTTTATAGCAGCACTATCAACAATAGCCAAACTATGGAAAGAGCCCAAATGTTCAATGACTCATAAATGAATAAATCAGATGTCATTCATATATATATATATCATATGATATACATATACATGTATATACATATACATATACATGTACATATACATGATATATCATATCCATATATATTTTATTCCATCAAAAGGAATAAAATCTTGCTATTTGCAATGATATGGATGGAGCTAGAGTATATTATGCTAAGCGAAATAAGTCAGTCAGAGAAAGACAAATATCATCATCATATGCTTTCACTCATATGTGGAATTTTAAGAAACAAAACAGATGAGCATATGGGAAGGGGACAAAAGAGGGAAACAAATAATAAGAGACTACAATAGGGAACAAAATGAGCGTTGATGGAGGGTGGTGGGTGGGGAATGGGATAAATGGGTGATGGGTTTTAAGGAGGGCACTTGTGATGAGTACTGAGTGTTATATGTAAATGATGAATCACTAAATTCTATTCCTGAAAACAATATTACACTGTATGTTAACTAACTAGAATTTAAAATTTTGAAAAAAGCCCAAAACTTAGGCAAATGAAAAACTTGTATCTTACCCATAAATATTAATAGAAGGATTTTGCCATCTAAGAAGATAATGTCAAATCATTCTATCTGCCAGAAATGCAATTTAGATCCAATCTCTTTTATAACTAATGGTTATAAATGGAAGGCACAAGGTCTTTGCGTCTGTCTTTATGTTTATTTGTTTCTCTCTCTATATGCTGTAGAGATGTGGTATTTTCTACCTCTGGATAGTATTGCTAAAATTAACTTATAAAAGGGTTCTATGTAATTGGCTTGAAGAGAATTAAGCACTTATATGCATTAAGGATTCCTAAAACTCTCAGAATTATAATAGAAACTAACACAAATGCTTTTTAAGTTCATGCAATCTGAAATAATCTTTGGTAAATAGAAGCTAGTTGAAATTTGGATCGATTAACATAGATATGTCTTCAGAATTATCAGCATTAAAATTAACGTAGATGTATAACTTTATTCTACTTGGGTTTATTAGTCAAATTAGGTCTTGTTATTTACGTTTCAAAATTTGTCAGTGAGAAAGAGTGAGGGCTGATAGCTGAGTTTGTCTCATGAAGTTTTTGTGGGTAATCTAAACATAATCATTAAAAACAGTGAATTAAATAGATGTAAAAGAGAAAAAAAGGTTTAGGTCAACTTTTTAAATAGTGTCCCCAAATCTTTTTGGTAGCCTGAAACCTTAAAGTTTTGCTAAGTTAAATTAAATATCTACATTATTTCCCAAAACATTAAATATTGAAAAAATTACTGAACACAGGTTTACCCACTTTTGGCTTCCTTTTACAGAGACACTAAAGATATTTGAATCTATTAGTAATCATGCTTTGTGCCACAAATAAAGAATTTACTGTGAGAAAGTACATGTTTCTACAAATTAAAAAAAATTTATAATTTGTTAAGTCACAAAATGCTCATGTAAAAGATAGTGCTCAATTGCTTACTTCTTTATTTTCACTAAAAATTACATTTTTTAGTGTTAGAAATACCAATACATGTAATTAAAGCTGCTAGAAATAATAAGGGAAACCTCTCCATATGTAAGAAAAGTAGGATATGTGTTTTTGGTAAAAGAAGGTATGAGAGATGGAGATGTATTTTTATTAAGGAAAAATGAAGTAATTTTGTCTTCAAGTTAAAACTGGTTATTTCAGAATAAGAGTAAAAAAACTGGACAAAATTGTAGAAGGTTTGAATTTTGGGAAAATGCAACCTTGGGAAAGGAATTTTATGGTAGTCAAGCTGGTTAAGATCAGAATAATTTAATTTAAATTTAAAAAGATGAGTTTTAATATCATTGGTACAAAATTACAATTGGTTTTTCCTCTGTTACAAGGACAAAGTTTTCCTGGACTTTAGGTCTGCTTTTGGTAACAGATAGTGAAAGTTTCTTTACCTTTTAAATAATCTGTACTGGAAGCAAAGACTTTGTGTCTTAAGAAAATAATTAACTGTGCATCATGTTAAACTTTATCTTTGGGTCTTTGATTATTTAAGAAAAACTGAGCCTTATCGGGCTGTTGGGTAGCTCAGCTGGTTAAGCGGCCAACTTTGCCTCAGGTCATGATCTCCTTGCAGTCTGGGTTCTAGCCCCCCGTGCTGGGCTCTGTGCTGACAGCTCAGAGCCTGGAGCCTGCTTTAGATTCTGTCTTCCTTTATCTCTGCCCACCCCCCACCCCACTCATTCTCTCTCTCTCTCTCAAAAATAAATGAACTTTAAAAAAAATTTTTTAAAAAAAGAAAAACCCAGCCTTCTAAATTCCTAAAGTTTTCTAAGTTCCTGTGTCCTGCTATGATATTATAATTCCAGTTATCATTTTAAAATGTGTCACAGAAATAACCAAATTCCTTGTCAATTTCATTATAATCAACTCTCATCACATCTTTAACAATAGGAATTTTTAAAGTATTTTGGCATTTGCAGATAGTTATTGTTTTACTCAGATGCTTTTCAAAAAGTGCTCTTGCAAAAGTGCATTGTATTTCAAGGAGACTCATTTAAAGCATTTTGACAAGTACAGGTTTCTGATAACTTTCAGATCATAAGAATTGAGCTGGATAAGAACTTCTAGAACTACTAGAAAAACAAGATTCAAGCAGAACAAGTAATTAATACACAAGACTGAATGAACTCAGAAGGATGATCATAATTTTTAATTTATTATTTTTAAAGCTTATTTATTTTGAGAGGGAGAGTGAGAACAGGGAAGAGGCAAAGAGAGGAAGAGAAAGAGGATCCCAAGCAGGCTCTGCACTGTCCGTTCAGAGTCTGATGCAGAGGGCTCAAACTCAGGAACCATGAGAACATGACCTGAGCTAGAGTTGGATGCTTAGCTGACTGAGCCACCCAGGTGCCCCTCTTTTTTTTTTTTTTTTTTTTAATTTAATTTTGAGAGAGAGAGAGTGAGCGCATACGTAGGGGAGGGGCAGAGAGAGGGGGAGAGAAAATCTGAGGGGCTTGAACCCATGAACTGTGATATCATGACCTGAGCTGAAGTTGGATGCTTAACCGACTGAGCCACCCAGGTGACCCAAATGATTATAATTCTTTATAAGGTTTTATTTGAAACATTGCTGGTTCTTTTATGTTTTGCTTTTTCAAATTTAAGGAAACTTTTTCTTAAGTGATCTATGACTTCCAGCAATTTATTAAAGTGTACCTTTCTGAATGAAGATTGAACATTTACTTTTTCTCTGATTCCTCCAGAATTTGAAAACTCTTGAATATTCTTTTCATGGCAATATAACTGGTTATTTGCATAAATTCAATAACAATCTGTTCTGTTCATAACACAACACCACTGAAAACTGGCTAAACCAAATACGGAATGCCATATTTAAGAGACATGTGTATAGACTCAGATATGACCAGACAGCTTTAAGGAAAAGCCAGGAAGGATCGACCTGGTATCTACTATTAGGGTTCCTGGCAGTCTTACCAGGTAAATAAGGATGGTCACTGCCTGGCAGTCCCACGGACCTCAGGATATTTTCAGGGACCTTGAGAAGAGACAAATTCACTCAAACCATAGATTTTGCAGGTAAAATCTAATAGCTTTTAAGAGGTCAATCTGAGATTGCTTATGAAATGTTCCACCAAAGCAGTCTTAAAAAGAGCTTAGATGACCAATCATTATTCTTGCTCCACTTAAGAAAATAATCAGGCCAAGTCTAATGCAAATAAATCAGCTTTACTCTGATTATTTTTGGTTAAAAAAAAATGGGGCTAATTGTAGAGAGAAAAATTATGTTTATACCTTTGTAGATATTCGATTCTAATCCTGTTATCTTTGCAGTTTTGTTATGTACCTGTAAACTAGCCTAGATCCCAAATTCTTCTAGTTTCCTCAAATATCTGGCTGTGACTCCAAACTAATGTTTCCGATTTTCTCCCATCCTTTTCATTTGTAATAATTAAGAACAAAGACTGTCCTTTAATCTCATTGGAAGGGATTATAACAGGTCCTCCTCACTACCTAGGTGGCAGTCAAACTTCAGGCACTTGAACTTTAGAGACATGTCTCACAGCCAAAGGTGGCTCCACATGACGTGTGGTTCTGTGCAGATTCTGGAGGCCTCTGAATCAAACTGATGATGAAGAACAGTAGCTCACATGGAGGTAGACGGCTTCCACCAAACAATACTTCCTACTGTAAACATAAAACACTGTCCTCTTTTCTTTCTTTCCCTTGCTCTGGCAATAGCCTTGAAAGACAACACCATCGCCCACATCTTCCTTGGCCATTGCTAAGGAGTAACTTTTCAGACTGCTAGATTTGTCCTCAAAAACTCCAATTTGTCTATGATGCTAAAATACCTGAACAATGCGCCACCTTAGCAGAAATAGTTTGTGCTCCAACAGAATGTACATTTGACTGTTGTGGTTATCATTCTCCTTAGGCCTATGACTTCCTAGACAGCTGACACAAACTGGGCATGTCTCCTCTTAGGTTACTGAACTGTGCTCTTAACTGTTCACAGAGTGAGACACCTCATTGCTCAACTCCCCTGAATTTACACTGTCAAGTTAGAAAGATCTACCAGGAAGAGTTCAAATTCAGAATTTGCTTCTTTTGGCAGGCCCCCTACTTCCCTGGTTAGGAGTGAATTCAAATGAGGCTATGATCTGGAACTTCTCCTTAATTCTTGAGAAGTATTGCAGAATCTCCTGCTAAAGCAATAGAGTTCTAGACTCTGGTCAAAGTTGATCTTGATTATGGGATAGCCCTCGATTATCTCCGAAGAAGGAGGTATCTATGCTGGGGCCACCACTTGCTGCACCTTGATTAACACCTCCGGGGAAGTTGAAACTCAGTTACATAAGATCACTGAGAAACCCACTTGGCTTAAAAAGGTGACTCCCTCAGTCGATTCTTTCTTAGATTCATTTGATTTTTATTGGTTTGGGTCTTGGGGACCATGTCTCCTATGGACACTCCAAACACTGGGAATTATTCTACTTAAAATAATCACTGTAATTTCCCTGGAGTGCTCTATTCTCTCAAAAGCTTTCAGCGTATGTTCCCAGCCGCTACCCACCAAGCAAATGATCTACCTAAGACTGGAATGTAAGAAAAGGAACAAATGACCAACTTAAAAATTGTGAATCTGAAGTAATGGTCTGTGACTATCACAGAGATTAAGCAAAATCCATCATGACCTGTGAATACCACACAGAAGATCATCAAAAGCCGCAAGAACTACAGAGAGGTAGATGAGAGTGGTACTGATGCCTTAAATTTTGATTGCATTGATATGGGGCTGTGGAGCACAACAGTCAAGAAAGAATTTTTGAGATGTTTTACGGTGCTTGTGTTGTATCACAGGGACAGGACTTTGCAGGCAGAAAGAGCTGCACTTGTGCTGTGAGGAGTGACTGATACATATTTTTAAGTTTGGGGGAGGTAGAGATAACAGAAGTCTCTAAAGGGATTTCTGTATGTTAAAGAAGACTTGTGGGATCCTGAAGGTCTGGCTATTGCCAAGATAAAGTTACTTTTAATCTCTGGCAAAGCATTAACATTAACGCTTGAGTCCCTTGAGCAACGTCACGCTCGGTGTGTCTCAGGTATTTATCAGTGGGCTGCAAGTTATAAGGAAATTTAATTTTATCTACATTTCTTATACCTTTGTTTTCCTCATCAATATCTCTCAGTGAAGCTGAAAGTCTAATCAAAAGGGAAGAACTGTTTAAAAAGGAAACAACAGGTCCAAAATGGAGTCACTTATGCTGAGTCCCATGCCAGCAAATCAAAACTTACTATCTAGCCTCGCTCGGGAATGTTACCTCCAACCAATCAATCTGGAATGACCTGATCAGCACTAATGAGGTAATCATTTCAACAGACCCCTCCCGTTCCCTTTCAAAAGAAGGTGACCTTCCCTGAAACAACACACTGGTTCCTTGTCTCTCCCCTTTTCTGCCTAGAAGTCTTCTGTTTTGTATGGCTCCTCAAAGCTCCTTTCTCTGTGCTAGATGGGAGGCTGCCTGATTCATAAACTGATGAATAAAGCCAGTTTCATCTTCAAATTTACTTAGTTGAATTGTTTAACATAATTTAACTAGAACGTTTTTGTTTTTTCTTTTCAGAAACTTATCACACATATATACTTCTTTTCAGTCTTGTTTGTTATCATTGCCCTTTAAATAAAAATTCAAAACAGCACTTCCAGTTCGCAATTTCCTATCCTGGGCCTTCCTGAGTACTCATAAGGCTGGATGGAACTGAAAATGCTGCAGGATCCTGAGCACAGAGCATCCAGGATAAGTCCAGACTTTTTTTTTTTTTTCTACAGTGAATGGTAATGTAAACCTTTCCATTTACTTGCTTATCTGACATGCGATGTTTGTAACATATTACTTGAGTTGAATGTCCCTCTCTATATTTGCTTTCCTTTGTCCACATTCTACTCAATTCTTAACAAATTTTAATTTGGCTTTTAATCTATATCTATTGAAACCTAAGAGCCTCAAAATTCCTAAACTCAATGGAATTTCTTCATGCGTCATTTTTTGTTACATTCGCAACACTTTAGAATATGTATAATAAAGAATTTGTTTGCTTTTATCTGGGTTCCTGGGAGGTAGCCTCTAAACCCTTGGAATTTCCAGAGTGATAAGAGTGTTTTTGTTATTCATGGTAGATCCCTAATATGGTTTATGGTAATTGTGATTCAGGATGAGGGGTGGCTACCTCCAAAAGACCAACCATGTGATTAGAATGTTGGGGTTTTGAATCAAGCAATGTAAGCCTGATCTTCAAGGAGGGGAGAAGGGTAGAGACTGAGTTCAATCACGTGGCCAATGATTCAGTCAATCATGCCTAAGTAATGAAGCCTTAATACAAAGACTAGACACTGAGACTGAGCCTTCTTGGTTGGCAATATGATGCATACTGATGTGCTGAGGGGAGATAATATGCCTGAGGACAATAGAAGCTTCATGTTTGGGACCCTCCTAGAACTCACTCCATGTGTTCTCTTTCTTTGGCTGGTGCTGACTGTGTCCTTTCACTATAATAAAGCTGTAAAAGTAATCTGAGTAGTATGCTGAGCTGAATAGTAAGCTGCCGAATTCTAAGACTCATTGTAATAAATTATTGAACCCAGAGAGGGTAGTGAAAACCAGTGAATTTATAGCCAGCTGGTCAGAAGTGAAGGTGGCCTGGAGACCCCCAAACTTACAGCTGGTATCTTAAGTGAGGGCAGTTTTTCAGAGGACTGTGACCTATAAAGCTTGATGGGTAGTTGGTGTCACAAATCATTATAGGATGTTATTTATAACTTTTAATGCTATACAATCAATAATATCAATATCATTAGGTTACCTTGATACATGGGTAGTTGCAGTTCACTGTCCCCATACTTCACTCATTGGTTCCTATAACACCTCTGTGAGAGGGGTGATATGAGTCTATTTACCTTGTCTTACATAAAGTTGAAGAAGCAGACATAAGTTTCAGGCAGAGTCGGAGACAAAACTCAAGTCCTCAGACTGCTGGTTAGCATGTTCTCTCACGGTAATGCCCTTTACCATGCTTACTCTCCCACACTTTGAGGATTCATTTTTAATCTTCTTTGGTAACTTCTTCTACCTTCTACCCCCCACCCCCAAACACAATTCTACCTCTTAGCCATTTCTCATGGTTAGATGTTTGGTCCACTTTCCTGTCCATTCTACATTCTCTTCACCAAGATGTTGCAGCTCCAGCCATCTCTGCTAAGAAGACAACTCTCACGTCTGCATCTGCAACCCTCTAGGCAAAGCCTCAATCCTGTGTTCCTCTTAGGCCCCTGAAGCATTTCTGCCTTAAATGCCCTATCATTACCTCAAACAACACATTTTCAAACCAAACTCATGTCCAAAGCAGCTTCCTCTTCATACTAAAATCATACTAAAATCATACTAAAGTCATACTAGAATCAACCATAGTATCTGTTTACCAGTTCTGCTATTTGTTCCATAGTACCCATGCTACTCTGCACTTGTGGTCAGTTTGAGGCTACTTAGCAGCTCTTAAGTAAATATTTCTCAAGTATGCAATTGCCTGTCAGGTAATACCAGATAGTAAATAATTTGATCAGTTGATCTGGTGTTTCATAAGGAAGAGGGTGGAGAAATATTACAGGGATATGGTTTGACGTTATAGTTATTGAACATGTACTATATATCTGATAAGCCCTTTACATGTTATTTAAAAATTTTTGCAACAACTCTAAAAGATAGGTATTAACCACCCAGTTTTAATAAATGAGGAAACCGAGGTTTTGAGAAGTCCATAAACTGCTAAGGCCACAGAGACTTTGCTACTTACCTCTGGCAAACTCAGTCCAAATCTTAAACCCCTAAGGCTCTGGGGCATGTGATTAGACTATGGAAAACAGACCTATAGTGAAATAAAGAGCACTTCACTAAGATGAGGGGTTGAGGAAAGGCTGATTTCCAGCGCTAATAACTTGGAAGCTATCTTGGAAAACAACCAGCTAAATAAATACTACGGGACCTAAATTCCCGAAGCCATTTCTAAGACTACTTAAATACTTAGTATCTTATAGTGTGTTTTCTCAAGTATTTTCCTTTACTTTTTATCTTTCCTAATTCAACATTTTTAGATATTTCCATTATACAGATATTCCTTCTGAACAAGTAACTTATACTATTTTGACTCCATTTCACTTTGATTCAGAGTCATATAATCTCAGGATTTGAAAGACCCTGAGTTACTTGGTAGAGCCATCTATCCAGTGCTTACATTCAATTTATTCAGCATCCTGTCAAGCAGTCGTCTTGTTTAAGTTTGAAGACCTCCAGTCATGTCCTCACAAGACAATAAATTCCTCTTTTGGACAGCTCTAATAATTAAATGTTTTACCTTATGTTTATCTAATGCTTGTTTCCCTGAGATCTTCATCACTGGCCCTACTGATTTTTTCCCTTAGAGATGTAGTAAGTGAGTCCAATTCCTCCTCTACCCACCCGCCCTTCCACTATTTAAAGACAGATATCATATACCCCAGCCTCTCTGCCAAGCCTAATAGCCACAAGTTCAACTGTTCTTCCAGAGATCATGAGTTGAAGCTATGACTGTGTCACTGTATTAGTTAATTCAATAAGTCTTTAGCCACCATGCTATGTGATGCATCCTTGAAACACTTAGGATTCTGTCATTTCTATTATAAACATACAAAATCATATTCATTTAATAGTTCAAAATTCTGAAAACAAAACAAAATCCCCAAACCAAACACAACTACCATACCCAGTACTATAAAATAATATAATTCTATGCTCCACAGAATCATTTTGAAAACAGATTTTAAAAAATTTCAATGTAGACTTGATAACTGGAGTTGGCTGTCAGTATGTACCTAACAAAAGTCTGCTTAAAACAATCTGGTTTTATTCACTGGAGAATTCCATACTGAGAAACATTTGTGTTGAAGACCATTTTAAACTTAAATAATTTTATGTATGATTGTATACATAGATACGTTCTTTTACTTCTCCCTGGCCTGTCATTAAATGCATATTAGCATATCTAAAAGATAGTAATATGTTCAAAGAATAAGAAAAACAAACTCACATCCATGCAAGTCTGACCTAACTTGCTAAAACATAAGCTCCATGAAGGCAAGGATCTTTGTTTCATTTGCTGGTATATCCTAAGTACTTAGAACAATGTTTTGCTTATGAGTGTTTAAAACATTATTTCATGACTGAACCTAAGCATAGCATAATTTCATGATAATAAATAATATAATAAAATCATATCCAGTTTCACTTAATGTTTTATATTAGTCCTTTCCAAAGAAAACACTTTGGAATAATACCACCTGGATAACAAACTGGGGGCATATCATTTTTGTGCTTTCTGGCCGTTTGAGAATCTAGCATTGAGTCCAATAGAAATAGAACATGAGAGTCACACAAGTGGACTACATATGCAATTTAACATTTTCTAGAAGTTACACTAAATAGTGGGAAATAATCACCTGCAACTTAACATTTTCTAGAAGTTACATTAAATGGCGGAAAATACATTAATAATGTATTTTACTTAACCAAATGTCAAATATTATCATTTCAACAAGTAAGCAAATTTAAAATATATTAATGGAATCCTTGGCGTTTTTTCTTTTTTTAGGTACTGAGTCTTCAAAATCAAATATGTATTTTATACTTACAACACATCTCAATTCAGATTCGTCACATTTCAAGAGCTCAAGAGCCACATAAGGCTATTGGGTTACTACTATATTGGACAAGACAAGAACCTGGATTTTCTACCAATGCTATTATCTGTAACAATTTTTAGTCAGATCTTTATAGAAGATTTCTATGACTTTATCTCAAATTGGATTTTCTACTATTTGAAAGCTGAAAATTATTATTAAAAATGGTGTAGGAATTATGGCAAAAATAAAGCTTTTTAAACTCTAGTCAAAACTTAAAGTTCAAATTGGAATAATCCATACCCTAATGGAAATTAACATGTTCATGTCTCCGTATTTACTAAAAATACTCACATAAATTATTTACAAGTCACCGTATAAAGATGTGCATGTAGTTCACTTGGCTAGAAGAAAAGTTACAAAAAAAAAAAAAAATTCAAAATCGTAAGCTGCACCCTGTATAGACTAGCAAACTTGGCTTTGTTCTGTGGTCACAGATTGTGCACTAATTGTGGTTATCAGATAAAGAGTGCCATTTGAATTACATAAGGAAATAAACTGCAGATATAAATAGATTCCTAATGTTGATGAAAAAAACCCACAAAATATATAATCTATTAAGATTAGGTCAATGAATAAAAGATAGCTTATTTTTGAAATCTGTTATTAAAGAAAGAAAATGCTTTCCAACATCATTTTGTAGCTACATGAAAAACAAGCAAAAGAATTCAACGTTCCAAAATTTAGCACTTCATTGTGATTTTGTTTTATATAAAGAAGGAACAGTTATGCATTTCTAGGTAATCTGGATTTATGTAACTGCTGCAAATGGTAGAGTAGAAAATGGCTAGACATGTAGAATACAATCATGAAAGTTGAATGCTAATAATGGCAATGCTTCTCATTGCTATTGCCCATGTTCTGATGTGTTTATCCAGCCATCTAACCATAGGGAGACCAGGTTACCATTCAGACTCCTCTACTTTGCATAGTCCTGTATACATTTTAGTAAATCAGTGAAAATTAGAAGGATCTAACTTATTAAATGTGACTTTCCTTTCCAAAATGAGACTGACCTTTATTTCTTGCCATTCTTCTATTCAAATTGGAACAGAGCCTGTACTGGGGCCGAGGTGCACAGAATTGCCACTCAGAAACTGGTAGACTGGCCTTTTTTTGATAGTTCTATTCATAGCCCAGCAGCATTATCTTGTACTGGATTGATGGTACTAAGATTCGTTATGAAATCTGACACTACCTCTAAGATTTTGGTTTCATGTATTTCTAGAAAATGAGTAAAAAAAGAAATCTGGCATGAGTCATAGGCAATACCTTAAAGAAAGGAGCTCAGGCTGGTACACTACTGCCTCCTACTGTCAGTTTGAGGAAAATGAGGGCCTCAGAGATCTTTACTCAGCCTTATTCCATTTTCAGATTTACACATCACTGGCCTTCTTGCTCCACAGTACAATTTTGCATACTATGCCCTTGGACCAGTAACCTGGGAATATATGTTGATGTTTTGTTTTTGAATTCCTCCGAATTCTTTCTCTGCTTAGATACTAGATCTGTGACAAAATCCAGCAAACACCCCGAGTATGGATTTTATTTAAATTAAAAAAAAAAAAATCTTAAAGGTAACTCACAAAATAATATTTTTAAAAATCTGGTTCACATTTTTTTCCTTAAGTTTTTAATTTTTCTCTTCCTCCTTTTTTTTTTTTTTTTTTATAAAGCCTTACCACATAGATATCTGTTTGGAAAAGGGAAGAGAAAAAAAATCTATATTATTTTAAAGTCTTTTAACAGCTTTCTCTAAAGAAAAAAATATTAACAGTTATGAGTTAATATAGTAGGAGGTATAACAATTCATTAAATCAGGAAAATGTTTAAAAGCTTTGTTATGTATCTAAAACATAGAAGGAGTACATGACCAATTAGGGTAAATATAGACTACTCGGTTCTAGAACTAGCATATTTGGATCAATGATTTGGGTGCTGGTTATAGAGTCTCTTGTGCTCAGACTGAAATTTGACTTCTGAGGGCTTCGGCTGAGTCAAAGAACATCGATCTGTGTTTTAAAGGTGAGATTTTTGATGGGCAAAATAAGTCAGGCAAAGAGGACCTTTCTTAGAAGCTGCTCCCTTTTAATGAGGAAACAGGGAAAAGGAATAGGTCGATGTCACTTCAGTTATTTTCTTGCAAATAAAACACCAAGTTTAGTTCCTAAGAAACCCCAGACTACCCTGAGATCTTTGAAAAATTGGTTTCTGTAAACAACTCATTTTGAATGCAGCATGGCTGGGCCTGTGCGCTTCCTAAGACCCTCTGGACACAGTCAGATCTGACCACACAATTCCCTCTTTCCATTTACTGCTATAGATTCCTGCCTCAGGCTTCTCTCGCCAGCAGGGACTGTTTCCTCAAAGACCTGCTTCTGTTCCTCTTCCCGGGGCTTTGGAGCACCGCCTGTCTCTATGGCAACATGAAACACAAAGCACTGGAAATGTACCATACAGCAGGCAGAAAAGAAAGAAATTAGAGTGCAGTACTCTTGGTAAGCTCAAGAAGGTGCTGACTGCAGGAAAATGGACAGAGGACAAGATGTAGCAATTGTTAGTAGTTCCATTTCTCATATATTCTCTTTAAAGAGCTACAAGTGTCAGCATAGAAGAAGCCTTAAAATATATGGAACTTTATAATCCACATAGTGTCTGAAATAAAAAAATTATTGGAGATCCACATTAGCTATAAACGTGTAGTAATTTATGGTTCATTCAGCTATTGAGATAAAAGCTCTTGGTTAATTGAGATATAAAGTATAAAAAGAAAAAAATTAAATCAAATATTCCAATATGGTGTATGTCAAACACACAGGAAAATATATTACTATCACATGGCAGAATGCTTTTTTTTAATTCTTCAACCTCAATATAAATTTTTTTTAAGTCTTTTTCAATTCAGGGCATCATATTAAATGTAGAATCTACGTCCATTTAGCTCAGTGGTTCAGGATAATCAGAGTTTAATTCCAATCTGTTCCCTGGTCACAAATAGCATCCTTAACTCGTGACGGAGTACATGACGAATGGCAAGCCGGTTCAATTTGAATCTGAAAATATTTATAAAAACCCACACATCTACACATTATGAAAGACATTACTTATACAGGCATTGAATCAAAATATACATAGCTGGTCTGTTGATATTTTAAAAATATTTCAGGCAAGCCAATAAAATAATGCTGAATGTTGATGCTGGAAGCTTGCTTTGAACCTCAGAATTTCAACTCAAAGTACTGTAGAGATTACTTGGTTATTGGGTCTTGGGGCAGGAGCTGCTGATACATTTTTAGCACCCAAACTCGCAGATGGACAAACTTGGTTCTGAACACTGTTCTTTGAGTCATTACCTCAACAATTAGACTAGCATAACTTCAGGGAAGGTAGTAGTATGCTCACTTGTAGAACTCAATCATTAGAATCTGAGAAGGCTAAGAGCTCAATCATTAGAATCTTAGAATCTTCCCACAGCCTTAGTTATTTATTTTTAAAACCCGATCAACTGAGATGCATGTACAAGCTACAGCCACTAGAGGTCAGACGGTTATACCTGTCACCAATCTAAATTCAAGTGGGCACTGTAGTACCTTTTAGTGACTTAAAAATATGGAACATAATACATTCTTTTATTACAGTGCAATATCAATATGTTTGCTAATTCATCTTATTTCTAAAGGTCCTAGGTTTTGCAATACCTTTCTATACTGGTTCTTATTTAATTGGAAGAGGAAAGAATCCCATGATCTGAGAAGGCCCCTTCTGGAGTAGAAATAGAAGCAATGTGTTCTGCAGTTTCACCATTTGGTCACCCCAACATTCATGGGAATTCCAACATGAATCATTGTATTTTTCTAATGTACTACCTCGTACCTATTTTCTCCAGGAATATACAAGTCCTATGATCTTATATGTTTATGGCCTTACTTAACAGAGTAAAGATTTACTTATAATTCTGTCCAGTAAGTTTACTATGTGACAAACTAAAAATACTTTGTTACAAAAATAACAAAATTTTCAGTACAATCCACAAAGAGGTGGAACTCAAATTCAGTTCTAACAAATATAATTCACTTTTTGCCCATCTTATTAAGAAAATAATTGTTTGCAAGTCTTTTATCCCCTGATTTCAGGCTGCATTTTACAAAAGACTAATAATAAAAGCAATATGAATGTGTCCGAGCATTTACTAAACACCCCACCTGCAGGAGATGCTTTATAAGAACCGCCATACAGCCTAGTGAAGGATGATTTTTTTCTCTCCATTTCACAGATGAGGAAGAGAAGCTTTGAGGGATTAAGAAACTGGCTACAAGGCAGGGGGCAGATTGGGGCAGAGCTCAGAGTCAAGCCCAAAATCTCCCGTTTCAGCTCCAGACTTCAAACTATAGCTGCTGTATTTAACTTTTGAATTAAAAAAAAAAAAAAAAATGTTTGTTTATTTTTGAGACATGGAGCACGAACAGGGAGGGGCAGACAGAGAGGGAGACACAGAATCTTAAGTAGGCTCCAGGTCCTGAGCTGTCAGCCCAGAGCCCGATGTGGGGCTGGAACTCAAGAACCACGAGATCATGACCTGAGCCAAAGTTGGACACTCAACGGACTGAGCCACCCAGGTGCCCCTGTTACAGTTAACTTTTGAAAAAGAAACTATAAATGCTGAAGAAGCAGCAAAAGTATTCCTATATTAGCACAAGGAACCAAAGGTAACTTATGAGACACTTCATTTTTACCAATATTGTTTGTGACTAATGCCTTAAAAATCTGTTGAGCTCTCTAGTTAAATAGACCAGGAATATTTTTTCCAGGGCTTTTGTGTGTATGGTATAAAGGACTGCCTATGTTTACAGCTGCAACTAGTTATTCACAAGGAAGCAAAATGTAAGACCCAGATTCACCAGTACATTAGAAAATACTCACAGCTAGTTATTTTGACATTATTACATGTTAAAAAAAAACAAAAACAAAAAACACTGTACCTTTTAATACTAAACCGATTTGTGCCAAATAGAGTCCAGAGTTATATAATTATTTTCTAAACACAATTTAAAAAATGAACTAACAACAAATGCCTCAATCTATCTGAAATGTTAAAGTTTTAGCATCTAGTTTCCTCTCACTAGGAATCTGTGCTTGAGGAAACCACCATTCTTTTAGGAAACAGTGCAATTCCTAAAACTAAGACACACATTTTTTTAACTTCTTTTAGCCGTGCTTAAGGCAGTGAACTTTTCTGTAATACTACCCCCTCTCTATTCCTCTGTCCTAACCATTGTCTAGAATAACCTGTGATCCCTCAAGTCTCACCAAATGCTACCTCCTGATTCAAAAAGGATGTTGATGTCTCTTTCCAAAGAACATCCGCTGTACTTCTCTCATATACTGTATATCCTGGTCTGCTTGGTGTTACAGTTTTCTGTGGCCCTTGCCACGTGTGAGAGCCCAGCGATAAGATCACAAACTACTTGGAGAAGGGTCTCTGTTCTTTTCCTCCCTTGTGGTGTTAAAAGTGCTTCACATGCACATGGGGGGCATTTCATCATAAGATTCTACATGCCAGGGGGCACAGGCCACGTTTCACATTTCTTTGGCACACTGCCAAAGAGGATACAAGAGGAACAGCACGCAGCCGTCATTCC
The DNA here is from genome assembly GCF_023721935.1 of Panthera uncia. Lineage (NCBI taxonomy): Eukaryota > Metazoa > Chordata > Mammalia > Carnivora > Felidae > Panthera > Panthera uncia. The sequence continues at coordinate 34,280,540 of NW_026057576.1, forward strand.
TTAAGTGGAAAAATGCTGAGCGTGTACAGGAGGCCATGTTGTGTGTCAGGGGTATAGCAAAGAATGGGCAGTCATGGTTCCTGCCTACAGGAGACCTACAATCTAATCACATGGATGTATTGATATCCACAAAGACGCTGGCTCATTACCTTTCTTAGATAACAAGGAGAAATGGCAAGAATTGCTCCAAGTGTTTGAAATACTCAATTATGCCTTTTTAAAAATGCGTTACTGAACTTGCTTTCTGTTATGGCTTTTGGCAAAATTAGGATCCATGCCTCGTCAGTACAAAACATGAACATGCAGTGAGTCCTATGGGTGTGTTTGATTGCAAAAGAAAATGCTTAGGGCCTGGAGGGGGTATCATTTGTAGCAGTGGATGGTGAATGAAGGGAACACAAGCAATGTGGGGGTAACAGGGCCTCGTCCGAGAAAGTCTAAGGAGAACTAGTGAACTCGGCAGTTTGGGGCACTGAGAGACAAGAGACAGGGAGAGGGAAAAGGAGGCTATGTAGAGGGGTAGGCATGGAGTCGATCAAGTCAGGCCCAGTTTCTGAAAGGCGAACTGGACAGGATTTAAAGAACATACGAAGCAGAAAGTGCACTTGTAATCAGAAATTCAGAGTTTGAGACGTTTTTGCACCAGATGCGGTTGACGGTGGTCGTTCCCCCGGCACGGTTCTTTCAGTGCAGCCGGCCTGTTACTGCCCTTGTTGTTATACCACAGTAAATGCAGGAGAATGATCTGCCTTCATCATTGTATCTGGGCCTCTCAAGAGACTAGTGTTCTGGTCTTCCCTTCTCTCCAGTCTGAAACAAGGTCAAAGTGCTTCGGTGCAGGAAGTCACTTCCAGGAAGCCCTCACCTCCAGCTACCATTGTCCACTCTCATGGCACCCCGTTCTTTGCCTTCACCACACTTTCCATTGGTCTCTTTTACTACATTTTATACAAGAAACCTTTCATGGGGTCTTTATCTGAATGGCGGTGAAAATAGTACCATTAATGGTGCCTCTCTGGCTTCAGACAGGACAACAGGCTTTAATACCATTTCCCCGGTTAGTTCCCACACACTCTGTGAATTTGTTGTTAATATCCCACTTATACAGGGAAAAAAATCAAGGCCAAGACGTCTGCTACTCTGTGTCACACCATGATGCCATTTCTGGTTTTGCTGCTGTGGCTCTCTTCTGGGTCTCCTTGCAGAGAGCTGGGATGATCTCCTCAAGCACATTAAAGGCTCTTTAGTGGGAGGCAAGTTTCCCTGCTGTCTCTACAGACTTGATTTTAACTGAGCTTATTACTGCCAGGGAAAAACCTTTTCCTTTGTCAGGGTGTATGCTCATTGATTTGTTATTTGGATTTACATGAGAGAGAAACAAAAACAATATTCCCTGGTTCGTCTGGTTGGTTGCAAACTCAACATCTGTAGATCAGAGAGGGTGCTCTATTATGGGGTTAGTTTTTATTTATTTATTTATTAATTAGTTTATTTTCAATGTTTATTTATTTTTGAGAGAGAGACAGAGTGTGAGTGGGGGAAAGGCAGAGAGAGAGAACACAGAATCTGAAGCAGACTCCAGGTTCTGAGCTGTCAGCAGCAGAGTTCAACGTGGGGCTCGAAACCATGGACGGTGAGATCATGACCTGAGCCGAAGTCGGACACTTAACTGACTGAGCCACCCAGGCGCCCTGGGGTTAGTTTATATTTAAAAGGAAAAATTGTAAGAGTTTCTTCTTAGCTCTGTCATTCACTTTTTATACCCTGGAATGATTCTCTCAATCTCTGTAGACTTTAGCACCTTTGTTTACTGGAGCTGATGAAATAAAACAACTCTGCAAGTATTTTTACAACAAAAACCATATATGCAAGAGCTCTTTGATACATAGAGATCATCATATACCCCTAAGGCATTGTGGGTTGTCCTCTAATCACAAATCTCGAAAGTGGCTGTGTGTGGGCCTCTTTTCAATGGTTACAGCAGATGCATTAGTAACAGACACTCCTGAAGTCATAGAACTCTGGGTAAAAACAGAGCCATAGATGCTTTTGGAATAACTGGTCAAGTCATGTGTTTTGATGTTAAAAACAAATCATTTCTAATACTTTCAATGTAATCTATCCATCAGCAAACTGGCTTATGCTTACCTGTAGTATCATTAAATTCATGGGAAAAGTAATAAATCCAGTGATGTATATTTATGCGTTAATTTGCTGGGGATAAAGTGGGTGGATATCCAAATTCCGAGTATATCCGAAGAGAATGGCATAGAGAGAGAATGCATTACGGCTCTTTGTCATTTAAAATAATCTGACAGCTTCCCCTTAAACCATGATAACAATAATACATTTAAAATCAAGTTTGAGGATTTGAGGGCATCTAGAGTTATTAAGAGGGAAATTATGAAAATCCTTCTTTTGGAGGGAGGGAGGAAAAGGTGGGAAGGAGACTTCTGAGAGTCAGAGAAACATTTCCCATTTTCCTAAGATATTGGTGCTTTTCTAAGTGACTTCTACTCTCACGTTCAAATATCACTGAGGGAAACACACATGTGACTTTTTTTTTTTTTTATGAATAACACATTGTGTTCATGAATAAATCGATTGGGGCACCTGGGTGGCTCAGTTGGTTAAGCGTCCGACTCTTGCTTTTGGCTCAGGTCCTGAATATGGGATCCAGCCCTGCATCGGGCTCTGTGTTGTCAGTGCGGAGCCTGCCTGGGAGTCTCTTTCTCTCCCTTTCTGCTTGTGCACTCTGTCTCTCTCCAAATAGATAATTTTTTTTTTTTGAAAAAATAAAATGCAGAAACAGACTAAGAAGAACAATTGAACCTCTTGTTCCTGTAGCCTTGCCTTTTCCAAATGTTTTCCTGGTTCTCTTTGGCCATCAGATACAGGTCTCAGGGAAGCAGGTATGTGGACACATTAGCAGACATTTAGTCCTCTTATGAGGTGGTTATTGTTTATCTCCATTTATTGACAAAAAAAATTGAGACCAGAAGTTAAGTGGATAATTTCAGTGACAGAGCTAGGGAAAGGTGGATGCAGAATGAAGACTTAACAGCCTTTCTGTTTTACCTGGCACACTGCCATTGTCTCCCGGGTCACAAACTAGCTGTTTCACTGGAGGGAGTACTCTCTCTTGTAGAAGTGGTTGGCTAATATGAAGAGATGATGAACAGATATGGAAAAGCAGTAGAGTGGTTGTATGGGGAAAAATTCAGACATACACATATACACGCCTATGTACACACACACACACACACACACACATACTGGACCTGCAGGAGAGCTAAGCAACTAAAAGCTCAAAGAGTTGGTAGTAACAGAGTCTGAGTAAGAAAAAATAAAGTTAATGTTGATCGTATCTCTTGCTTTTACGCGGAATCTATTTGTGGACTGTAGAGGCCACTTTTAGGCCACAGGCTCGAGTGATGGAAAACTTGAGCAAGGCAAAAGGGCCCACAGGTGGCCACATAGCTGAAATCAAACAGGCTCATTAGGCGACCCACCCACAAATAGCCATAGGTCCTAACCGACCAATGGGCTACTTACAACCACAGTTAACAAACAAGGGAAAATTCCACACATTCCCATACTCTCTCACTCCACCTTATAATGACAGCACCCCACCCCCCACCCCGCCCCACCTCAAGGTGTAGTCTCTCCTTTCCTGTCCTGCCCATGGCTCCGTTGCAGTGTATTCAAGAAGCTTCTCCTTTAGTCTGCCTTGGGTGAATTCTTTTACCAGCCATGCAGCCAGCCCCAATCCAATAGGAAACCCCACAGGGAGTGACATAGTTATTTCAAAATTCCTGTTTCTTTCCATTTGGTTTTAACCTGACATAAACTAAACTTATACTCACAGTTAACATTTTAGTAGTTTGGAAACCCTCTGACTAAATATGCACTGTATGTGGCTTTTCCTCATTTTAAGCCTAGCTGCCTCAGTCATGAAATTACCACTTTTCTAAAATCTTCTTTCATTCTGAAGTTCTTCTTTGATTCTAGGAAGAAAATAAAATAATACTAAAAATAATGTGATAAATATTTGTGAGTAGAATTTCCTACAGGAGAAAGAAGTAGGTAAGCTGCAGAAAATGTGAAGGCTCAGCAATTTGTCCTTTCTTCTGAAACAAAGGGAAGAGACAGAATCCTAATTTCAGAAAATGCGATCCCTGAGCAGTTCTCAGCTGTAAATTTGCCAGTTACTGCTGGCCTGATTTAGTGCCTTAGGAGACATCATGTATACTTTAAAAAAAATTTTTAAACTATAAGAATGAAATCACAAAGGCTATCTATCCACATCAATGTTCCACTTGAAAAGGGAAAAAAAAAATCAACTCACAGGTGGTTACCAGGCAGGAGTACTCCTAGGTTCTAAAAGGATAAATAGGAAAATGATGAAGCACTTTGGGCTTTTCAGGAAAAAGTACTGCTATTGAACAAATTCAAAGATCTCTCCCCATTGGGAAAACGTAAAAAATGTTTTCGCTGACAAATAGGGCATTTATTTTTAACATATTTATGTTTTTTTATACATTTGCTTTGTTGCCGCCAATGTAGTGTCTGATTTACTTTGGGCTACAGGTACAGAAAGTTTAGCAGAAGAATAGGAAGCCCTTTGCCTGGCCTGTGCCAGAGGTTTATCACAGTTTACACACCCGGGGTAAGCACATTCTAAAGCAGATCCTATCATCCCACATCCTCAGGCAAAACCATGTGCACCAAAGCCTTGCAGAAACAGCCTTCAGAAGTAGAACAGAGCAGTGGCACAACAATGAAAAACACCGCAAAGACCAGAACCTCTCATGATCTTTGACAAGTGATGGTATATAAAACTGTAACAACTTCAGAGCCAGGGAGGTGCTGGGGGTTCATGTAAAAGCACCATCCATTTCTCTTTGTCTGCTCCTAGTTGAGCTTCCCCACCAAGAGTGAGTCTAGACCAAGAGGCGATATTAAAAACAAAAGGTTAGAGATCATCATGGGACATTAATTATGCAAAAGAAGGCAAACTGAATTTAATCAGAAGCAGCAGACTCAGTGCAGGAAGAATTTTCTCTTTTTGACAGAAGCAGTTAGGAAAACATTTATGGTAATACCACAGCATCTGCTGATTACAGTCAAAGCTGCAGGACACCAACGCTAAATCACTGAGCCATCCTGACAGCTCCTGGGTACTCGAGTCACATCGACCGGCAATTTACAGTGAAATTCATCCAAGTCTAAAAATCAGCCAAGATGTTTAAGCTAGAGAGAAATAACTTCGTATATATGAGGGATTATGGCTGTAAAGACTTTTGAACTAATACAAATATGTATCCTCTCTCTCTCTCTATATATATATATATATATAAAAGGATACATGAATTTTCAGATTAATGTGCTTTGTGATTAATCAGATTTTGATATTTATAGGCAGAAAGAATTTTATAAGGTTAAAAATATAGGAAGTAGAGTTTCAATTCTTGACCCCAAATCAGGGCAAAGTCTGACATTTCTTAGTGCTTTGAAATGATTTATCAAAAGGATTTAGAGAATAATTTGAATATAATTTTTAATCAATCAGCTTGATTGCCAAGCAAATATGGGTTAAGTAAAAAGCTTAGAGAAGTAATAAACTATGAAGTGATATAACATTAAGGTGATTATTCTATGGGCCTCCTTTAGAGGACAGGCAGGACGACCAAATGCATTATTACCCATTTGAGAATTGCTGAAATGGTAATTAAAAGAATAATGACATTCTATAGATATTAATAACTAAAAATTTCATACTTAGGTGTTTCAGTGGGCTTTCTTGTGGTCAAAAACACATTGGTGTTTAAATTTGAATCTTTGAATGATACGAGAGCCCAGAGAACAAAAGGCTGTGTTAAAGTCTTCTGAGATTAAAATTCACAAAAGTAAATGTCTCATATTTTATCCAAAATCAACACCAAAGATTTTCTTCCCCCAGTTGCTTTGGGAGTTCAACTAAATATTATTCATAACATGAGAGATTAAAGGAAGAAGGAAACAAAAACTTTAAAATGACTATTTTTGAAGGAAGCCACTGAAAATGGTCACAAGGGATGGCTCTATTGTCTTTTCCTCAGCTAGATAAACTGTCTCAAAATATGTTTGCTACAGTTAATCACTAACACAATATTCATCTGCAATTTTAAAATCTGAACTTCTTTATTCAATTTATTTTCCCAAACACATTAAAAATGTCTCTAGACTTCTATTCATAGACATAACCTATTGATGGTAAAAATGCAACTGGGTAATCAAAACACTGCCAAAAAACTAATAACTGAAAAGGTCAAAAAATAGATCAGTTGAAAACTTCCACTTAACAAATAAGTCAATGTGTAATTGAATAATGAATCAATAAATGTTTATTGAGCACCTATATGTATAAGCTATAAGAGTTGGATACTACCAAAAAGTCGAAGGCACTCTTGCTGATTGGAAAAGCACCATCGACAAAAGAAGAGCTTATGTTGGCTCATCTTTAGTGTTATGGGAATGCCAAATGAGATGTGCCCACAGTAAATGCAACAGGATCTCAGAGGGGTGAAGTCCAAACCAGGATAGTTGACGTGAAGACAGGCTTCACAATGGCAAGCCCCCAGTTGAGCTTTGCAGTAATAATAGAACTTAAGATACACCTGAAACAATGTGCAGGCAACACTACCTGAGGGGAAATCTACTAAAAATGCTACAAATGTCCCATCTCATAGATGTTAGGACTTAGAGCAAGTGACACCCATGCTGATGAACATATGAAGACAGTGAAGAAAACGTATTACGTGGGTCATCTAATCCTAACATTTTTAATATTAAATCGCGTTGGAAATTTCACACAGAACATGTTTTTGTAATGCGGTTTGACCCAATAACAATTGTTTATATAGAAGGGGTTACATATTTATTATGTACTACTCAATCCTCAGGCACAGAAGGAAAGCAATGATTGAGGAAGAGATAAATGTGAATCTCTTGTTACAAAACGTTAACAATTGTAAGAATTTACCGGCTTCGTTCTTTTTGTTCCAGAAAAGTCTCATAGTCTCAAAGGTCATAAGATTTCTGGGGAAGCTTAAATACAGGACAGAATATAAGGAGGGCTTGACAGCTGAGGTAGGAGGCATTCTGGTCAGAGAGAAAGGGTTGAACCTCAAGCATTTTGTTTGGAGGTCAGCAGACCCCTGCTGGCCACATTCTGTCCCCTCCCGCACTCCCACAGAAAGAAGGAAGAGCTAGGAAAGTGGGAAGTGCAGGTGGTATGGTAAAAAACAAACAAACAAACAAACAAAAATGGATTGCACTAAAATAAAAAACAGTCGTCATCAGCCAACAGATGGCTCCTAATAGAGGACAAAGTCTGATTAGACAGTTAGCTGGAACATGTATCTGTTGCACTAGAATCAACTCTCAGAGAATCTCTCAGACAAATGGTAAGGAAAACTTTATGCTTTGTAGGAGAAACCAGAATTCTGAGTAGGGATTAAGAGGACTGCTTATTCTGCAAGTTCGGATGGAGACACTACATGACAGGAGTTAGTTTCTATGTAGATTTTGATGGCAGATGTTGGGGAACAAATTGGTTTCAAGGTCCATGTATCAGCAGACTAAGGAAGAAACTGTATCAAGCAGTAAAGATATAATGTATCTAAGTGGCACTTGAAGCAAGCTAATCACACAAGAGAAAACAAAGAAATTCAGTCCATATTTATGACCCCTCCAGGATATTTTTGATTCCACCAAAGCTACCACTCTGTCCAAATAATGTTAAATACAATCAGGTTAAAAGAACTGGAAAGTCATCTAATCCCAATGCCATTTTGCCCAAGCAGAAACTAAGGCCTTGAGAGAGTAACTCATGTCTTCTAGCTGGTCATGGTGGAAGAAAGACAACATGATGGTTATCCAGCTCCCAGACTTTGGGGGTCAGGCCAGTGGAAGTTTAAACTCCATGTGTTACTTTATTTTTCACTCCATCAAATGTTCATAATTCAGGTTAATTTCATTTGTGAGCACTTTATACCATGATACGCATTGCATGTGCATACGGCTCTAAATGTTTCAGTGTGTACTTTACATTCATTATCTTGCTTTTCCTTCAGATAATGGGAGCAGGCAAGAAGTACCAACATGGGGGGAGAGATGTAGAAACTCAGGCATAGTAAAGTTAAATGATTTCCAAGGCAAGTTAGTCAAAGAGCTTGGCCTATATTAAGCATTCATGCTCTTATCACTAGGTCATGTTATGCCTGCCCATTGGTATAATTTACCCTGGATTGCAGTTTCTAAAGAGAAGAGGAATTGTATTTACTTAATGTAATGAAAACACTGCACATTTGTAACAGTGCTGTTTTCTGCTATTTTTCATTACAACTGCATTGTGTTTCAGCTACATTATGGGTTAAATAGACTCTTGAGGGCTAGCCTGGGAACCTAACCACCATTTATAACATTTATAACATTGTTTCTGTGGGAAATTGCTTGGTGAGTTCCAAAACAACGGATTTAAAAATTAACTTTGGGAATACAACTGGTTTCAAAGTAGAAGATTGTCTGTCAGACATTTCATATAATTGGTTACTTAATTCATGCATTGAAACAACAATAATGGACTGCCTACTATGTACCTACCAGCCATTGTGCTGGGGATGCAAAGATGAAGGAGGTCTTAGACCTTAAGGCACTAATATCTAGCAGAGAAAAAAGCATATTATTAAAACAAATAAATTGTAAGTAAGTGCTAAAACAGCTACGAAATAAAAAAAAAAAATGATGAAGGAATATAGAGGACAAAAGAATTAAGCCTGCAAAGCACTGATGGTATAAATCACATTTGTATTGAGTCTTGACAAGTAATTCTAAGCCTATCAAATAAAGCAGGGTAGAAGGACATCTTAGGTAGAAGTAGGAACAGATACAACATATAGATGGTCCCTGACTTACGATGGTTGGATTTAGGATTTTTCAACTATATGATAGTATGGGAGTACTACCCATTCAATAGTAACTGTACTTTGAATTTTGATTCATTGTCTTCTGGGATAACAATATACGGTATGATGCTACATCATGGTGCTGGGGAGCAGCAGGGAGGGGCAGTTCCCAGCCGGCCACGGTATCATAAGGGTCAACAACCAATACACTTACAACCATTCTGTACCCATTCAGCCACTGTTCTTCACTTTCAGGACAGTATTCGAGAACTTACATGATATATTCAACAATTTGTTATGAAGTAGGCTTTGCGTTCAAGAGCTTGGCCCAACTGTAGGCTAATGTAAGTGTTGTGAACAGGTGTAAGGTAAGGTGTAAGTCTAAGCTATGATGTTCGGTAGGTTAGGTGTATTAAATGCATTAGGTGTATAAAATGTGTTAAATTGGGATGTAACTCCATTGTTAAGATGAGGAAGATCTGTACTTGGATGTGAAAGGGTCTGGTGGGTATGGGGAAAAAACGGGCAGGAGTACTGGGGAAGGGGGCTGTGCTGTGAACTGCCAGGTGTTTTTTAGTCATAACAAACTTAATTGTTGGAGGAAGGACTAATAAAGAAAGGATCGAAATTAGTGTATAAGTAAAATCGGTTCATATGGGGCACCTTAAATGAGCTCATCTCCTTGGATTTTCCAAAGGAAAGAGGATGATTAAATTGAGGAAATTATACAAACCCCTGCCCTGAATGAAAGATTGGAATTTCTGCTTTTCATGTCATTAGTATTGTTTTTGTCTCCTCAGGTTGTATAATCAACCTTCATCAATCTTTTTGCTGAACTACATCAAATCCAAGATTATAAAGCTTGCCTAGTGACATTTAGTGTTTTAGAAAATATAGTAAAGGAGCAGAACTTAACATCTGGCTTATTTTAACCATTTTTTTTTACACTTCTGTTAAACCACTATGCTTTATATTTGCAAAGTTATAATCCTTCTGACTTCAAGAAACTGCCTCACTGGAAATGCCTGCTTCAGAAAAAGTCAGAAAAGTTCATCTGACATGTCAATCTGTGTACAGATCAATTTTCATTAATACGTGTAGAATTAATAAAGTAAACAAAGGAAATAGAGGAAAGAATGTTTTCAGCTCAAGTACATTTTAAATGTACAAGTAACTTTTATATTCAAGTACATAATCCATTTGCAGGTGGCTGACTGAGGGTGTTTAGGACTAAGTAAACTGTATTCCTTTCATGTGTAACAAAAACCAAAGGATACAGTCCATTGATCCTTTGTAAACATTAGTTACAAATAATCCTGACCCTTCCGTGTAAAGCTTATGCAATGTACATGTTAGGACTAAAATACCTCATTCAGCCTAAGCCAAGTTAAAAAGGAATTTAAAAAGCCAAGAATAGAATTTAGCATGTAGACTACCACAACTGTAGTTGATGGTATTTTTTGTTCTATGCTTTTGATAACTAAAAATAGAATAAATCTTTTTTTCCCTCAATCTTACTTGGTACAGAGTCCTCATAGCTTTGAGAAATTATTGGTTGGTTCTTCTTCTTCTTCTTTTCTTTTTTAAGGAAATACCAGCTTTCATAGTTGAATTTTTAACTATTTTTCTGAATACTGAGGATTTATTTATGAAATTTGGTAGGAAAAAGGATTGAGGTTTAAGACTAGGGGGTCAAGAAGGAGTGTAGATTTGGAGCCAAAGCAGTCACAATTAATTTCTAGTTATGTCCCTCCCTTTAGCCATTCTACATCCCCCCAAACCCCCCAGAAGCTTCATATTCCTGCCTGTGTCTGGAATCCTTGGTATGATTCACAACTATAACTTATTTTCTGAAAGAATACCGGAGTCCAGCCCTCATTCTATTCTATTTGTGGTTGACAATATTGTAGGTATAGAACTTTAGGTTTCCTTTTACTGACAAGGACATCAAGGCCCAGAGAGGTCAAAAGACATGCCCAAATGACTAGTAAGGGCATACTCTTTCTATGTAAAACCAACCCCCCCCCCCCCATCACTACTCTCCTATTCTTTGAGGTCTCTGAAAATCAGTCTGTGTACCTCCTATGTTGCACCATATAGCCTTCTCCTTGATTTCATGGTTATCAGGCTGTGTATTGCTCCCTGGGAGTTATTTTGGTCTAATTTACCTGTCAATGTGTGAAATACTGATTATAATAAAGTCTTTCCTCTGACTCCAACTCTTTCTTTAATCATATAGCTTATACTCTATTGGGAGAGGCAGGCATTAAACAAATAATCAAACAAATATGTAATTATAACTTGTAAGTGCAATGAAGGAAAAGTAAAGGATGCAATTATGAAGTGTAATGGGAAACCTGATTTAAGTTTTGGAGGCAAGGCAGTTAGAGGAAAGCTTCTATGAGAAAATAGTATTTGAGATCAGAAAGATACCCCAAGAGTTAGTGAGACAGTTTCAGTGGGAGAACGGCATTCCAGGCAGAAGGAACAGCATGAAGCCCATGGGTGGAAGGCTCTTTTGGTTGTAACATAGTGACCAAAGTTAAGAGTGACTAGACTAAGACCGGAAAGGTCTGAAACTTTATTCCAAGAACCATGGGAAACCCTTAAAAGATGTTAAGTGGGGGGCGGGGGGGGGGTGACCTGGCCAGATAGGTGTCTCCCTAATGGTCTTTGTCATAGGTGTCTCCCTAATGGTGTCTCAGTTTTAAAAGGATATGTCATTAGTCTAAAGAATGAAGAGAATCATCAGTGCAAATCCTTCTCTCCTACTTGTAAAAACAATTCAAAGCAAATGCTCTTTGACAGTCTTTATGTCGTATCACAGCACCATGTAATACATGGAATGCTAGTATTATAATCCAACAGGAGATCAAATTGCAGTACAATAGCATATTTCCCAAACTTAGAAAAAAGTAACAAAGTTTGTGCAAAATTCATGAAGCATGTGATATCTTCAAAATAGTGAAAACAATATAGTGTTTTCATGGAAACACAAAGGAGATTGTTACAAAATTATACAACAAATTTGAGTTTCTTACTTGCCAAATCAAATTAGAGTCACAATTTATATTGGAAATTATGTTTTCTAATCTGAATTTCAAATGATCTTTATAATCCTCATTCTAAAATGCCCAATGTGAATTTTCAAGGAAATAGTTTCCGAAATAAAAGATGAAATGATTAAATATATAACAATGTAAAGTCATCATAAAGAAGCATCCTTAGTAATAGCCTAAAATGTGGTTTTTGAAACAGGTGATGTAATTTTTGTGACCTTGAATTTTTTGTGTGGTGTTACTTATGAGCCAAAGCATTTAAAGACTCCACCTGTGATTTGCCTATGGTTATAGAGAAAGCACAGATATGAGATCCTATTAAATATGTTTTTGGCTTTGAATTAATATTATTAACCAATAACCAACCTCAATTATACTAGAAAAATAATTTTTGGAATGGATCCTACCAAGGTAAAACAAAATAGGGGACTCAAAAAAAAAAAAAAATCAGAGAATTGTACATAAACCTCAACCTCCACAGGATACTCAAGATTTCCTGACTACAGAAATCAAGCAGCTCTTCTCAGACCAGGGTTTATGCTGAGAGTAGATGAGGTTGATACACTTTGATATTGGTCTAGTTTGCTAGAAATGAAGCTATGCCAGTCTTCATTGCATAATTCTTAAAAATGTAAAGCTCTGTCAAAAAGATAATACACTGCAGGAAACAACCTAAGAAGAAAAATAACTGAGAACATTATAAAACAGCTAATTTTATAGCTTCTAAAATACTTGTAAAACAACAACAACACAACGCTCTTGGGATGCCTATACTTCTGCTTAATAAAGTAAATTAACCTTAACATAGCTTCTTAGTGAATCTAAGACTTTAGGAAATACTTGCTGTGTTTCTAATTCTTGGGAAAATGTTACTAAAAACAAAAACAGAGTAAAAAATGTTATAGTTCTAGAATGAGAAAAAGTTGTTTAGTCATTTGAAACATCTGGTACCGAATGCGGATTTCTTAATTATTGAGAGGGACCTGAAATATAAATATTCACAGGTTCAAAAGAGTAATGCCAAATAGGTTATCAAGCAAAAAATACGCAACCACCTGGAGAACAAAATCCATCTGTCTGACTGAATTTAGTTGAAAATAATTTTTTAGACTTGTTAGTAAAACCCTCATGTAAAATTTATTTGATTGAATAATTTACTAAGAATATTTCCATAAGCATCATAAAGCGTTACAGTTGATAAAAATGAATACACTAATCATCTAACTTGAAACCACTGCCACAAGCTCCTAGTGAATACATCTTGTAGGTTACTAGCTAGGTTTCATTGTCCTTGTGGTTTCAACTTGAAAAACAGGATTCCCATATGTATAATATGACCAATCCCATAAATGCCTTCTTTTAGGAAAAAATGGGTGCGAGCAAATATTCCTGGGTGCCGCCGCTGATATTTACTTGAAGGCAAGCACGCTCGTCTTTTCCTCAGAGATGTGCACCATGGTACTTTCCTCCTCTTCCCCAATACCAGACCTTGGGTGTTGGCTACAGTCAGAACCAGAAAAGCCAGGGTGGGGGATGCCTGGGTGGTTCAGTCAGTTGAGCATCTGACTCTTGACTTTGGCTCAGGTCATGACATGAGGGTTGTGGGATTGAACCCTGTGTTGGGCTCTATGTTGAGTGTGGAGCCAGCTTAACATTCTCATTCTCATTCTGTCCCTGTCTCTCTCTCTCGCCCCCCCCCCCAAACCACCTTGGTCTCCCCCCACCCCATTATCTCTAAAATAAAATAGAAAAGCCAAGGGAACACTAATCCTATATTCTCCAGGGATTTACTTTTGCAAGTAAACTGTGTATTTGCAAAGAGCCACTATCCCAATACATCCAGATGATTTCCCACTTCGAATATTTACAAGTTAAAAGGAGACTGTATTAAATGAGATAATACAATGTATGTAGAGCACCAAGCACAGTACTTAACAAGTAACTCACTGGATAAATATTAGTTCCCTTAGGTGTCTACTTCCCCCCCTTTTAAGCATCAGAAAATTGTAACCGTAAAGTCTGTAACAAAGAGAGGTTGACTATCAGGTAAATCACCTAATAGGTGAACTATCACATTCCAATTGGATTCACAGTTTCGATACTAAAATGTACAGTTACTCTTTCTGAAGACTAAAAGGTATAGTTAAAAAGTTAGTACTAAATTTTTCCAGAATACGAGTATTCCAACAAAAAGACGTTACACAGAAGAATAAAATGACCCTTATCTAAAAAAGAATGACAATTCAAGCTGAATCAAGCAATTAAAAAGATATGCACTGGTACCCTTTCTTCTAATCTAATAGTATGAAAAGATGCCTTCTAAAGAAATTCTTTGTTCCACCACCAAAACCTCTCAATGTGGTTATCTTTAAAAAGAAAACAAATATCAGAAAGATATACACCCTTGTCTTCTAAATAGAAGAAAACAACAGCTTACTGAATCCTTACAGCTCCTGTGCTTTGTTCAAAAGAATTTCCATTTTAACTGTACCCAATCCCATTCACTAGTTTCCATTCAGATGAGATGGTTTCTGGATCTTACGCTTTTAGGCAGAGATTAGCCAAGATAATCCACTAGAAGTCAAAAATATTATTTAAATTAACAATCACTTTTTAGAAATAGCTCAACGGATTTCACATCATCTGGACTGACTTTTGAACATTAAACAGCAGATGGTTATTAATGGTACAATATTAGAATGTAAAATCTGGGGCAATCTGAAAACATGTCAGCTGATACGATTAGCATTTGAGAACATGTGGAGTTATTTCTTAGAGACAATGCCATATTCCCTTATGTCACAAACCTGTTACCATGACAGGGAGGACAAACTCCTGCCATCTAGTGCCACGCATCTCATTACGACAGGTTCATTCATATTTATAATACAATCTGTGATGTCGATGCCATCACTTTAGATCTCACTGTTATTTCAAACAAATCCATAACTGAGCAAAAGGCAGGATGTTGACAGGAGTTAATGTGGGTTTTACTCTGTTTACAATTGCTTTCTAATCTACTAAATGGCCGTGAAAATTGATGCACTCTTAGGCGTGCTTTTATATACTGGTAAGATAAAGAGCTGCTATGCTGAGTCATCTCCGTAGTGCTAAAGTGAATTTTCTACAGCGCTTTATATTTTCTCTGTTTGTATATGATGAGGCTCCTGAGTTTGTGTAAACCATTAATAAAGAAACCAAAACAAACAAACAAACAAAAAAAACCCAGACTCTCATTGTATCAATTGAGATGTATTTGCCTTTACTTCCTGAAAGAAAGTCAAAGTAAACTTGTAATTCTATTCTAGTCACTTGTAAAATAGACTTTTAATTCTATTTCACATGAATTAAGGAATCACACGTTCCCAAGGGATGAGTACGATTATCTCTGTTCCAAACCACTGAATCATTTCACTTGACTAACATGTGATACGTTGAGGGTTGTATAACCTAACGATGGTTGAAAAAATTTAGACACATCAATATGAAATAATAATAATACCTCCTCAAAGTATTATACATGCTGCCCAAAAGGTAAGTAAGAAAGTAGAAAGGTTTTTCAAAGAAGGAATTGAGGCCCATGTAGCAGTATCTATAATTATTTTATCTCTCTCTCTCTCTCCCTCTCTCTCTGCTCTCCCTCCCTCCCTCCCTCCCTTCCTCTCTCTGGAAGTGTGTGTATGTGTGAAGGCTCACTAGTCATCACAGCTACCAGGAGACTTTATTGCTTCTCTGGCTGTGACAGATGTATGACTGTAAACATGTGACAGATGTAAGAATCATTTCTCCCTTTAGTGAATGTGACTCCCATTTGATAATTGGAACAACCTTGAATCTGAGAACTGAAAGCTGGGTTTTCATGTCTACACAAGCTGTGAATAAAGACTACCTATTGATAAAAGCAAAGAACAACAAGTGTTCATGATGTTTAAAAACAACCTTAAATCATCCAACTGATTAACAGCTACTTGTTTATTGTGCTAATGGTTTTATATTTCCATGAAAGGGATTAGAAGTAGTGGATAATTATGCTTTCATTCTAACATGTTAATTGTGCTTGTAAACAATGGTTGGTTCTACATAAAATTTTGTTTAGAAGTAAATAATGATCCGGCCTTTTTAAAAAAAACAAAAACAAAAACAAAAAAAACAACTAATATCTTCAATTATAGCAGTCAAAGAAAGGAGAACTCTGTTATGTATTGATAAGAATTAAACGCTCAGGAAAGTCCAATAAAATATATAAGCCCAAATGTTCATAATCCAAAGAATGCCTCTTTTATAGCTATTGAAATAGCTATAAATACCTTTTCAAAGATCTGTCTTCTTGCTTTTTATATTTATCAATACATTTCACGCTCTTTTTATTTCTCCCAATGACAAGTTATTACATTGACATTTATAAAGTGCATCGTTAAGAAAATTAAATAATTGGTTGTCTGATTACAATTTCACTCTGAGCTTAATATGGGGTTTTAAAGTCTTTTCCTGTCTGCTACCCCTGATTCCCTGTGGTAAATGCTCTTCTCAAGGACTTGAAATAACTTAAAACGTCTTTCTAGTGAAGAAACACAAGACGATTTTACTGCCTCAAAACAACTAATAAAAGGGGAAAAAAATAAAAGTAGTAACAAGAAGCCGTCTATGACAACCTGCTACATGTGGAAGTCAGAACTTTAGAACATAGCAGTGGCTAAAGCAACTTGGTTACGAAAATAATTTTAATGAAACGAAAAATAACAAAGCACCAGTGAATCTTCGTCTCATCTATTTTTTTAAAGATCTCTGTTGTACAAACATTATGGAGCAAATGTGCAAAAAAAGTGTTGTTAACTTACTGCATGAGAAAGGGTTGCAATTGTGTATCTTGACAAATGGAGTAACGCAATAAGCCATATTCCTGCTTTCTTAAAAAACAGAAAGTAAGCAGTATTCCTATTTCCTGAAATCAGCTTGAAGTAATTTATTTCCTATGAACAACACAAGTACTACATGGCAAGGATTAATAGGCCTTAGAGAAGTTAGATGGCATAGTGTTACAGTCTCCAACAGCCGCTTGCAAATTTCGCTGAGGGAAAATGAAAAAAATAATGATTCCTAAGCTAAATTTATACAAATTTAAATTAACATTGCGTTCTCTTTGGGGGGGGGTGTTAAAATATTCTTATTAAAAGTGATACATAGGGGGCACCTGGGTGGCTCAGTCGGTTAACTGTCCTACTTCGGGTCAGGTCGTGATCTCACAGTTCATGAGTTTGAGCTCCACATCAGGCTCACAGCTATCAGCCCAGAACCTGCTTCGGATCCTCTGTCCCCCTCTCTCTCTGCCCCTCCCCTGCTCATTCTCTCTCTTCTCTCTCTCTCTCTCAATAAGTAAATAAACCTAAAAAAAAATAAAAAATAATAAAAGTGAAACATAGGGGCACCTGGCTGGCTCAGTTAGTAAAGCATGAGATTCTTAATCTCAAGGTCTTGAGCCCAAGCCCCACATTGGGTATAGAGGTTACTTAAAATCTTTTTTTGAAAGTGAAATATAGATATAAATACATATTTTTCTAGTTAAAAAAAGAGGAAAATAGGTGATTGCAAAGCATGCCTTTTATATGCATTCTTTCATTCAATAATTAGTTCCCGAACTCCTATCACAGGCCAAGCTCTGTTCTAGGAACAGGGGAGGGCAAAACTGCAAGGGTGCCTGTCCTCCTGGAGCCTGCATTCTGGGGGAAAGGCAGGAGGAGGCTCCCACAGAAGCAAATACAAACATATGTCAGAGGATGACGAGCATAAAAGAGAAGGAGGCAGGGTAAGCATGCTGAGGGCTGGGTTTGCTATTTTACAAAGGATGGAGGGAATAAGCCTCTCTGATAAAGTGAAAATGGAGCAGAGATCCGCAGGGATGGACGGCGTGAGCATGCATACATTTAGAAAGGAAAAATGTTCTGGGCAGCAGGAACAGCAAGTACAGATCGGTGTGTTCTAGGGCCAGCAAAGAAGCTGGACAGCTGAAAAGGAGTAGGCCGGAGCAGTAGCGGCTGAAGCGAGGTCAGAGAAGTGAGGGGGACAGGTGGTTTGACCGTGTACAATTCGTATCCCACCGGAGGGTTTTGAGAAGAGCAACCTAATCCAACCTACACTTGAACAAGTTCATCCTGACTGCCATGTTCAGAACAGACCAGAGGAGGACAGGATAGAAGCAAGGGGACCAGTGAAGAAACAACTCCAATAATCTACAGGAGAGATGATGTGACTAGATTTGTTCTCCTCCTTCAGAGATCCAGAGAGATCATGAGATGTTAATTCCACCATGATCATTTGAATCCAGACTTCTTATTTTCCTACATCCCACTCTCTCCAGAAACACTTTTAGGCAGAAACCGGTCTTAATTCCAGGTTTTGGTTAGAAAGGGCCTTCTGTCTTTCACTCCATCTTAATTTGTAGCTGGACTTTCTCCAGGACTTCCCGATGGCTCAGGGATTGGGAGCAGTTTGGTACTTGGAGGCAGAGGCCAAAGTTAGCGACCCTGCCCGGGGGGTTGGAACGGAATTAGAATGATTGGATTCTAATTCTTGGATATTCTAATCTCTAAATCGGGCGGAAAGAAGTACTCTTTTTCTTCCATCTCCTTCCAAACGTCTTGGGAGACCCCAGCTGGCCCTGAAGTCATAGCGCTCATTCACTTCTTTTGCCCCTGTGATCCTCTTACTCTCCACCCTCACGTACTGTCAACCCTAAACATAGGCATTTCCCTTAGAGAGCGCACCTGACTCCGTGGCTTGAGCCTTAGGTTTTTGGATCCAAACTGTACACCTCTATGCTAAACACTTTTGTGAGTTGCAGGTTTCACTTTCTATCTGTGTGCAGAATGATGTCTCCTCTTCCTCATGTCTAAATGCAGACTTCTTTTCTCCCAGGGGAGAAAAACCAGCTCCTCCTTCCTTACCTTCCCTCTTTTGCTTAAGGGTGCCACCATTTTCCTCCTTAGCCCATTATTTCTCTCCCGGAGAAGGATAAAGGGGAGGAAATAGCAATTCTAATAATAGTGTATCTCTCTAGAAATTGTCCCCTTCCCTTTTATCCTGCAATCGCTTGGCCAGAAAGCTTTGTAGCACTAGTCAAATAGTTCTCTGGTGGTAACTTCCTGTTTTGGAGGACCCTGGAAAAGAAGGATGTGTGGGGTGCATAACACAGGCACATATACATTCCTTTGTCAGGCCACAATACTTTTGCTGACAAGGGTCCCCAAAGGAATGTAACGCTGAAGGGTGTGGCAGACATGGTGCTCAGCAAACACTCCCTGGGCTTCCCTACATTTCCTGGACTACTCTGCAATTAGGTGGGATCATGTGACTACCTCAGATCTCTTAGGGGTTGAAGTGACATGTGTCACATTTGGGATCAGGCACTTAAGAGCTAAAGTGTCTCTTCCACCCTTCTTTCCCTTCAGAGGAGACAGTGGGCTTTCAGCGGATTTAGTTACAAGATAGAGGAAGGCTGCCTGATCCAGACTGGACCCCATGGGGGAGGGAGATAAACCTCTGTGTTCCATCAGTGAGGTGCCAGGGCTCGCCTGCTTTGACAGGAAATCTTTGTTACCCTGACTAATAACGATTGGTTGGTTCTCCTTGCGAGATCAACCTTAAATACAGCACCTTCGTATTCCTGTCATTCTAAAATTTATCAGAAATCTTCATTTCCATTAATAATCCCTTCTAGTACCATCTTTAGGATAATGAGTCCAAAAACATTCACTTTATAAAGGAAGTTACTTGTATCAAATTCCAAGGATACAGATCTTTTTTTCTAGTATTGGGGGATCTGGTAAATAAGTCTTGGTTAACACAAAATCATCTCTTTCTCTGACCCAGTTAGAAAATATATACATATATATTTACTTATTTATTTCATATATGCGAATGTATACATACATACATATATATACATTATGTTCTCTCTCAGACTGTCTTCGAGTCCAGAAAAATCATACATTTAGAAATTGCTTTTCCTCTTCTGTTCATTTTAGTGCTTTAGTCCATTTACCCATTTTGAGGGATATCACATCTATCGATACTAAATCTTTGAAATATAGATACGACAACATTCTGTGTCTGTGAATTTTTAAAAATTTGACTGAAAGTAACCATTGGATGTTAATTAGACGTCACCCTACAGCTATCTCTGAAATGCCTTTGTCCACCCTACAGTCTAAATTAGGTGCCCCTCCAGTCTCCCAAAGCATTTTGGCATGTGTGTGGAGGCAGTTATCACATTACGGCATAAAATGCTTTATTATCTATCTCCTTCCCCAAACTGTAACCTATGTGAGGTCAGCTGCCAAGTTTGTCTTGGTCACTATGTATTTCTAGTACTTAATTTAGGACTGAGTTTATAGCTGAAGCTCAATAAATATTCGTTCACTCACTCAATAAGTGGATTGAAGAAAATCACTGTAACTTTTTGCTAATTCAAGACCACCATCTTAAAATATGACTTCTTACTGTCGGGATTATGAGCTTTTTCTTAGGGAAAAGGTTCAAACCTTAACTGGATTTTCAAAGGAATTTGGGTACTCTTCAAAGAGGCAAAAAAAAAAAAAAAAAAAAAAAAGCCACTGTTTCAAAGTCACATACATGTACTGGATTTTCAATGACCAGCTATACAGCATTGCATTTGCCCCTTTTAACACTCAACTGCCCACCTGCACAGAGCAGCATGCTCTTTCCTGAGGCTACTCACCAATTTATTGACTTTCTACAAGAAAGTTGTGCATTCCCTAAAACCTCTGATATTTGACCAAGTCCTGCCTTTCTCCAGATTATTTGTAAAAGTGTTAGGTAAGCCTAGAGCTAATATCAATCCTTGAAGAAACCTAGTCCTCACACTTGTCAACCTTTTATTCTGTTTTCTTTTTCTAAGAGAGATCCTTTACCATAATCAATCATCTCATCTAACCTCAGAAAATGAAGATCCATATTTATTTTCCCAAGTTGGCTACGGGAGTTACATTTTTACATACCTCTGAGCAAGAAGACAACATATAACACCTAGACATCCTCAGTTTTAAAACCTTCATTTGTCAGATAAGAAAGTGCCTTATCTTTCTAACCAGATATCTTCCTGTTTCCTAATATATAATATACCGCAGACTGAGCCATTTGTAATTAAAAAAAGAAAATCCATGCTTAACTAATTGAATGTAGTTATTTTCAATCTTAAAAAAAAAACCTAAATGCAAGAAATTTGGAAATGAATAACTGCATTGATTTTCTTACTAGATACTAAATTCACAGTATGGAAAAGGTGTTATTTAAAAAGTTTATGCTAACACAGTTTGATAGTATTCTAGGGACTCGTGGAAAAGGATTTCTAAAAACCAAATTCAAACACACACCTTCCCTGACTCTTCACACTGCATATTTAGTGATGCACTTATGAAGGCATTATAGGACTTTACGAGTCACTTTCAGGTTTTTTTTTTTTTTTTTAATTAGCAACAGCAGAGGAAACAGAGCTAATTTTTAAACCTTGAGTCCCCCCTCTCCTCTTAATATAAAGTAAACAAAACATGGAAATATATAGACATATTGTTTACTTTTAGATAAACTTTAAGAAATCTGTCCAGGTTGTATGTGATCTAGCTCTCTATGCTCCTCTGATCTAATCTCCTTCTTGTCTCCCAGTTAATCCCTCCATCATACGCCAGGTTCCTTGATACTTTTTCAAAATGTCTCAGGTTCTTGCCTTTAGCCTTCTCCCCTTATCCACCTGCACGGCTCACTTACTCCGCCATCTCCTTCATGTCTATCCTCAACTATCGACCTGTGGGGGAGGCCTTCCCTCATGTCTTCACTTAAAACTATACCTCCTCATGTCCCACACTGCCAATATTTAGCATTCTCTATCCCCTTTCCTAATTTTTTAAAAAAAATATACTGCTTCTGACTCCATTCCCCTTTTCCTTCCAGGATTCTAATTGTAAGCATGTAAATCTGAACTGTCCAATATGGTAGCCATAGCCACATACGACTATGGAGCACTTGGAATGGAAAACCCAAAAACGAGATGTGGTGAGGCGTAAAATATACATCGATTTCAAAGACTTTGCAGTGAATAAAAACAAAGTAGCTGATTAGTATTTACATGCTAATTATAGGTTGAAATAATACTTGAATACATTGGGTTATATAAATTAATTTCAACTGCTTAAGTTACATATGTGTCCAGACACTGCAGGACATGGCTATCAAATCTTTTCGTGTGTCTCATGTCTATTACACGGTTTTTTTTGTTTGTTTGTTTCTTCTTTTTCCTCTCTGTGCTTCTGATTGGATATTTTCCAGCTGTCTTCCAGTTCACCAATTCTGTTTTCTGTTTGTCTAAACTGACATTTAATCATAATTTTATCAGATCCACTTAATTTCAGATTTTATATCTTTCAATTCTAGAATTCCATGATTCTTTTTTGAGACTCTAATTTTCTGGTAAAACACTCCCATCTTCTCATCTATTTTATTTTTATCTTCTTGGCTATTTTAATCTCAATTAAAGTCCTTGTCTAATAACTCTAATTTGTGGATCTTCGGTGTATCACTATTTTGTGTATGTGCACATGTTCATACGTCCTGTCTCCTGATGTGCCAAGGAATGTTGTACTAAAATCTGGACATTATATACATATTAAAAAACAAAGAACAACAAAACAACAAGACCCAGGATGCTCCATATGATACTGTCTTCTACCTGAGGGTTCACACTTTCCTCTCCCAGGAAGAATGAATGACTACTTTAATCCAAGCACAGGCTGAACTGACTCTAGGCTAAGTTGCAGATTTAGTAAGACTTAGTCTAGTCTGATTTGTCCCAGTTCCTGGTTCCTAGGAAATAGCCCTCTAGAGTTACAAGAGACTTCCTGGCAGGTTATTTCCTCAACAAGATGTCCTCTGTTTACTTTTCATCTTGTGCAGCAACTCAGGGTCCACAACTTCCAAATACAGTAAACAGACTGAGGGGAAACTGACGCTTTGCTGAGGCCCTCCCAGTCTCGCTTCCTGCTGGTCCTGCTACACACAACTGCCAAAACTTGGCTGGTTTCACTGCTCTGAAGTTGATACCCCACTGCTGGGGCCAAGGCCCGATTCCCAGTGTCCAGCCTTAGCAGCTGTAGGTATTACCTCACAGGGGCAGTATACACATCTCAGCTCCAAGTATAAGGAAAGGTGGACCCCTCTGGGAATGGTAGTTGCTTCCATTATCTGGCGGGGCTCCTGATCTGCCACCAGCTCCACTCCCAACCCAAAGCAGATGCTTTTTTTTTTTTTTTTTCCACTTCACCATCTAACATACTATGTTTTATTTATTTAGTTTATCATGTTCTTTCCTCAGAATTTATCCTCCGGGAGGGCTAGGGGTTTTGTCTCTTTTTCACATCTGTATCCTCAGTTCTCAAAAAATATGGAAAGGATAAAAGAATGAATTTATAACCACTGTGCTGCTAAGATAAGAAAAACCTGAATAAAACTGACTCTTAAGTAAAGATGAACTGATCTGCCTTGCCAAGAAATAGATATTTATTCTGCCATCATTTACTGGGCCCTTGCTATGTGCCAAACAGTATGTGAAGGGTTGGGCATCCAGAAATCAATGCGGCACATTCCCTACTCCCAAAGAAACAGATCGGCCAGAAAACAGAGATTAAAAAACAAAACAAAAACCAAAACACAAAAAACCAAAATGTTCTTTCTCGACTCGTGACAAGAGAGCAACAATGGATTTTTAAACATTTGAGGACCCTAATTATCAAGAAACCCCATCAAAAGTTTCTCTGGGAGGTTTCTCGTACTCCCATTGGTGTCCTTCTCATTCTGCTCAGAACAATATGCCAACTTGTCTATAATTGCCTTCAAGGCCCACAGTGTCTTTGTTTTCAAGGATGGCAACAAATTTTCCCCCGGAGAGTAGATTTGACCTGACAAAAAAATCAGCCCTTTGGAGTGAGGTTTGATTAAAAAAAGAAAAAGAAGAAAGAAAAAAAAGAAAGAAAAACAATAGAAACTCATAAAATCACTTCTGATCAATGAGGGAAGACTATGAAGTAACAGGCCTTTTCTTGTGCGGCTTGTAAACTAGCTCTGAAGGTAATTTCAAGAAAATGGAGTATTTGCGAGAGTGGAAATATTGTTGAAGTATTTTAGTATTTTGTTTCGGTATTTTAGTCTATGGTGAAATACTTAATTTACAGAATTTACAATGCTAATGAAAGGTGAGATACGAACAGGTGGAAAAACAACTAGTATAGTAAGAATACAGAAGTAGATTAGGAATTGTTATGGTGAAGGAAATTTCTACGTTTTACAAAGCCAGTATTTCACAGCTGAGGCAATGCTTTCCTGTGCTCATCTTAGAAAGGTCTTAACAATTCTATTTGTGTTTCCTAATACTGAGCCATGCCCATAAATGCTTCAGTTTTCCTCCTACGATGTTATTACCCACTTAAGATACATGAGTGCATATATTTTTTGCATCTTCCGATTCTGAATCACCTGCAAACTTAAACTTTATGATGTGTATAATAAGAGACAGCAGTCAAGAAGAAGGCCACCTTTCCCCATTTCCAGGTGAGGAGTTACTAGGTCAAGCAGCAAAGAAGAAAGAAAAGAGAAGCATTACAAGCCTGAATAAAATACAAACTACAAAATTCAACGTCAGCTGCAAATAATGGTGATTAAGTTACTTCAATATATTTTCTTAATATAGTTTGGAAAAGGCTGACATTTTTATTTATAAACTATTAGAAGACCCAAGATGAAGAGACTCTCGGACGTGTCCAAAAGCCATAAGCCACCACTTTAAGATACTATTTCTTTTGTTATCGAGATTCCTGAACAAAATAACCTTCAACTATGGCAGGTCTGCTACGAATAACAGGAAATAAAGTAGGCCCCGAGAGGTCGCCTTGTTTCCTTTTCCTTTTTCTCTCCTGTTGTCATTCTCAGATTACTATTGATAAGTTACATTAGTTATATTAGCATTTTTGGGCAATAGAGTTAAATTGATATCCTCACACTGAAACGACCAACGAAAATATGTTAATATTTTATATGAGTAACATAATTTCCACGGGAATATTGACTGAGTAGAATTGACACATACATATAAATGCAAGGAAGTAATTATGATTGTATTATTAGCAGTTATTGTGGCAATAATTTCAGAAAATGGTTATATCCATCTGTCTGAGAAAACAGACTTTAACACAAAATGAAGTCATATTCATTACATGAAAGAAGTGATTAGAACCTAGTAGTAAAGCCAGCTAAATGTGTTTCTAGCAAGCTCCAAGTTTAAGTTTTAATGCATTTTTAAATGTTTCTGGTCTCAAAACATTGAACAGCTGACAATTTCCCCCAAGAGAACAATACCTTGAGGGGAAAAGCAATTAGAATATGGATTGACCAGCAATCAGTAATCATTACTTGGTACATTAAATGCACTACGCTGGCACCTGGTTAAGTAATTTAGAAACCGGTTAAATATCTGGAAAACAGGGCTTTCTCAAGTTAAATGTGAAAGCTCAGAGAAATAAAATGGACTTTCTCACAGTTACAACGTATCAGGAAGAAAACTGCAGAATAAGGTTTTAGAAAGTTAAAATTGAGTGAACATATTAAAGGCAATTGGAATCAAAGGGACTGAAGTAGAAAATCTGGTATTTCTGGAAAGTTTAAACTCCCCCAAGTTTATAACTCACAAGAGTGGATGATACATCTCATAGCAAGGTTTAATATTTCTGTGAAGATGGTTTAAATAAACTGTACAATTTGGGAAAAGGTTTTTATGAAATTCTTAAACTATAGGAGGAGAAATGAAAATCAGTTACTCATCAAGTGAGAGAAGACCTTCCACAAACCCCCTTCACTGGTGACATTTCCCAACTGCCTCACTGTAGCCCACATTCGCTACCTTCCCTCCCATTTCTACCTATGAACTGTGCACTAACAAGGTCAACCCCTCCACTTGCCACCCAGACCTCAATCTCTCATCCAAGGCCAGTGCTACAACAATCCACTCATCTTTTTCTAACTTCATCAATTTCTCCCTACGTCACTGTTGCCTTTAGCAAACAAACAGGCTATTTCCCTATCTTGACCCCGACTCCTTCTACTAAACCATTTCTTTCCCTTGTTTTATAGCAAACTGCCTTGAAAGAATTATCTAGAACCTCAGTTTCTAATTTCTCCTGTTCCTTCTTGAATGCATTTCAGTCAGTATTTGTCTTACCCACGGCACCCAAACTGGTCTCCTCAGTCACCAGTCTCCTCCTCATTCTCGAATCCAATAGTCCTTCCTCAGGCCTCAGCTCACTTGACCGCTCAGCAGTACTGGGCACAGCTGTCCCTCTCTCCTTCCTGAAATTTCCTTCTTTCTAGCTTCTAGGACATCAGCCTTGTGTGGCTTTCCTTCTAGTGCTCTGATGTGTCCTCCTCACCATCCTGAGCCCTAAATGTTAGTGAGTTCCAGGGCTCAGTCTTTGAAAACTGTCTCCTTTCTATTCACACTTATTTCCAAAGCAATGTACTGTACTCACATTACTCACCATTTGTATACTGAGAATTCCCAAATTTATATTCCATAGCTCTGACCTGTTTTTGGAAGGCATTTCTTGAATATTTTAAGTAAGATGTATTGTTTTTATAATTATCTCCTCCACTCAGAAAACAAAACAAAATGCTGCTTTTCTTCTGGATTAAAAAAAATAAATAAAACACAACTCTGTTTTGGACAATCAAAACTAATTTAAAAATGAATTTATTAAAAAAAACATTTTCTTAATTGCTAGGTATGAGAGATATAAAAATGAATAAAGCAATTTCAAAATCATCTGTCCTCCCATAACCTAGAGATAACTATATTCAGACACATAGAAACTCATTAGAATCTATTAAACAATGCAAAAGATATATTTGAAATGAAACAGTACCTGATTAAAGTTTCTAAACGGGCACATGTCTTGTACTCTTTCATATTTTTAATGATTAGCTTTTACTTTTAAGTGAGCCTGTAATTTTATAGAATTACTAATTTAACATGATTTACTTTTATTAAATCGGTCTTTTTGAATAACAGATTGTTGACACCTGGGGTTGTGCTAAAAAAAACAAATATACCATGACGGTTCATGAGTTTGAGTCCTGCATAGGGCTCTATGCTGACAGCTCAGGGCCTGCAGCCTGCTTTGGATTCTGTGTCTGTCTATCTCTCTCTCTCTCTGCCCCTCTCCCCCTTGTGCTCTCTCTCAAAAATAAATATTAAAAACATTAAAAAAAAAAGTCAAACATCTTATTATTACAGACTTCGAGTAAAAAAGCCAAGCTTCATTATTGTTATTTCAAATGTATTCTGTGCCTTTAATCTTAGTTTAAAAATGACACATCAAATGACAACCCAAACTGCAATTGGAGAATAGTATGCAATTAAAAATATGGGACTAGATTAGGGGTATATTAATAAAATGGTGATCTGACTCTCAAAAAAGTAGAATTTCCATTGAATTTGAACTCAATCCTTACTAATGCAATCATTGCTAAACAATCAAGGAAGAGGGAATAATAAAGAACTTGCTCAATCAATAATGTGGTTAAAAACAAGAGGTTGAATTCTGGCTTTGTCTCTCCCAAGGTGTGTGAGCCTGGGGAAGTCTAAGTTTTAGTTTCTTTATCTGTAAAATAAAGATAATATACGCTTTCACCTTGTGACTGTTATAATTACTGAGTTAATATATGTAAATATCTTGGCATAGTGGCTGATATATAAACTAATGGCTTAGCAAGTGTTAGCTATTATTACCCTTACATTTAATTTCTTAAACATGTTTACTATGTGTTGTTTTTTCCTAAGAAGTTTTTTTCACTAAAGCTATTCAAATGAACAAGTATCAGAAATAATTAAAACAAAGAGAATATTCACACTGTGTCTGAATTCTGCCTGCAAGTTTTTTATACAAAACAGTTTATTACAGAGAACAAAGCTAGACTTTGAAATCAGTTTGTTCCGACAAAAAGACAAAAAAAAAAAAAAAAAAAAAAAAAGCTCAAAGGATGTAATTGAATGACTATAACGCACCCTGGCCAAGAAACAAGGCTTTAACTTGCTCTTTAAAGTACATGCGAGTGAGCATTGTTCTTTCCATTTTAATATAGACTTTCCACCTCTAAATTGACTTTCTGAAATAGTTAGATAATTGTTGTACACTTTTAAGTCACTTTGTCAGTGTTCTTGAACTGTGAAAGTAATTCAGCGTTGAACTCATAAAATATACTCTCCAAGGTCCAAGTTTAAGTGAGCATAGTGATTTGTTTCCTAACAATAGAGCCCAACTAAATTTAAAAACTCCTTTGTACTGGACAGTCCTTGAAGCTTTGAGTGCCTTTCTTATCTGTAGCTGTTCCAAGCCAACGGCAATTTTTTGTGCATATAATCTACATCACCACCCCCACAACTGCCATGACCCAAAACTCCATTACCTCCGTTCCTCCCACACTATCCCCATTGCGTCAATGATTCCCTCCATCACTGTTACAACCACTGCCATCATTCCTTCCACCACCGCTAATGATAGATACGAATACACTAAACCCATACAGGTAATGGGTCTCTAATTCTCAGAACAACTTGAGACCTGTTGTATCTCCTTTATGGATGAGAAGATCAAGGCACAGGGAACTTGATAATTCTCGGCCTATGTTCATATATTTGGTGGACAGAAAAGCCAGAAGTTAGATCAAAGTTTTAATGACTATAATGCGTGTGTTCTTTCCATGGCCTAGTGTATCACTTGGACAGTGTTAATGCCAAAAACAAACAAACAGAAAGTTGCCATGCTTAGCATCCTGCAGCCGTGGTGAGGGCTCACTGGACAACGGGCAGGAGATGCTGTGCTATAGGACATTCTGCATCCTATAGTTAGATTCTCTAACTCGCCCTATAAACTCCACTTATGGGACAATCAAACACACAGAAGGGTACAAATAGTATGGGGACATTAAAGTCAAGAAACAGAGAGAAGGCAGTGGGTCAGAGGCATAATGTCAAGAAAAACAGTGTCAACATATTCCAGAAAGGTATGGGCATTACATCTGCTGGCAATGACAACAGAAACAGATAGAGGCAGAGACACAAAGAGGGTAGGTACATCATCAGGATGACACGGCACCCTCGTGGCAATGGCAATGGCAATATCCTGAATAGCATTCTAGTTCTCCAAGCAGTTGACTGGGTAGCGGCCAACATGCTTTTTTCAAATGTTTTTGGGCTCCTCTTTCTCTAACCAAGCAGTGATCTTTTCCTTAGGAAACAATAGTCTTATCCATCTGCTCAAGTTAATAACTCATGAGTGCAATGTTTATTCTGCACAACCTCTTACCATGTTCTATACTTTCTCTCTATCCTCACTGCTTCAATTCTGGTCCAAGTGACCGCCATGTCTTGTCAGGATCATGGCAGTTTCCTCCTAAATGGTCTCTAGTCAGTCTACTCTTGTGTCTCCCAATCCCTGCTCCACACACCCACCTTCTGCACGCAGACATATCTGGTTCTCATTTGACACAGCGTTTCTTTGGGGAAGCTCAAAGTCTTTCTGTTGTTGGGTCTTTTGTCACCATCTTCTTTCTTCACACTTACCACACTTATATTACTTGTTCATTTTAATAAATCTTTCTTTCTAGACTCTTTGACGTCAATATGGTGTTTGTTTTGTTTAATCCTATACTCCAAGTATAGTGTGTGGCCTATAAGAAGTGTATAATAAATATTTGCTTAATAAA
This sequence comes from Panthera uncia, assembly GCF_023721935.1. Classification (NCBI taxonomy): domain Eukaryota; kingdom Metazoa; phylum Chordata; class Mammalia; order Carnivora; family Felidae; genus Panthera; species Panthera uncia. The sequence goes on from NW_026057576.1 coordinate 34,310,364, forward strand.
TTCTATTTGTGTTACACATCATCTGTAGTAACTTGAAGATCTATTTTTTTTGAAACTTAAAAAAAAAGACCATCAATGTCAATATCTGATCTGAAATGAATTTATGAATATTTCACAATTAATGGAACTAGAATCCAGCCCGCTTCCATTAAGGACTGTCATTATGCATGCACTGTGCTAGGTGATCTGGGGAAGGGTGGGGGGCACAGTATGCAAAGGGAAGTCCCCAACAATGGGATGACATGATTGGATCTGTTTCTTGGATAGAAAACTGTGGTGGCAGTGGGTGGGCGCAAGGGTGTTAAGTCTTAAAGAAGAAAGAGTAGTTGGAGGGCTGTTAGAATAGTCTAGATGAGAGGCTATTTTGATTGAAGAGCCAGTGTCCAATGGCCATCTGACCTTGTTCTGGCCACTAAGAGTTAAAAAGTTTGTTAAAGGACCTCTGAGAAAGATTTTCCTTCCTAAAACCACAGACTCAAGAAAAGACAGCCCTTCCCCAGACCCAGATGTCTCTGGACACAGCTGAGTATGGATATGATACCAATTAGCTTGCAAGCAGGGTCTGTGAGCCCGAGGACAATGGCCCTGATGGGCAAAGAGTCCAAACCTTTGATGAGGCTGTTGCCCCCTCAATGAAAAGTGAAAACAAGTTTTACCTAAAACAAACTTCAGGATCTGAAACCTCTGTTTCTGCTTACTTTTTTCTCCTCCCTTCTCTTCTAACACTGTGACACATCCTCAACTTTACCTTCAGAGTGCTTTTTCTGCTCCTCCCACCTCCACCAGTGAGGATGCTCCAACATTAAGGAACAGATTATGATATAAGTGCCTTAAATGAAAGATGTGTTTATTATATCATGTATCAAGAAATCTAAGCTTCTTTGTCTTTCAAGGGCCTGAGTGGGGTGCTGAGGGAGCTGGCAGGGGAGTGGAGAGGATGCGATTCCATTTGCTGGCAAGTAATACACAGCTCAATTTTATAAGAAAAATGTTTTTGGTGAGCAAACATTTGTTACTGTTTTTACAGAACCATCTATTATCTAGAAGTTAATGAGGGCACATCATTTTCTCTGCCCTCAAAGAATTCTTCTTCAGAATTCACCTCAAGAAGAAATCACAAATTACCTGCTTAGCAAAATTCCCAGCACATGGTGGGTGATCAAATATTTGTTTAATGCATCTGTTCTATAGCATTATGTTTTTGAGGATTCTAAAGAAACCTCGTGAAGGCGAAATCTTCTGGATATGGCATGTGATTAGAGGAGGGTATGAGAAAAGAAATCATTAGCAAGTCCTAATTTTGAGCTTTGGAAGTCTTTAGACACAAAACTCAGTCATTCATATAAATCTCAAATTCTTCATAACAGTCCTGTAAGGCCAACAATTCTGTCTGCCATCTTGTAACTAGTAAGGAGGTCATTTTGCCCTAAGGGAGGTCAGCCTATCATTGCACAGTCAAGTTGGAATATTCTTTTTAAAAAAATGTTTACTTATTCATTTTTTTAATTTTATTTTTTTTAATGTTTATTTATTTTTGAGAGAGAGAGAGAGAGAGAGAGAGAGAGAGAGACAGAGCATAAGTGGGGAAGGAGCAGAGAGAGAGGGAGACACAGAATCCAAAGCAGGCTCCAGGCTCTGAGCTGTCAGCACAGAGCCTGACAGCACAGAGACTGACGCGGGGCTCGAAGCCACGAACCGTGAGATCATGACCTGAGCCAAAGTCGGACACTTAACTGACTTAGCCACCCACGTGCCACTATTTATTCATTTTTGAGAGAGAGAGAGAGAGAGAGAGAGAGCAAGAACGTGCGAGCACAAGTGCAAGCAGGGGAGGGGCAGACAGAGAGGGAGACAGAGAATCTGAAGCCCTCCCGATGTAGGGCTTGAACCCATGAACTGTGAGATCATTACCCGAGCTGGAGTTGGACACTTTTAACAGACTGAGCCACTCAGGTGCCCCTAGAATGTTCTTTAGAGTGAGGCAAAATCTGTTTCCCAGTTAACAAAGGAGAGGAAATTCCCAGTTTGTACCAATCATAGTACTTTCAGAAAGTAGTGGCAGTTTAATGAAATTAACAGTGACCTGGTGACACAAGACCAGGTGGAACTTTGAACAAGTCCTATAAGCTAAGACTCATGTTCTCTTTCTCGAAGATGACAATGATAATTTTCACCTGCTGCACGGATCATGAGAAGTAAATAAGTAGAAGTACACGGAATGTGCTCGCACATAAACATACATATTTCCAGGTGTGCAAAAATATAATGCTATCACTGAGCACTTCTAAAGACTACTCTTTGCAAAAGGATAAAAGGATAAAGACTACTCTTTGCAAAAAGGACCTTTGCAAAAGGTCCATTTTAAAGTGGACCAGCCATATGAGTGCCAATTAGAATTAAAATCTAAATGCACAAATATGTCATTTAACGAATATCCCCGGTTATATATTACAAGAAGTTGGTTGTGGACATATTAATCTTTTGATGAAAATTTTTATAATAAAATGCATACATATTCATGATTCCATCTTTTTTATATTCAGAGGAATAATGCTGGGCCTGGACATACAAGAAATGTTAATTCAGAAGAAATGATAATGAAGATGATGTCGAGAACAAAAATACAGGTGCCTCTCCTGGGGATGTGCCTGGTGCCCGGCGACATCCTAAACCCTTCACATCTGAATAGCTTCGAGTGCTCAGAAAAGCTGTTTGAAGTAGATATTATAGTTATTATCTCCATTTTACAAATATGAAACTGAACTTAAGCTAGCTTAAATAACTCAGAAAAGGTCACACTATAAGTGACTGGGGCTGGATTTGAAACCTGCTCTTTGATTTTATACTCCCGCTATTAGGTTCCTTAACACATAGAATGAGTGAGTCTGACAAAGTTATTATAAAATATATTCACTCCATGAATTCTCCTTTAAATGAGATTAACTATCCACCAACAGGAGAATGCTGGACTATTTTGCAATGCACGTTATTGTGTCAGCATTCCTTCGTGACTACAGCGACAGGTGAGCCTACTGAAAAATAAAAGGTAATAATAACAAAAAACATTGTCATTTAACTTTTATCTTTACATTTTTGTACACTATGGTAACAATCACAAGGTGCAACAGAAACACAGAACAGTGTGTATCAAGCCTGTACATACACTATCTTTAAAACACTGACAAAATATATCAAAAGATCCGTAATGGAACAGTCCAGGATTATTTATTTAGTTAGTTATTTGATTTAATTTAATTTTAACTAAACAGCATGTAAGCTGGGGAGAGGGAGAAAGACAGGGAGAGAGAGAGAGAGAGAGAGAAAATCTTAAGCAGGCTCCATGCTCAGCACGGAGTCTGAGGTGGGCCTCGATCCCATGACCTGGGAACATTACCTGAGCTGAAAGCAAGGGTGGGATGCTTAACTGACTGAATCACAGAGGCACCCCAGGAGAGTTGATATTTTAAACAGGAATTAAAATACAGGACTGATGAGGACTAGTATAATGTTAGGAAAAAAATAAAATAAAACCCAGTAAGTTTACAATGATCTTAAAACTACTCTGGGTTTATTAAAAAGGTAAAAAAATCTTATCTCTAAAATGTTAAGAATTTATAATATATGGGTACAACTTTTAAATTAAAAATTTTTAATCTATATGCATTGATTTAAGCTGTAAATACTTTAGGTATTTTGAAGTACTTTATCAGGGGCCTACTTAACAATCTGCATAGAGGAGAGACATCTGTCAGCCAGTCACCTTCAATGTCATCTAAGGATCCATGGTGGCAGGAATCTGTGGTCTCTACTGCATTGTTTAGTTCCAAGTCCTGCATTAATATGTCACCCAACAGGGGCGCCTGGGTGGCTCAGTCGGTTGAGCGTCCGACTTCGGCTCAGGTCATGATCTCGTAGCTCGTGGGTTCGAGCCCCGCGTTGGGCTCTGTGCTGACAGCTCAGAGCCTGGAGCCTTCTTCGGATTCTGTGTCTCCCTCTCTCTCTGCCCCTCACCTACTTGCATTCTGTCTTTGTCTCTCTCAAAAATAAATAAACATTAAAAAAAAATTACATATGTCACCCAACAGCCCACTCGTCTTGGTCCAACCAAGGCCAAGTGTCTATACTCTAACTAGTTACTCAGACTCTTTGAAAGAAATCTTACTTTCTAGCCATGTGCTTATTATTAGGTTACAAATGAGTATTATATAATAAAAATATATTTACAGGACTAAAAAAACGCATAATGATTATGTTTTCTGTTCCCTATGCAAGAAAACATTGGTGACTTCCCCACATAACCACCAGCCTACCTCAACATTGCCACCAGTGACATGGTAGCAACCAAGAGAGTTACAGGTATAGGAGGATAAATCTTCCAAAATGCTGCCTTTGAAGTTCCAAATTAAAAAAAAAAAAGACAGTTATTAAAATGGACAATCTTCTATGTCACTGTTGAACTTTTTCTCTCTAATCGTCTCTACAGAGATCACTAAACACACAACATGAAATTTTAACAACAGAAAGAAAGAGAAATCAATAGTTACTGAACTACTATATGCCACACCTTAGCCAGGTCCTTTTGTATGTCAATTCATTTTCAAACTCCCAACAACCATTCATGCTTGGAACTGTCATTACAATTTTACAGTGAGGAAACAGGTTTAAAGGCCAAGGTCATGCTCTTGGCCACCTTCCTGATACCATGCTGTGTATGGTAGGGGGAAAAAATCCACCTAACTTGCCTCCATTTAAAAAGAGTATCACAGAATATAAACAATCCTAATAAGGCCCTAAACCTTTAGAGAAGGTATTAAGGGATGTCCTTGTAATTGCAAAGCTATTTCCTTTTGTTCTGAAATCTATCTGTGTAGCAAAAAAAAAAAAAAAAAAAGTGAAATCTGTTCAGCACTTGACGAAGTGCTATTCAAACTTTCAGAAATAGTGAAAGTGTTTAATTCAAGGAAAAAGCACTATAAATTATAATCACCAAAGTGACCCAAATAAAACAGACTACTTAATTCTATTTGTAGCTACTCAATGTTAAGTGGTTAATAAATTAGCTTAATGTGATGTACCTGTTAAGATGATACTAGGCAGAAAGGAGACTACCATAAGCAAGTTTCCAAAGTCAAATAGTAATGTCTTCCAATAATATCTCTTAAAAATAAACACACATTGGAGTACCTGGGTGGCTCAACTGGTTGAGCGTCCAACTTCAGCGCAGGTCATGATCTCACAGCTTGTGGGTTCCAGCCCTGCATTGGGCTTTGTGTGAACAGTTCAGAGCCTGGAGCCTGCTTCAGATTCTGTGTCTCCCTCTCTCTCTCTCTCTGCCCCTCGCCCTCTTGCACTCTGCCTCTCTCTCTCAAAAATAAACATTAAAAAAAATTAAAAAAAAAAAAACACTTATTAATGTCATATGTATATGTAATTCAGACATTTTTGATAGTGAGATGTTGAAAAAGGCAGTAAAAGGTATTTTTATAGTAATGTTATTTGTTAAATCCTTTTTGTAGGCTGCATTCCCAAAGAGTAACATCTTGAGCCGGTTTTCAATTATCAGGAAGATTAGAGAGGAAATGAAACCATTATCTTGAAAAGATATCTGTACTCCCATGCTCATGGCAGCACCATTCACAACAGACAAGGAATGGAAAAAATGTAAGTGTCTATCAATGAATGAATGGATCAGTGTGATATACATATGTTATATATGAATAATAGTCCCTTGTACATGTGTGTGTATATATATATACATACACACACACACACACATACATGGGACTGTTATTCAGCCTTAAAAAAATTAAGGAAATCCTGTCATTTGCAATATGGGTGAACTACCTGGAAGGCATTATGCTAAGAGAAATAAGTCAGATAGAAAAAGATAAATACTGAATGATGTCACTTATATAGAAACAAAGAATAGAAAAGTGGTTTCCGGGAGCTGGAGGGTGTGGGAAATAGGGCATGGTTGGTAAAAGGATACAAACTTTCAATTTGAGAATGAATATGGTCTGAGAATCTAATGTATGACATGGTGACTAAAGTTGATAACACTATAGAACTGTAGAATTGAAATAATGCTAACAGAGTAAATCTTAAAAGTATTCACCAGGGGTGCCTGGGTGGTTCAGTTGGCTAAGTGTCCTACTTCAGCTTAGGTCCCTGTGTCCACCCCCCTCTCTCTCTGTCAGAAATAAAACATTAAAAAAAAAAAGGTATTCACCAAAAAAAGGGAGAAAAGAAGGTAAATATGTGAGGTGATGCATATTTCAATGAATTCACTGGGGAGGAATTCTGTCCTAATGTATAGATATCAAATCATCACATTGTATACTTTAAAGGTCTTATCATTTGGAGTCCCTGGGTGGCTCAGTTGGTTAAGCATCGGACTCTTGATTTTGGCTCAGGTCTTGATCTCAGGGTTCTTGAGTTTGAGCCCCATGTTGAGCTCTGTGCAGACAGCGTGGAGCCTGCTTGGGATTCTTTCTCTCCTCTCTCTCTCTGCCCCTCCCCTGCTCATTCAAGCATATACACTCTCTCAAAATAAATAAATAAACTTTAAAAAAAAAAAAAAAAGAAATGTGAATTCTTAGGCCGCACACCAGACCTATTGAATCAGAAACTCTGGGGGTGAGGCCTGGCAAGCCGTGTAAAAGTCTTACAATTTTGTCAATTGTCCCTTAATAAAGCTGAAAAAAAAATTAGAGAAATTTTTCTATATGTTTTATTAAGGCTTCTGTGAGAAGTAACAGATACCTCACATTCACTCATTCATTTATTTTACTGAGATTGCCACCTCAAAAAAAGCTCTTTTCCTTCAACTCTACTTATAATTTATAAAAAATATATTCAGAATCCAGCCCTGAAATAAGTACACTGTAATGACCACTGATAGTCCATTTCTGTTCCTGAGGTTCAGCTCATGGAGCCTATGGAAAGAAATGCATGTCTCTAAAAAGCCCTCACAGTTTTTAGCACAAATCAACAGCGGACTGCTCTTTTCTCTGTGATGCCTCACAGTATTCCTTCTTTTTGGAATATTTTTTCCCCTTGAAATTAAGCCATAAAATAAAATGTCTTGCTTGAAAAGGTGTATTAGGGAAGCAGGACACATGTACATGTGTAATCCGAGCTGCAATGAAGCATATATAAAGAGCTACCTTTTAACTTAGGGAAGACACCTATCAAACACAGTGTTTGATATTAGTCCTATTTCATATTTTTAGGTGAAATTTTACTTAATAAGACACTACGATTTAATGAAGAATGGATTAACTTGCAAGCTCTGACACATGGAAGTTATGAAAAAAGTGGACCCTAGGTAAAATGGTTAACTTAGTGAAGCCTGTCTTTGGCTACTGCTGTCCCTGGTGACAGTCTGTCTGACCCAGGTATGACTTCCTCTCAAGCTGCTCATGGCCCACCTGCTACAGGCAGTCCTGTCATATGGCGTCCCCTGTGATCTGAACTTCTCTCTACATTCCCTCTTTTTTTTTTTTAATTTTAATATTTATTCATTTTGAACAGAGAGAGAGTGTGTGAGCAGGGGAGGGGCAGGGAGAGAGGGAGACAGAGGATCTGAAACAGGCTCCAGACTGTCAGCACAGAGCCCGATGCGGGGCTCAAACTCACAAACCGTGTGAGATCATGACCTGAGCCCAAGTCGGCCATTCAGCTGATTGAGCGGCCCAGGCACCCCTATATTTCCTCTTCTTGGTGTTCGAAAAAGCTCTTTATAGAGCCATGCCTGTTGGGTCTTGTTGACCACTTTCTCCTCCCTGGAATATAGAAATGACAGACGGCATTCCAGTTGTCAAACCGCACCAAGAGGCAGCTTTGAGATTAGAGGCTGAAGGACAAAGATGAAGCATAAAGACAGAAAGGGGTAATCCCCATTTTCATCCTTTCTAACCTGGCCCTGACAGAATGGCCCCCACAAAGAAGGATGGCGAGAGGTGTTGTGCCACCATCAGTGAGGTGGTGACTGGAGATCATGTCATCGACATTCGCAAGCGTGCATCCTGGGCACTCAAACAGCTTGGAAACTGGCCGGGAAGGAGATGGTAACTCCAGACGTGCGTACTGACACCTGGCTCAACAAAGCTGTGTGAACCAAGGAGGAATGTCCTAACCTGGATCCATGTGTGATTTGTCCAGAAGAGGCAGTGAGGAGGAAGGTTCACCAAACAAGCTCTATACATTGGCTAAGTATTTTACTTGTCATCACCTTCAAAGATCTACAGTATGGATGAGAACTAACCACTGATTATCAAATAAAATTTTATAACAAATTACAAACAAAAAAGAAAAAAAAATGCAAGTCCTGATGACATTGCAGAACTACCGTGCAAATATCAGAGTCACTTTGAATTTCTCTGTTTAAGTCAATGTCAGCCTTCTTTTATATGCACTTGAATGTAACCCTACCCAACATTCACTTTTGCTGGGGAGGGGAAACTGGCTGGCAGGAGGACAGAGGGAAAGAGAGAGGGATTTTCCACTAAGTTTTCTTTAAAAAGTCTCATTCTGAACCATGCTTGGTCAACATTAAATTAAATTATGCTTAATTAGAAAAAATTCTAAAAACTTAAGACAACTTTGAAATCTTAGAAATTATTTTGTTTAAAGAAAGCATTTAAATTTATTCTGTGAAAACAGTTCAAAAAAGTCTGGACATATTTATTTTTAGTAAATGTGGGCAATGTGATACAAATCTCAAGAGATTCTTCTTAGAACTTTTAAGTAGATTAAGACAGGAACTGTTCTGTTCACCCTTGTAACAAGAGCAACTGGTTAGGGGTTCTACATGTGGCCGGTGTTCAAAAACTCTGGTTGAATGAATAAAATGCCAGAAAATACATTTAGCATTCCAAGTACTCTCCTCTATACAGACCTGACAGTTACCTATAAAACTGAATGTGCGAGGAAGACTTGAGGCAAACACAGAGAAAAAAGATTAGAACTTTTGAGTAGAAGCTTCGTAGAACAGTTAATGATAGTTATTTTAGTAAGCAAACATTATCAGCCAATTTATTTATCTGCTCCAATAACTCATTTTCCTCTGCAAGTATTCATTGACTGACTAGCATATGCAATGATCCTAAGTGAAAGTTTAAAAAATATTTATGTGGGGTGGGGCACAGAACTGCTATTAAAGAAGGAGATAGGGACTTAGCCCCAATTCTGATGATTTTTATTTTTCTAATATTTTTATTCTATCACAATTCAAAAAAATACAACTTAACTAAATGTATACTTGGCAAAATTTTCATACTGAAAAATTCCATAAATAACTCTCTAAACATTACATAAATCAAGAATTTTGATTTACATTTACACTATAATACCTTTTTTGTTGTTCTAGATAGAAAACAAAAAAAATCACCCATCTTCCCAAAAGGGACTGTTAACAATTATAACCAGCTTATAGGAAAATTTGATTAGAATGGCTCAAATGGAATTTGCAAGTAAGGCCTTTTTATTGAGCAAATCCATGAAAATTTCAAAAAGATTGATAGGAATGTGTGACTTACTTTGTCAGTTTCATTTTTCATGTCTTGGTAATAAATGTTATTTTGATAAATAAAGATGATTTTTATTGCATTTATTGCACTGTGACTTTTATACAACAATGGTTCCTCACGTAATATAAAAGGAGGAATGGTACTTCAGTACTCAAGCTGTTAACCCATGTTTCTTTTAAAATTATTTGTGAACATCTCAACATCTGTGTAAAAACTAGGTAAACTGCTGATGTGGGTTTCTCTCTGCCCTAGCAAATGAATCCCAAGGGGAAAAAAAAATAGGTGTAATAACCCTATAAAGAATTCTGGACTACCACTAATTCTACCTTGTCTCTTACCATTGTCTTAGGAAACTTTGTACCCATCTGACAAAATAACGGTAATGACAGTGGGAAAGATGGCTGTACCATAAACAAAACCAAACAGGACGGATCTGAGTATGCCTCACTTGGCACCAATCCAGCCATAAAACTAGGTGAAAAAGGGAAGGAAGTCCAGTCCCATAAGTTATTTGTGTCTGGAGGAGCCAAAGTAGAAACAATCAATGTAGATTAATTCTGAAATCAGTTTCTGAGCCCCACTCAAAGTAATGGCCACAATGGCACTGCCTGCTTGTGTCCTCTCAGGAGTCAGGTTTCACTTGACAGCAAAAGCAAGGCAAAAGCTTCTGAATAAAGATAGAACCATATATAGAAGCTTTCAGATTGTATATAAAACTATTGGGAAACACTGTCGGTAAGACATCAAATTATCTCTGTCAAAGGTTCGGCATTCAAAGTGCTTAGGAATTTATGGCCAGAAAAAAAAGCTTGCCATCGTTCAAGAATTGGTATATGACCTCATAGATGGAAATAATAACAGTCTTATGGAAGGACCTCAGAAGTGTTTTCCCAAAGGCATCTGAGATCCTTATGACATGGTCTTTATTGATTTTTCCCTTCTGTAGGGTGATGTGACTATTACTTATAAACAAGGTTCCATGTCCTGGTTATGGTGCACTGACATTCAACGTCCATTTTAACCAGTCACTGGAGTGCCTTGTACTGTATTGGCTGAAAAGCTAAAATCCACATTAAGGATCCTCTTGCAATTTGAATTTGATTTGCCTTGGCCAGTCTCCAGATTGCTCAAGGTTAGTAAGTTGGAAGTGAAGTAGAGGCCATGTTTTTGCTGGTTTTGCTTGCAAGTATGACTTTGGAAGCATTTGGAGCTCTATTATAGCACCAGCAGAACTCCCAGTATCTGCTTATTAGCTTTGTGGGTGCTGAGAGGAAGGAAGATGGATATCTGTTATGCTGGTGTAGATAACACGCACGGCCCGGTTCTGTAGCTGGCAGGAATGACGGTACCTTCCTGATCACCCACAGGGACTTCTTGTGAGGGAGCGGCAGTGAGGTTCGGGGGCCAGCAGCTGAAGAGGCAGCTTCCCCGTTCAGCAGGCAGTACTGCATCAAAGAGGAGGCAGCAGTGGCCCTGGTGTTTGTGTTATGGCTTTGGATGTTACTTATCAAAGCTCAATTTAGATGGCTTCTTCGTTTAACCCAATGACACTGTATTTCATTTACTATGCAGTTATAAAGACTTTTCTGCTTAAACTGGATTCTGGTCTTTGCAGCTGAACCCTGATCTCTACATATGCCAGAACATAACCGTTCCAAGACATGGATCTCCAGTTTTTAGTGGAGAGAAAGAACAATGCAAGGTTTAAAGGTCTATAGGGAATGGCATACTCCAAAATAATGTTCAGGGACTAATGGGTGCTAACTCAAAATGAGGTGACACTGAGCTGTGCTCAAGGATTAGGGGAGGCCAGTGTTTAAAATATTCCCTTGACACACAGTGTCCAAGGTGTTAGTAGAAGTAATATCCAAGATTTAGAGCCCCAAGGATAAAAGAACACTAAGTACAGTAAGAACCAAGCTTCTCAGAGTCAGTGAGACCCTACTCTTCTCAGGCAGTTTTCTGGAAGCCACAGGCCTCCATTGGTTCCTAGAGGCAATGGGGTTCTGAGATATGCTGCATCCACTCTGACCATGCAGACAACTGATTCCAGTATTAGGTCACTATCTTTATGGCTATTTCTGGAAACTGAACTAGAGTGTGTGTGTGTGTGTGTGTGTGTGTGTGTGTATGCACTTTCCCAACCAAACCATAGCTCACTTGAAATATTCAAGTCCCTTGGTAAAAAGTCCCTTTTTTGGTTTTATTATTATTCACTGTCTAAAGATTCTTTAAGTCTCTCTTTGCCAGAAAATAATGACCTATCTATCCCTGTTAACCTTTTAACAAAAGTTAGAGAAGAGAAACAAAGAGAAGAGAAAAAGAAAAAAAAAAAAAAAAACACGCCTATGATTGACTGTCACTCTGGGTCCTCGGTTTTTGTGATAAAGGGGCAGTCCCCTATAGTTTATAAGGTTTACCTGCAGGCTGTAGGTAAGGTTGCCAGATTTAGCAAAACAAAACAATGAAAACACTTAAATTTAAATTTCAGATTAAAAATTGTTTCAGAAAAACAGTGAGCAATTTTTTTTTAGTATCGGTATAGTCTGTGTAATATTTGGGACAGTTATATTTAAAAAGTATTTAGGGGACCTACTGTGATTAAAAAAAAAGTATTCATTGTTAATTGAAATTCAAATTTAACTGACCACCTTGTGTTTAACTAACAAACTGAATTATGGAAAACCCGTTGCAAGCACTACCATGGCAGAGTCATCTTAGGTGTCTGAGAGTATCTGAGGGATTTTAGGATACCCAACTTCAGACAGAAGCAAAGAGCTCAATGTGGGTAATTTTTGGCACTTTATATAATAGGAGATAAAGAATAAATGAGGGGCGCCTGGGTGGCTCAGTTGGTTAAGCGTCCGACTTCGGCTCAGGTCATGATCTCACGGTCCGTGAGTTCGAGCCCCGCGTCGGGCTCTGTGCTGACAGCTCAGAGCCTGGAGCCTGTTTCAGATTCTGTGTCTCCCTCTCTCTGTGACCTTCCCCCGTTCATGCTCTGTCTCTCTCTGTCTCAAAAATAATAAACGTTAAAAAAAAAATTAAAAAAAAAAAAAAAGAATACACGAAACTCTTAATTGGCCTCAGATTCTTGCTGTTTCCCGGGTTTTGTTTTCTTGACCTCAGATTCAAATACGCTCTTGCCCAGGGGATGCAAGCCCATGTTCTGGCATTCTGTAAGCACCCTGCTTCCTTTTCTCTCTCTGGCTGTCTGGAAGCTCAAAAATAAATCACAGTATTGACTTTCCAGTTTCTTCTCCATCCTTTATTTATTTATTTAATTAAAAAAATTTTTTTGACATTTATTTATTTTTGAGAGACAGAGACAGAGCACAAGCAGGAGAGGGGCAGAGAGAGAGAGAAGGAGACAGAAAATCCGAAGCAGGCTCCAGGCTCTGAGCTGTCAGCCCAGAGCCCGACACGGGGCTCGAACTCAAAAACTGCGAGACCATGACCTGAGCTGAAGTCTGATGCTTAACTGACTGAGCTACCCAGGCACCCCTTTCTCCATCCTTTAAATAGACAAGCCACCTCAGATTCTTTTAAAACAAGAGATGGATCATAAAATATTGACTGAATCAAATGGCTTTCCTCAATGGTAGCCACAGATAACCAGTGAAAGAATCTGTTCTACAAATTACACACAACAGAAATCAGCTTCCTAATTTTTTCCATCCATGGGCAATAAAACATGATGACTGTGCTACTTTAATAGTTATAGAAGTTAGAAATTTGGCTATACAAGTTTAAAAGCAGTATAGTATCCTGCACTACCGTTGTTGTGATGAATGTATGCCCCAGAGCAGAGAAGCTATTCCAGAGTTTCAACTTTTATTTACCAAGGCATGTACTCTATAACACAGAGAGGAGAGAGCAATATCAAGCAATGTCGTGTTTTTATTTGTTAAAAGTGTTCTGCTGCTAAAGTATGAGAAGTGAAAATGTGGCTAAACTTTGAAATGTAATATATATCTGGAAAATAAAATAATTTGCAGCATAGTTAAGTTTTGCTCAAGTCTGGAGAGATAACATGAAAAACTCTCAGACTAGCAATTTGCTGACTAGAAAATCACTGTATTTTCAATCAGCCTAATATGGCAGTTGTTTTTCATAGGCAAAGAAAAGCTAAGAAAAACTTACAGTCTGTGGATATTTGGCATAGCTTGGCAAAATTTAGCCGCTAGTTTCTTCTTATCCTTGTTATACGTTTTCCATATGGGACTTATTATTATCAACAAGAAGAAATAATAGAGGCAAACAGAAGCAAGAGGAAAGGTCCAGACTGGCATGCATTAACTGCTTGTCAACTATGGTTTTCCTAATGAATTGCCCTGTTGCTCTGTATCTCACTGATTATAGTACAACAGCTTTCATTAGTCACTGCAAATAAGACTCAGTGCCACCTTATTTACATTCTATTGCAAATAATTAGCATCTCATATTAGAATCATCCAAGGCACTTCTGAACTTACAGCAAGACTATTTGACATCATCCAATACTTGATTCCATCCTGAACAAGCTTGAAAACAGATTCTGTGTTTTTAGTTACAACAGTGTCACCAATGAATTCTACCATAGCTTAAATTCCTGCCAATATTGTAGCTGGGGATATCAAAACGCTGCAGTAATTAGACCTTGCAAGCCTGACTTCCCTAGTGGTAGAACTGTCACAGAACGGGAGGAAATGATATTCAAAGTTTATAATAACTCAAATCTTTACAATTATTGCTAGAACACGAATGCTACCATTTTGAAAGGCAAAAAGCAATTTAAGAAAAAGCTTTATTACAAAGGTAAAAGATGGAAAAAAAATAGCATCATATGCTTTGCTGACCGATGCCTTTCTCTCCTAAAAGTTTATAATTACCTATTAAAACTCAAATCTGATTATTAACTTGGTGAGAAAGTATTTCTTTTGAAAACATAGCTGCCACATTTAACAGACTGTAAAGCCTATTCTATTACGCAAATTAGAACTTTAGAGTATTCTAGAATTAAATATATAGATTTGCATATATTATTATTTACATAACCAAATTTACAAAGCCAGATATTTCCATCCCTATATAAATAATGTGGAGGTGCCCGGGAGGCTCAGTCGGTTAAGTGTCTGACTGTATCTCAGTTCAGGTCTTGATCTCAGAGTTCTGAGTTTGAGCCCCACAATGGGCTCTGTGCTGGCCGTGAAGCCTACTCAAAAAAAAAAAAAAAATAATAATAATAATGTGTGTTTATACGGGGGTGGGAGTATGGACCTACACATGCAGACACATAAGTAATTCTTTATATAAAACTGATGTTTTCTCCAGCACACACATATAACAAGACAGGAATCAATGAATCAAATAATTCTGAATTTGTGTGACGACGGTGTTCCCAGAAAAAACAAGTTAATCTGAAAATAATGGCTCAGGATAGGATAACTATCAGCCCCCTAGGCAATAGAAGATTCCATATGTCTGCTCTTACTTCCCTGACCTTTCCATCACTGGGCTCTGTGCCATGTAGATAGATCCTGATACATCCTTCAGGACCTTTTGAGATAGTTGACACTCCCTGTCCAGTTAACCAACTCAGCAATCCCCAACTCTTTACATATGACTTCTGTTTCCATGTAGTCAGTGAACCAGCGTGAATCTCCAGATGGCTTATCTTTCACTCACAAGAGAGGTGATCTATAGGACTTTTCCTGTCTCAGTATTTCAGTTGTCAACTAGTAGTTAACTATTCTCATTAGATATTTGAGAAAAACAGGCAAGTAGATATTGAAATGAAATATAACAACAACAATAATCAGCCTTAGGTACAAAGAAGTAAATACAAACATATGAAAAATAATAGCATGTAAAGATTGTTGGCTAAGGGCTCTCAGAAAATTCAGGAGAGAGTAAAAGTCAGTAATCAATGATGAGAATAAAATATACTCAGTTGATAAAGGCCTTTTATGCAAGTTATTTTTTGTATAAAAAAGATCAAAGACCTTTTCTTTCACATTAAATGTTTTATTCCTTACTATGTCTCTCATTGGATGGAGACAGTGAATTAGTTCTATCTGAAGAAATCTCTTCAAAAACAAAGCCAACTAGGGGCGCCTGGGTGGCTCAGTCGGTTAAGCGTCCGACTTCAGCTCAGGTCACGATCTCGCGGTCCGTGAGTTCGAGCCCCGTGTCGGGCTCTGGGCTGATGGCTCAGAGCCTGGAGCCTGCTTCCGATTCTGTGTCTCCCTCTCTCCTCTGCCCCTCCCCCATTCATGCTCTGTCTCTCTCTGTCTCAAAAATAAATAAAAATTACAAAAAAAATTAAAATTTAAAAAAAAAACAAAAAAAACCAAAGCCAACTTCTGGGATTTTGTACAAGGTCAGTATGACCTGAAGGAACAAAGGGGTGTTTATTCTCCCCTAGCAACAGCTAGGTGGTCAAATCCAGGCTACAGTTTCTTAGGGGTATAGGTTGTTGTTAGGAAACTGGGATGATAATTAGGTCCTATATCCATGAGGTCACATAGAGCATAGTAAACAATTATTTGAAATCCAGGGAAAAGGACTATTAGAACTTGTCTGGGGCTGATACACAGTTGGCCTCCTTCCCAAATGTCTGCCTGAAATGAACCGAGGAATTTGGAAACTCTCATAGGAGTCCTTATCCTCATCCATCCATCTTAAATAAAGAATATGGACAAATGCATGGGTTTGAATCCCACTATGCCATATTCACCAGCTATTTAACCTTGGGCTAGTTATTTAACCTTTCTGTACCTACGGTTTCTTACTTATATGTAAATATAATAAAAATACCCACATATATATAAAATACATATGCCTTATGGGATTTTTGTGATGACGGAATGAGTTACTACATATAAGCACAAAACACTACCTAAATATGATAGGAGCTACATAAATGCTGGCTGTTTTTTCTGTTAGGAAGATGATGTAGAGAAAATAAATCATTATAAATGTAGGAACTTATTAAAAGGGATTTGTCTAGTTGTTATTAATGGGATCTGGCTACCCTTACACACCCAGCCTACCACCTCATACACAATTTGACATGCAGCCCTAATGCTTGCATTTCGGTCTCTAAGCACTTCTCCATTAAGAAAAGTGTCTGTGGAGGGTAACTGATTCCAAGTCCTACAGCAGAGGGAAAAGCAAAAAACAAAAAAAAAAAAACATAGTCAAAAGAAGCCTGGGACATCTTGTTGCCAAAATGTAATGACATATTAAAAATGCCTGGGATGGTGTTATAAGGACAAAGAAGCTTGAAGAAGGTTCTTACTGGATAAGTCAGACAACTGAGGAATGAGAAAGAAAAGAGAAGTTTGTCCTTCGAGTTGAGATATATTCTCCTAGTTTCTTGTTTTTTGCTGCATGTTGTAATATTTGTTAAGGGTAGACCCCCACCGGTCACTCTTTTTTTTTTTTTTTTCTTTTCTTTTTACTTTTCTGAGTTTTTGCTTCTTTGTTTTTCCATTTGAATTTTTAAAATAGCCTATCTACTGTTATTTATTTTTTATTTATTTATTTATTTATTTTTTCGAGAGAGAAAGAGAACAAGAATGGGGAAGGGCAGAGGGGCAGTGAGAGAGAATATTAAGCAGGGTCCATCCTCAGCTTGGAGCCCGACATGGGGCTCGATCCCAGCACCCAGGTATCATGACCTGAGCCAAAATAAAGAGTCAAACCTTTAACTTACTGAGTCACCCAGGAGCCCCTAGCCTATCTACTTTTAGGTAAAATTCTGTAGATAATTTTATTGTAAATGACTTAATGTTGACTGATAACTTTATGGATCAATACATAAAGAATTCCTGGAAACAATTAAGAAAAAGACCAAATAACACAAACCTAGAAAAAGAATATAAAGAGACATAAGATAGATAAAAAAGAAAAGATAGAAAGGGTACTGGTAACATTAGTTCACTCTGAAAACAGAATAACGGACAGGGGTGGGATCAAATTTTTGTAAATTTTAAATTATGAATCATAAAAATATATTACCTGTTAAAAGTAACTTATAAAATGAATATAATCATGGCTTACTGGAACCAAGTGAAATATATATAAAACTAGTTAATTATGGTATAAATACCATTTTTAAAAAAATTGTTAAATTAATATATAAGATATGAATATAAAAAAAGGTGAATAGAATAGAATGTTCGATTTTTTACTACTACCTAGCGATGTATTGATCCTTAAGGGGAAAAAAACAATACACTTATGTAGATTATTTTTCTCTATCTGTATAAGCAAAAAAGTGCACACCTGGAGAATAAATAAGGAACATAGTTTCAGAAAGATACGATATATTGTAAGAAGTAGGAAGAGTACCAAGAAGGGATGTAAGAGGTGGAATAAACCAATGTCTTGAGGGTAGAGTTGACTATGCACCCTAAACTCTTTTCCTGCCCCCAGCTACACTGAGTTGAAATCTCTGAATGACTTCACTTATTACACAATATTCAGAAGGCATAGTAATACACACAGGTCAACAGCGTGTGACTGAAATGTTCATGTAGTGAAGAAAAGAAGCATCAAGTTTCCTGGCAAGGTGCGGACTTTAAAAGTTCCGCCAATGCAGAATGGGAAGGTTGACTGTGGCCGGTGAATCAGCTCAATAAACATGGCCCAGGGTAGGCTTATCTTCGAAGGAACAAGATTCTATGTAAAAATCAGTCAGACAAGTACTTGGAACAGCTGGTCTGAGATCATAGTATCTTTTTGTCTGGTAAGATCACAGTAATGCTGAACAGGTAGAGAAATAAGTGTTGGAACTCTAATATAAGCCAGAAAAACTCTAATATAGAAGCAATCAATAGTTAAATAGAGATTAGAAAGGAATTATTGAGTAATACACACTATGATGATTCCTGGCAGTTTTCTCTGTGTATGTGCGCACATGTGTGTGTGAGGAGGGACAAAGAACAGTGGACCATAAAAGGGTAGCATGAGATCTTTGTAGTGATGGGATCTATGTCCTGATTGTGGTAGTAGTTACGCAAATTTACACATGACCAAATTGCACACTTATACACACACACAACACGCACACATAAATGAATGTACGAAAACTGGTGAAATCTGAATAAGGTCTGTGTAATGTACCCATGTCAACTTTACCGATTTCTTGTATATGTGCTAAAGTTATACACTACTGAAGAGATTAAAGAACAAATTAAAAAAAAAATACATAGAAGCAAATGAAAATGAAAACACAACAGTCCAAAACCTTTGGATGCAGCAAAGGGAGTCCTAAGAGGGAAGTATACTGCATTAAGGCTCATCTCAAGAAGCAAAAAGGTTCCAAATACACAACTTAACCTTACACCTAAAGGAGCTAGAAACAGCAAAAAGCCTAAAGCCAGCAGCAGAAGAGAAATAATAAAGATTAGAGCATAAATAAATGGTATAGGAACAAAAAACCCCAGTAGAACAGATCGATAAAACTAAGAGCTGGTTCTCTGAAAGAATTAACAAACTGATAAACCCCTATCCAGACACATCGAAAAGAGAAGAGAAAGGACCCAAAGAGATAAAATCACGAATGAAAGAGGAGAGAGCATAACCAACACCACAGAAATAAAAACAATTATAAGAGAATACCATGAAAAACTATATGCCAACAAACTGGGCAATCTGGAAGACATGGACAAGCATCCATTCTTGATAAAAACCCTCAACAAATTAGGGATAGATGAAACATACCTCAACATCATAAAGGTCATATACAAAAGACCCACAGCTAATATCATCCTCAATGGGGAAAAACTGAGAGCCTTTTCCCTATATTCAGAAACAAGACAGGCATGTCCATACTCATTATCACTATTTAACATAGTTCAGGAAGTCTTAGCCTCAGCAATCAAACAACAAAAAGAATAGAAGGCATCCAAATCGACAAGGAAGAAGTCCAACTTTCACTCTTTGCAGACGACAGGGTACTCTATATGGAAAACTCAAAAGACTCCACCAAAAAAATGCTAGAACTAATACATGACTTCAGCAAAGTCACAGGATATAAAATCAACATACAGAAATCTGTTGCATTTCTATACACCAATAATGAAGCAGCAGAAAAAGAAATCAAGGAATTGATTTGCAACTGCACCAGAAACAATAAGATACGTAGGAATAAACCTAACTAAGGAGGTAAAAGAAGTATACTCTCAAAACCATAAAATACTTATGAAAGAAATTGAGGAGGACACACACACAAAAAAAATGGAAAAGCATTCCATGCTCATGGATTGGAAGAATAAACATTGTTAAGATGTCTATACTATCCAAAGCAATCTATGTATTTAATGCAATCCCTATCAAAATACCACCAGCATTTTTCACAGAGCTAGAACAAACAATCACAAAACTTGTATGGAACCACAAAAGACCCTGAATAGCCAAAGCAATCCTGAAAAAGAAAAATAAAACTGGAGGCATCATGATTTCAAATTTCAAGCTATCTTATAAAGCTATAGTAATATAAACAATATGGTAGTAGAACAAAAACAGCCACATAGATCAATGGAACAGAATAGAAAACCCAGAAACGGACCCCCAATTATATGGTCAACTCATCTCTGACAAAGCAGGAAAGAATATCCAGTGGAAAAAAGGCAATCTCTTAAACAAATGGTGCTGGGAAAACTGGACGGTGACATGCAGAAGAATGAAACTGGACCACTTTCTTACACCATACACAAAAACAAATTAAAAATGGATAAAGACCTAAATGTGGGACAGGAAACCATCAAAATCCTAGAGGAGAACACAGGTAGCAACCTCTTTGATCTCAGCTAGAGCAACTGCTTACTAGACAGGTGGCTGAAGGCAAGGGAAACAAAAGCAAACATGAACTATTGGGACTTCATCAAGATAAAAAGCTCTGTCCAGTCAAGGAAGCAATCAATAAAACTAAAAGGCAGCCTACAGAATGGAAGAAGATATTTGCAAATGAAAGAACTTATCAAACTCAACACCCAAAAAACAAATAACCCAGTGAAGAAATGGACAGAAGACATGAATAGACACTTTTCCAAAGAAGACATTCAGATGGTCAACAGACGCATGAAAACATGCTCAACATCATTCATCATCAGGGAAATACAAACCAAACCCCAATGAGATACCACCTCACACCTGTCGGAATGGCTACAATTAACAACACAGGAAACAACAGATATTGGTGAGGATACAGAGAAAGGGGAACCGTTTTGCACTGTTGGTAGGAATGCAAACTGGTGCAGCCACTCTGGAGTACAACACAGAGGTTCCTCAAGAAACTAAAAATAGACATACCCTATAATCTAGCAATTGGACTATGAGGTATTTACCCAAAGGATACAACAATACAGATTTGAAGTTGCACATGTACCACAATGTTTATAACAGCATTATCAATAATAGCCAAACTATGGAGAGAGCCCAAATGTCCATTGATTGATGAACGGATAAAGAAGATGCAGTATTTACATATAATGGAATATTACTCAGCAATCAAAAATAATGAAATCTTGCCATTTGCGATGATATGGATGGAGATATAATGTATCATGCTAAGCAAGATAAGTCAATCAGAGAAAGACAAATATATGATTTCACTCATATATGGAATTGAAGAAACAAGACGGATGAACATATGGAAGAAGTGGAAGAGAAGAGAGGGCAACAAACCACAAGAGACTCTTAAAGAACAAACTATGGGTTGATGGAGGGAGGTGGGTATGAGATGGGTTAGATGGGTGATGGGTACTAAGGAGGGCACTTGTGATGAGCACTGGGTGTTATATAAGTGATGAATCACTGAATTCTACTTTTGAAAACAATACTGCAGTGTATATTAACAAAAATTTAAATTTAAAAAAGGGGAAAAATAAAAATAAAAAGCTGGTAAACAAGCAAAATTATACAAAACATTACCATTGGGAGGTCACTGGGTGAAGGGTCCATGGATTCCCTCTATACTATTGAAGCAACTTCTTGTGGATATAATTATTTCCAAAACTTCTTAAAAATGAGAGGAAAATTTAGCTGGGCTCTTAAGAAGCAGTTGAAAGGGACCAGCCCATGGGGCACACAGAACTGCAGACAAATTTTATGTGGTCAGAGTGCTTTAAAAAAGAGCTAAAATTTAGTACGATGTGGCTGAACTGAGCGACAGCACCCTCTTCAGACTGGGCACAGAGTCTCCAATTCCCCTCAGCTCCTGCTTAGCCGTCCATTTCCAGTCTCTAGTGGTATTTTCGTTTTTATCCCTATTCTAGTAGTAGGACAATTTTACATCCTTCTTTATGTACATCATACTTTTACATCCTTCTTTTTTACATCATACTTTATGTTTCATAAATCTAGAAGTGCTTGAAAAAATTAGAAAGGGAAAACATTGTATTTGACTACATAAGGGGCAAATAAAACAAAAATAAATATGATAAACTGGGAGAATTAAAACCCTTGAAGTTATTTTTTTTAATATATGAAATTTATTGTCAAATTGGTTTCCATACAACACCCAGTGCTCATCCCCAAAGATGCCCTCTTCAATACCCATCTCCCACCCCCCATCAGCCCTCAGTTTGTTCTCAGTTTTTAAGAGCGGTTATTTTTTTTTTAATTTTTTTTAACGTTTATTTATTTTTGAGACAGACAGAGACAGAGCATGAACAGGGGAGGGTCAGAGAGAGGGAGACACAGAATCTGAAACAGGCTCCAGGCTCTGAGCTGTCAGCACAGAGCCCGACGCGGGGCTCGAACTCACGGACCGCAAAATCATGACCTGAGCCGAAGTCGGCTGCTTAACCGACTGAGCCACCCAGGCACCCCAAGAGTGAAGTTATTTTTAATAAAAGAAAAATTGGGGGCAGAAATGCAGGAAGGCAAAATCGGTTTGTTTTGTTACACTTGTGACACGTAGCAACTCCAGTGAAGTATTAAAAGATATCAAAAGGAGGGTAAATAGAGTCTTAGTTAAAGGTAAAATGAAGTTGGTATGAAAAGTTTACAACAGATACCATATGTTTTCATTCATATGTGGATCTTTAGAAACTTGACAACAGAAAACCATGGGGGGAGGGGAAGGGGCAAAAAGAGTTACAGAGAGGGAGGGAAGCAAACCATAAGAAACTCATAAATAGTGAGAACAAACTGAGGGTTGATGGGGGGTAGGGGAGAGGGGAAAGTGGGTGATGGGCATTGAGGAGGGCACCTGTTGGGATGAGCACTGGGTGGTGTATGGAAACCAATTTGACAATAAATTATATTTAAAAAATAAATAAATAAATAAATAAAATTAAATAAAAAAATTGGATAAAAAATTAAAAAAAAATTTACTGTGGTAGTTCAGAAGGTATGCTCTGGAATCTGACCTCTAGGATTCCTCCTCATACTAGAGGTTACATTGGCAAGTCACGTAATCGCTTTGAGCCTTACTTCTGCCATCTATACAGCAGAGATATTAACGCTTACTTCACAGGGATGTAGCGATAGTTAAATGGGATGCATATGTAAAACAGCACAGTTCCCGGCACCTGGTAACCACTCGATAAAAATCAGATCATGCTATTACTGTCAGCATAAAACTAAGCTCCTTTTCTCCTTATCTTACCTACAAAAAGACCCCTGCCCTCAGTCCCAGCCTTCCTCTCTGACTCCTCCATTCATTCATCCTCAAAGCTCAATGATCACCTTTTCATCAACACCACTCTTGTTGATTCCTCTAACAAGCCCAGATCTTTCTCCTGCCTCTGTGCATTCAGTATTTCTCCTTCCTGGCGCTTTGATTAGCTGTCACCTTCTGGGGCCTCCCTTCACACTATAGCTCAAATGTCACCTAAGAAAGGCTTCAGTTGATTATCTCATGTATTTTCTTCACAGCACTTACAATAAGCTGATATTTCTTGTGGTAGCAAGACAAGGGTGGAACTTGTAAGGTCCGTAAGAACAGGAATAGAACTCCAGCATCTAGAAGAGACAATTCTGGGAGCTACACAATGAACATCTACTGAGTGAATGTCTCAGAATTAACCTACAAAACACTGGTGAAGAAACAGTAGATTTGGGGCACCTGGATGGCTCAGTCGGTTGGGCATCCGACTTCAGCTCAGGTCATGATCTTGAGTTCGAGCTCCGCGTCGGGCTGTGTGCTGACAGCTCAGAGCCGGGAGCCTGCTTCGGATTCTGTCTCCCTCTCTCTCTGCCCCTCCCCCGCTCAAGCTCTGTCTCTGTCTCTCTCAAAAATAAATAAACATTAAAAAAAATTTTTTTTGAAGAAACAGTAGATTTGATGTCCCACAACAAATCATATTTGAGCTTAAATGTTTAACTGATTAATGTCTCATAAAGTGAAAAAGAAAATCCAATCATATAATTATATTAAGAAAGAATATTCAGAATACCAAGACAAGCAAAGCACAACAAAAAAGAATGCCATTTTGATAAATATTAAGCAATCTAATTAGACAGCCGCCATACCTACTTCTGTATAACATTTTTGACCTGCAAATTGTGCCTTCACACAGTGGAGGCAGCTCTGTAATTACACCGATCACAACAGTTAAAAAGCTTAGTAAGAGAATGAGCCAGTAAATCAACGTAAAAGACATAATTGCCATAATTGCCATATTCAAAGACCATTCAAGGCTGCTTGTTATCTACAGTCCAATATAGTTATATAGCTTTCTATACAGTTATATATGTAAAAACAGCAAGAAGAACCAAAAAGTCAGGTTGTTTAGCTTTTTCCAGCTGAAATGAAAATTTTTGTAAGCTAAATTTAGGAAGATTTCTGCCTAGTTTCTGCTGGTTTCACTTTAATTTAAAGATTTTTAACATCTAGATGGTCTTTACTGATCATCTGTCAGAATCCTGGTGAAAATATTTAAAAGTCTGTTATTACAAAA
Organism: Panthera uncia; assembly: GCF_023721935.1. NCBI lineage: Eukaryota > Metazoa > Chordata > Mammalia > Carnivora > Felidae > Panthera > Panthera uncia. Next base: position 34,334,791 of record NW_026057576.1, read on the forward strand.
ACTTATTTGCTGTGCTAGACTACACTGAATCTTTGTAGGATATTAGATTAATTTAGAACAACAGCATAAAGTTCTTGATATTGCCAAAGTGTGTTAATCTCCAACCTTGACCTTCACTGTTCTGCAAAACCTGATTTGTCAAGTTTTCATATCTGTACAGAATACTATTAAAACACCTTTCTAAAGAGGTCCTTTTCTGAAAAATATAGTTTGCTGTTTGATTTCTCCAAAATTTAGTTCACATATTTTGTTTAAAGTCTTTTTAGTCTGTCCATATTTTTTTCATTAGTATAATCTAAGTATTGATTTGCAATACCATTTGCTGTAAGCTGGTATTAAGGGAGTTGGTTGTTTATGATCTAATATATTTAATTGTCTGTCCTATTTACATTTCAGTCTATAAACTCCTCAGGCTGAAACTTAATTTCTGTTCTTTCTTAATAGGAGACTGTGGCATTTGCATTATTTTCCTCCTCCTCCTCCTCCTCCTCCTCCTCCTCCTCCTCCTCCTCCTCTTCTTCTTTTGTAACAGAGGCTATCTTTCAGTTTTGGCTTTAGTTTCTTAATAAGTAAAGTGAAAGAATTACAATACGACAGCATTTTCTCAGTTTCAGGTGCCTATCTACCAAGGCTGGCATTCTATATTCTTTTGTAAATGGAATGCAGATCAGAGCAGATTGGATTAGCAAATCAACTACATCACATAAAGGTAAAAACTGTGAAATTTTTGTCTTCAGATTTTTTGGTAGGTGTGTGTGCAGATATATATGTACTGGGTCTTATGTAGTATGTTTTTTTAAATGTGGCTGAAGTCAAAAAAGTTTGAAAGACACTGGGGATACAAGATCTTGAGGTTCCTTCAATATCTACATTCCATAATTGCTAAAAGCATTCACATAGGTGTTAACCTTTCTTCTTAGATCACTGCTCGTTAAGGACTACTACTGAATCACATGCAATTTTATCCAAAAAAGACTATTAAGAAAAATTCTAATACATAAGCACATTAATGGTAAGAAAATATTCATTATGGAGTAAAACTTGAAAGAAATAGATTTCTAGCAATTTCTTTTTCTCAAAAACAAGCAAAGCCAGAGCTTAATTTTCATTAAAAATTTTAATTTGAAACACCTTAATCTAACTATAACTACTGAGAAGATAATAATAAAATCTCCTATTGAAAAAGTAGTGTAACTAGTGTGTCCTATCATTTTATTCTAATGTTTGAAATAAAAATATCCTGGAAGCTTTCTGGAAGAAGTCCTTATAAAAGGAAAATATATAAATTTTGATGAATTCATTACAGATAACATTTGAAGAATGATAGTCAAGATATGAAGGTTTAATTATATTTGCCTTTTATACCTTCAGTATCATGGTCCTTAGGTTTCAGTCATACATTTGCTCAGAAGAAAACCCCAAGCACATATTCATACCAATCTCTTTCACTATCACTCTTAGCAGGTTGAAGAGCTATTCAGAGAGGACCAATGTGTGGTACAACGCATGTCATTTCCCTATCCAGCACCAGCACAGACATCACTAAATGGGCACAGTGTTCTTTCTGCTTGAACCTTTCCCAAGCCAGTACTCCAGGAAGTGAATGTGAGTCAGTAAGCTGTTGAGAGGAAATATTTTCCTTTTCTGGCCACATCGGAATCCATTTATGTCAGAAAACTCTGACATGGAGACCAAATTGCCATTACACAGATACTCCTAGCCTTGTACGTTCAACTGACTGATACATGCATGGATTCAGAAATCTAGTTTGATTTAGGTAACACCAAGTCATGACATAATCTGTTACCTCTAACCTTATACTGTGTTTATTCCTAAGGCTGCTTGATTTAATAAAACCCAACTTATTCATATTCTTCAAACACAGGAGTCAAGATAATAGATGAAGGCAGATATCTGGTTCTTCCGATCTCCCTTTCTTTGTTCCCCATTAAAACCCACATTCCCATTGAACGGCTTAGTAATGGAAATAATACATAATACATCATGTGCTGCACGGAAGTAAATGCAGTAAGTATTATCTATGGACAACAGAATCTTGGGGGTCAAAAAAAATATATAAAACATGCAAGCCTAGTCTAATTCAACAAAAAGCATCATGAAGCCTAATTGTTACAAACAAATACCTACTTTTCTTTTTGGCTCATCAACATTATCTCCTATCAAAAGTTAATGCTTATGAATTATTGAATCAGTGAGTATAATCTGCCCCTTGAAACCACCTGACTTTGCCTCCAAGGAGTCATGTCACTTCCTCTTCATGTCAATGTCTTGCATGGCTGAGTTGCCACAATCCGCTTTGGCCACTAAAGCTCAAGTCATTCGAAGCCATCAAATCAATTATAACAGCCCCTGCTGTCTTACACCGACAACCAGTGATTGATAACAAAACCTATCTGCTCTCAGTTCTCATCTGACAGCAACACATGAGTCCCCGCCTGCTCTTACTGGCATTTATCATAAATCAATGGCAATTCCACCCTGCAGAAAGGTGCCGGCCACTCTCTTTAGCCCATTTAGTCTCATTTAATTGTCAAGTGTTAGAAATGTAACTATTAAACTAGATTAATGCCAAAAGTTTATTTCTTCAAATATCTGATATTACATGTAAGTAATCACATAATTTAATACCGCATAAAGTTTCTATTCTTTAATTCAATTTCCAAGTGACTAAAACACCATTAAAACTTGGAAAGAGAAAATTGTACACTCTGGAATCCTGTGATTTTACATTTAGTAGAGAAAAACGACACTTCCTTTCTGAATATTTCAGATCTGATGTCATGTTTTTTTAACTGACTGTTTCAAAATATCTCAAAAACGGGGATTTTACTATTTGGGAAAGTCATTATAAAAACGAAGGAAAAACATCAATGCAATATTATAAGCAAATATTAGTCAACAAGCATTTAATATTAGCTGCATGTAGAGGGCTGTGCTTTGTAGATAGGGAAATCTACAATTTCCTGAAAAAGTTACTTATGGACTGAGACCAGTATACTTTAATTTGTGGAGCTGAGTAACACCTTAGTCATTTCATCTAGTTTGTAGAATTTGGAGCACACTTTTGAGAATCCATATAACCTTACCATGTGATTTTCAACATCAAAAAACAGCGAATAAAAAAATCTGGGTACATTTGACATCATATTAGGTAGCATGCTAACTTATGCAGGAATGAATGACTCTTGCAGGGATCTTATACAGTACGACTACAGGTAACCAATGGAGACGCAAAACTGAGGAGGTCATACCAGCCATGGAATATAAGAAAAGAACATGTCAGGGACTAAGGCAGTAACCATGCCACCGGCTCCAAACCCCAACATGTGTGTGCTTAAAAGCTTGATTTAAATCTCAATTCAGCTAACTAGTTGTATGACCTTGGGTTAAGCTATCTCTTAACTTCACCTTTTTCTCATCTGAAAAAAATGCATGTACCTCAAAAAGGTTGATTTGAGTTCAAAATGAATTAACCTATATGAGAAAACACTGGGCATATGGTAGTTGATTGTTAAATATTAGTGTCTCTTCCCCTTTATACATAAATTGTCACCTTCAAAACACCTTCCAAGTTTAGTTGCCATTCTCAGAAATATATAAGATCTATCTTCTTCATTTAAAATATAAACTTACCTGATTTATAGAACTCCCTGCCCAAACTGGAATCCTGGAAAAAATGGTCTGAGGTCATTTTAATAAAGATCCTGGCCAAGAAGCCAGTGTGCCATAGTGAGGGCATCATTGTAGTAAGAGGGTGCAGGTGACTGGGGCTGGGGAAACTGGGGTGGCCAGCTGAAGGAGAAGGATGCTCATCAGAGCAGCCTCCAGAGGGACTGAGCTTTCCGCGTTGTCCAGACCCAGAGCACGCCACGGACTAGCCAAAGCAGTGCCTATGTTGCTGAAGAGATGTCAGATTCCCTTTAGGTTGCTTCTTCCCTTCCGTGTGCTGGGGAAGGAGGGGGCTATTGTGTGAGGCAGGCCCCAGCCCAGATTTAACCTACTATCAAATACTAAGACTACCAAGAAGAAAATATGCACAAGAGAATACATTCATCAACATTATATGCTTAAAACCTTTAAGCCCATTAATCCATGGAGATATGTTTAAGTGGCCCCACTTTAAAAATCTGGTCCTTCATGTAAAACCTTGCACCCATAAGGGAATTCTGTAGATCAAGTCGGGTCCACCTCTCTTCCAATAGCAGTTACAGATTGACTTGAAAGCCTACCTTTCTAAATTTCAAATACTTGGTTTGACCACTCTCTATATTATCTACCTATAGATTATCTATAGATTATCCACTCTATAGATTACCTATCTAGATATCTATCAATAGATAATATATAGATTATAGATCTGTCCTCAAAAACCCGACTGTGTTTACATGTTTACAACCAATGGCTTTCTCACTTTTTTTTTCAACCAGCACTGAAGTAATACGATTTCATGTATTAAGAATGTTTCAGAGGTTAAGACTCTCCTTACTGGCCTGCTGTCTCTCCTGACCATGCCGGAAAGATCTATATCCCTCGTGCTCAGGTCCAAAGTATCAAAATTAACAACTGTTAGTAGAGGGATTAATATAGGGATTTGAAGTTTTGAATTTGCATTTCGTTAAGAATGTGATCCTGCAGAATAACATGCTGTATAAAAGAAACTAACCACATTTTGCCTACTGAATTGTAATTTGAATCTTGAATGTATTCAGCATTCTAATATTCAATTGTTGGAGGTGGCATGATATAGTAGAAAAACCACATCAGATGCAGGAATCAGAAACTTCTTTACGCAGTATGTGGCAGTGTGAGCTGGTCAGTTAACTACTGTTGAGTACTTTTTCTTCATTTGCTAATTGGGAATACCAACATCAACATATGGACCTCACACTGTTGTTCAGAGCATCAATGACAATACCCCCTGTACTGGTGTCATCAGAAGTATGATACATTCCATGGTCATTAATGTTTGTAAATATTACTCTAGGTCGGGCATTCTGTAGAAAGCTACTAAACACAGAACGTACTTGGTACCTACAGCAATCTACAAAGTACCTTTATTTTATGGAGTTTAAAGAAAAGGAAACAGATGTAGCAAGACTGAGTATTAATACCAAACCTGGCATTTGAACCCAGGTCTGCTTATCCCAATGCATATGCTCTTACCACAGGGCTACAGTTGACTCCTGTTAAGCACCGCAAAATGCAATGCAGAACACCAGAAAGTACACAAGGGTGTACTTACATACCAATCATGACACTTCAGCAGACATGCACCATTTACATTTCTGATACCACATATATGCCCATCTTACCTACTCAAGGGTAGGTGGCAGAATTATTTCAGAACATTCTTTCCTTAATTCCTTGGAAAATATATTCTTGTCTAAGAATAATTCAGGAACATGTTAAGCACAAAATTTAGGAAATACAGGTTTTGGAGTCGGAAAGATCTGAGTTCCAATTCACCTCCACTGTGCTCTACATATGAGGCCAAACACAAAGGATTTCCTCTCTCTTTACCCTGGAAATGGGAGTGATTTGACTTGCTTCATTGGACCATTCCAAGAATTAACTACACAGTGTCTGCCACGTAGACAGCACTCTGTGAACGACGCCTTCTAATACTAACTGTAATCATTGTCCTAATGACATTTAATTAGCTCGTGTGCTGGGATTTCTCACATGCTAAATGTAGCATCATACACCAAGGGCTTCCACAACCTGCAAAATTAGTAAATGGTGGACATTTAAACAGTGGATAAAAATGCCTTGGAGAAGAATGAAACCAAGTTAAATTCTAGCATAGGTATCTTGAGAAAAACAAGATGCATGCGACGGCTCAAGAAACTTATGCTAGAATTAAATATGTTATCTACCTTTCTTTTACAAGTTAAAATCATTTGATATAAATTTGAGACACAACACAGTTATTCCTCTCCTCTCCTTCACACTAAGTAAGAAGATGAGAAACAGGGGACGAGGGAGTAAGAAGATGAACAGAGAAGGTGTAGCCTGAAAGTATGGAGGCATTTTCTCAGACAGAGTCAGACATCCACAGAGCAGCTCAAGGAATCCATACCCCAGGCTGGAAGGGAAAATAAGCCTTGAGGATGAGGAGCAAGTAGGGGTGAGGTCAGGTGCTAACCTGGAATTGTAGGAAAGCAAGATGGTTAGTTATTCCCTGTGCCCTGCACCAGCAGTGAGCAGGTCATTTTTACAGTTGAATTAGCTGCCATCCCTGACAAGACAAACACGATCAACTTAAAGGAAACTTTATGGGGCTTCTGGGTGGTTTAGTCAGTTGAGCATCTGATTTTGGCTCAGGTCATTACCTCACAGTTTGTGAATTTGAGCCCCACATTAGGCTTTGTGCTGACAGCTTAGAGCCCACTTTAGATCCTCTGTCCCCCCTCTCTCTGCCCCTCCCCCACTTGTGATCTCTGACAACAATAAACATTAAAAAAAAAAAGAGGAAAGTTTACAATGAGCAGGTGCTATTTTAAAGAAAGAGAATGGGTACAAGGTACAAGGGATGCGGTAGTTAAGAAAGAAGAAATACATAGGGAGGTTTTATTTCTTGAATTTCTTCTCATTACAGGGATATTTGGGGTGGTGCATGCAGGGGAGACAAATATACAAAGAGAAAATGTGAGTAAATATATACAAAGGGGAGAGAAAAAATATATCCTAACAGCACTTATTCTGTTGTACTTATTTGAGTGTCTCATCTCTAATAATAAAAATATTACAGATTTAAGCATATTTCAGACAGAAGAATACCAATGGAAGGGCAAAGCTGTAAGTATCTCTAGCAGTGAGTGAAAGGGTTACAAAATGCTGTTTCTCCAGAGGTATATTCCACTCTCTAATGCTAAATTATTTATATAATCTTAAATAAACTAAAAATGATTAGGGAGACAGATAATAAAGGCTTCATGCAAGAACAAAATCTATGGCCCAATTCAAGTAAAACTAATATATTTATAGTAAACATTGACAAAGTCGTCTCTTAAATTCCAAAATTTAACCTATTTGAATATTACTCACCATAACACAATTTTAAACTAGAAAAACCATGCGTGGGAATGACTTATATCCCAATCACGTTCACAGTTTTTTTTTCTGTCATGAGCATGGCCTCAAGTTGACATAAAAATATTTTTCTGCCTCCTTTATGCAGTTTCAACAAAACAGTGCTGAATCAAAATTATGTAAAGTAAATTAAAAACACAGAAAACAAAGTAAAACATTTTCAAATATTTAAGTGATATTCTTTTCTGACAGCTTGTACTTCAAACTTCAAAAAAGTATAGTAATTAAGAATTCAAAATGTTGTTGTTGTTGTTGTTTTTAATCCAGATCTGGAATTAACTTTGTTACAAGAAAAGTGGGAAGTTTTAGAAATATTCTTTAAAGATATTTCCGTAAGGTGGGGAGCGTGTTTAAGGAGGAAGATGAAGAAGTTCTGGAGGTGGATGGTGGTGATGGCTATGAAATAGTGTGAATACAATGCCACAGATATGTCCACTTAGAAATGGTTAAAATGATACACTCTGTGTTATGTATATTTTACCGAAATAAAAAAATATGTAAACAAAGATGAAAAATACAGGATAAAGATATAAATAAAAATAAATGATAGAAGATTAAAAACTCCATATTCTTGATAGCAATACTAAATACAGAAGGTTAAAAAAAAAAAGCTTTAGAAGAAAACAGAACATATTCATGACCTTGAGGTAGGCAAAGATTTCTTAAATAGGACACTCCAAGTGTTAACCATAAAAAGGAGGGCTGACTAACTGAACTACATTAAAATTAAGGTATTCCGTTTATAAAAGCACCACTGAAAACGTGAAAAGGAAAGTTACGGAGAGGGAGAAGTTATTTGCACTACATATACCCACCAAAGTACTTGGATCCAGAGTATATCAAGGACTCCTCAAATGGATAAGAAAAAGACAACTCAATAGAAAACTGGAAAAAGACTTAATCATGACACTTTGTAAAAAAGGTTACAAATTAAAGGGATTATAAATTAAATCCCCATTATAATACCAATACACACCAGCAAAATGGTTTAAAAAAAGAATTTTAAAAGATTGATAATTTTAAAAGATTGTTCTCAAGTGTTACTGAGAACATGTAACAACTGTAATCCCATTTACTGCTGATGGAAGCAAAAGTTGGTGAGCTCTCCTTGGAACATCATCTAATAATGTTCATGTAAGTGAAACATAAGTACACACTATGATCCAACAATTAATTCCATTCCTAGGCGTACACTCAACAGAAATGCATAATTATGTTCACGGAAAGACAGGTTTAAAAATGTTCACAGGAGCACAGTTCAGAACAGCTCCGAACTGGAAACAAATCAGATGCACTGCAGCAGCAGGTTAGGTAAATCACGCACTGTTTGAACAATGGAATATTAGACACCAGAAAGGATTAGCAAACAATTGTTATGTGTAACATTATGATTGAATCTAACAGGTTGAGTGAAAGGTGGCAAATTCCAAAGAGAACAGACTGTGATACTCTATTTGTATGAAGTTCCCAAACCCACAAAAGTACTGATGGTCCTAAAATGCACAGAATCATTATCCTTGGGAGGTGATGTAGGGAACGAGAGGAGTTAGTGATTGGGAGGGGACAGAAAACGGTATCCCCGGGGGTACTGGTGAGGTGCTGTTCCTTGGTATGCGTGGGGTTATGTGGTGTGTGCATTTTGAGAAAATGCACTGAATGATCTACCTTTACAATCAATGGGTTTCTCTGCATGTATGTAATATTTCAGTAAAGTGCTCATCAATGAAACAGCAAATATGTAACTATTAACACTAAAATCAGAAAACAGGTTAAGTGGAAATGTAAAAAAGCCTCAATTTTCAATGCAAAATGGAAAGGGTCATGATGCCTTGAGAGGCATGTCTGCGAAACACTGAAGTGGAGGATGCTAGTTGCTGACATATGCCTCTGTGGATTTTCAGCAAAATACAGACTTCCTAAAGCTTTCAGAGTCTGGCAGGCACGTGATTAGATAAGCAAGAGAAGGAAGGGCTGGGGCAAGGGAGAGCAGAGCCACACTGCAGTACGGGACCGGATGTGGGGTTGAAGGAGAAAGAACAGTGACATGCACACCCCCAGCCAAGGGAGAAAGCTACAAGTAAAGAAGTGAGACCACTAGGCTCCATCACAGAAAGTCTGTGACTAACAGGCACTACTAAGTGCCACAACTGCTTGGACATTGAAAAGTAAGACGGGTGCCTGGGGGGCTTAGTCGGTTAAGCATTTGACTCTTGGTTTCAGCTCAGGTCATGACCTCACGATTTGCGGGTTCGAGCCTCACACCCAGCTCTGCGCTGACTGTACACAGTCTGCTTGGGATTCTGTCTCCCTCTCTTTCTCTCTGCTCCTCTCCTGTTCTCTCTCTCTCTGTCTCTCTCTCTCAGAAATAATAAATAAATAACATTTAAAAAAAAAAAAAAGAAAGAGAAAAAGAAAAAGAAAAAGAAAAAGAGAAGACCCAGGGCAACAGAATGAAAATATTTGAAGAAATTTGAATCTCAGTTTGAGATCATACAAACTGGCTCTCACCACCCACCCACCTCAATTCCTCCCCATGCTATTTTCAGCAATCCACGGAGGAAGAGTAATCTCAAAAGACCAGCATGTGATCTAAGCATAGATGTCTCTAAAAGGAGGGGGAAAAAAAGAGAAAAGGAATGTGTAGAAAGAAAAAGATTCAAGACCTGTCTAGTGTACACAGTGGGTCATGTTTCTACTCTATTCTACCATATTTTATGTTTACATTTAAGCAGCTTTGACAAGTCGCCCTTCATGAATTATGACAAGACTCCTCAGAACTGAAGAAATGCAGATGTGGGGGGGGGGGTGTTCTCAGAGAGAGCATTAATAAATCTTAATGCTAGTTATTATAATCTTGATTGAGATCAACATTCTTAATCTTAATGAAATGTTGGAATGTGACGTACAGGGGCAACATTCCTAAAAGATCAAAACATTGTACATGTTGAAAAGTTGTGAGTCACACTGGGAACTGCAAATGGCCAAGTTTGGCTAAGTGGTGGAATCTGGTGATGGTGTGCCCAAAGATGACCCTGGGGAGGGCCATGCAGGGTCACGTGGGGGAATTTACATTGGAAACTACTGAAATTTACAAAGAGCATGGAAACATTTGTATTTTTGAATGATCGCTCTAGTAGTAGCACTATGAAGGGATGAATTGGATGGGAGGAAAGCTGGAGGAAGGGTGTATAAGCAGGATAACTAACGCAGTAAAAGTATCTAGAAAGGACTATGGACTGAAAGAAGGCAGCGGCACTCAGATAGAAGGCCAGATATAACCAACCTTATGGAGATAGGAAAATTGTACTTGGTGATCGATGTGGTGTGTATGTGGTAGCCGTGGTGAGGTTTCCAGGGTGGGGAACAAATAAAGAGCAGGCTGGGTTGGAGTTAGGACGTGAGACCAGAGGATCCAGAAACATCCTGGTGAGGGTGCCCGAGGGATGATCGCCCAGGGAGAGAACACACACACCTTTGCCTTTCTCCTTCCGAGGTCTGCATGACCAGTCCAACCTGAGGACTGTCAAAAAAAGGTATGAAGTATTCTTTTCTGCACATTTTAGAAAAAATGGCCAATTATCTTTCTGTAATGATTATTCATAGACCTACTGAAGGGTCCCTTCTAGCCTTTTGATTCTATGACAACTGCCTTTTTCACAGTCATATAGGGATGTTTGGGGAATTAATGGGAGATTTGTAAAGCATTTTCATTTCCTTTAAAGTTTTTATTTACTATCCATTTACATACATTTAAATGCAGCTAGAAAAGCATATTTAAATTCAATTTCCTTTGAAATTGCCAAGGGACTGCAACAGGGAGAACAAAAAAGCACTTTAATAGAAGGAAAAGGTCCATATACCAAAGGCATTACTGTCACTTCCTTGTCTCAAGATATACACGGACATGTACACACACAATTAAGTAAGATGGTTGCAGACCATGCTATTCTTACACTAAATTTATGTTAGGATCAATTTATTTTTTTTCTGGTAAATTCTATACTGCTAAAATACCACTGGGTGCTGGACACATGTGAAAATACATTGAACTATCTATACACTGATGATTACTGCATTTTCTAAATGTATGTAATAATTCAATTAAAAAGTCCAAAAGTAAAAATCCAACTTTTAAAGATGATTATGAGTAAGTTAGATACCAGATGAAGACATAACATCAAGTACTTAGATGGATATCTGTCAATTATCTGAAAAAATATGATCTTAGTGTTAGGTAGAAGCTAGACACAAGCAGTGGAAAGAACGCCCTGAGGGGCGTGCCAAGTCCTTGAAGGAAGAGGGGAATGATAGAGACAGGAGCTGGAGGCAGGGACAATGAGAACCCCCACCCCCACCCCCCACTGAGAAAGGCTGCCATGAAGGTTCCAGTACAAACGTTGTAGGGTCCAAAACTTCCTTTCCCAACCTGCAAGGGGACTTTCCCAAAGGACTGGGAGCAGCCTCCATAAGATACCACCCCACTGTACTTCCCAGCTCCTCCCAGCCCAGAAAGACCCATAAATATCCAATCCCCAAACAACGTAGTGTCAGTTGCACTTCTCAGAACCTGCCCGCTGTCCCAACTTGAGAGTGTACTTTCACTTTAATAAACTGCTTTGCGCTTGCTATGTTCCTTCTGGCTTTTTTTTTTTTTTTTAACGTTTTTTATTTATTTCAGAGAGAGCAGGAGCAGAGAACGGGTGGAGAGAGGGAGACAGAGGATCTGGAGGAGGCTCTACGTTGACAGCAGAGACCCTGATAGGAGGCTTGAACCCACGAACTGTGAGATGATGACCTGAGCCGAAGTAGGACACCCAACCGACTGAACCACGCAGGCACCCCTCTCCTGGCTATCTTTATTCCAGTGCAGATGCCCACATAAATCTCCTGGGGAATGCAAGGAGGAAGACCTCCGTTCACACAACACAGACAGACACTCTCATCCCTGACATTAGAGACAGACGACATTGTGGGTCAGAAATTATAACCACCAAACTCATTTAATACCTATTACCTGCTGGGCACTGTGCTAGGTATCAAGGAACCAAAGGTAAAGGTGGCTTCTGCCTTAAGCTCATATTCCAGTAAGAGAGACAACTACAGCAATAACTAATTAAGTGATAAAGGAGACAGAACACACCGAGTAACGGGGAGTATTGTTCTTTGACCAGGAGTAGGGCAGGAATGGGCTGGAAGGTGACATCTAAAAGGGAAACTTTGAAACCAGAGTGTGCCTGGAACATGGAAGGAGAAGAATCTAAATCAGATGGAATGACCTAAGATGCGGAACGACTAAAGCATTTTAGTTAGGAATGACGAATGTGGAGTTTATGGACAACTTGTAAAACTCAGAGCCTTTTTGTTCTAGAAAGGTTTCTTGCGGTAGTTGCTCTCATAAGAACTGACAACTTTAGCCTGCCAGGAAGGAAGTATTTTAAAACTTAGTTACTTTTTTGTCTTTCTTTTTCCTCCAGCTTTAACACACAGCCTGAGGTTTGTCAGCACGTTTAACAAGAACAAAGCTAAGAAAGTGAAAGAGAAGGCAAAAAAGAAGGGAGACCAAAACCCAACATGGCAGGAACCAATACTATTTCAACTGTGGATATTGTTTAACCTGGGGTTAGCTGTCTTTTACAAAGAGAATGCCAAAGGTTTAACAATTTCTTCTGGTGTATCTGGAGACGGTATTCCCAATAGTGAGAAAAATCTCTTAGAAGAGGTATTGCAGACAAGTGAGTCAAGGGTGTTGGGTTCTGTCATCATTTCAGTGGATAGAGAGAAGAAATAGTCACTAATGGGTGGTGTGTGAGATAAAGCTATTCATTGCTCAACTAATTACCTGTAAGCCAATGGTTACCAGTTCCTAAGGGAATGTAACATATGAGGTGAAACAAGTCTGCACAGATAAGTATACGTTAAATTAAATTGTCATTAATTATAATCCCACCAACCAACAGTCCAGACTTTATTGAAGCAATGAGTTGCTGTTAGTGAGGGGACAGCAGATTGGACCCGGAGTTGGCTGGTCTAGGAGAACTGTCACTAGCAAACTGAGAAAAAATGAAAGCATACAATCAACTTAACACTTTAGGATTTTCTAAAAAATTATTTTTAAAACAAATTTTATTAAAAAAATTTTTTTTAATGTTTACTTATTTTTGAGACAGAGCAAGAGACAGAGTACAAGCAGGGGAGGGGAGAAAGAGGGAGACACAGAATCTGAAGCAGGCTCCAGGCTCTGAGCTGTCAGCACAGATCTTCAGCGGGGCTCAAACTCATGAACTGTGAGATCATGACCTGAGCCCCAAGTCGGACGCACAACCGCCTGAGCCACTCAGGCACCCCTAAAACAAATTTTCTAATGAAATTTCAGCCAATTATGTTGGCTCTGCTTGTTTGGTACTTTTCACTAATGTGGAAACTATGTTTCAGGCTCTAAGTAAATAGTTTGTAAGGATATGAATTGAAAACAAATCTTTTCAAGCACTAACTAGTTCATGTAATAATTTTTTTTTTTTACACTCTAGGGTTAAAAAATTTAACAAATTTATTTTATTTAACAGCAATTCTGTCCATGCTCTATATCACTTTTACTCCAAATTTATTTTTAGTCAGTAATACATTATCAATTTAATACATCTTACTGTAGATATCTTTTATATTCAAATCCATGAAACATTTTCCCTTTAGAGGGAAACAAACACCAAAAAAAGCACCAAAAATAAAACTATAAGCTAGTTAGGTTTAAATATCCCTGGAATTGACACCAAGGTATTAAGCCTTATTTTCATATTGAAACCTGATATTAAAACATGAGAAATAGTACTCTAGATCATTGTTTCCAAAATGCTCCTTTTCCAACCAGGGACATCTCAGGTCCATACAATAATCTTTTGAGAAATTTGTTTAAAAACTCCCTAGCCCCAGGAATTCTGATTCAGCAGGTCTCGAATGAGGCACATAAAACGATTTCTGAAAGAAGTTGCCCACTGATTATGACACAAGGCAAGGTTTGGAGCCACCGATATAGTTTTTCTTGTTATGTATAACTTATAATTTAAGTAGTGCTAGTTCCTAGCTTGACTACTTATTTCATGCAATGACTGACAAAGGGAAACATGAATCTAAGTTTTAAAAATTAAAAAAAAACAAAACTTGAACTATCATCACCCAAAAGTTGTCCAATCATACTGAGATGCGAAAAAAAAAATCAGGTAATATTGCTAAACTGTATATAAAACACACTTGGCTGAAAATACTTGGGAAAATAACTGTAAAAGTGAACCGAACTGTAAAACACAAAATTACTAAAAAATACCTAACAGGTTGCCAAGGTGACCCACATTACCAATTACCAATATGTGAGGAAAAAATCACCACCATTATTCTGTCAGGACTGTCTTTGAGGCATGTGTACTTAGGGAGGGATTTCTAGATAATGTCTTGGGAAAGCTTGACTGTGGCAAAGATCAAGAGGGATTGAGTCTTCTAAGACACATCCACACGAGGTAGAGATTTTGCAGTGAGATTTTAAAATCAGCCTGCTTCCATCTATGCATTGCTAGAATGGTTCATCCACCTAGAGGGACACAGTTCCTTCAATCTCCCTTTCTTTAAAAGGAGGGACAAGGAATAAGCAGTCTGAATGGGAGTTCAAATAGAATTTTAAAGTTCAGGTCACTCATTGTCTCATCTTCCCAGTGGAGTGATTCTTTTAAGCCACATCAGGTCCTGTCTGGGGTCTGTCTCGGAACGAATCTCAAGCTAAAAGAGAAGGCCATCTAACTTCATGAGCACACACAGAGCATCTCCTCTTGGATCTCTTGAGTTACATCCTACTGTGGATGCACATTTGAATGATATACGATTGTATTCTTCTCATTTCAGAAAGTGATTATCTTGCCATCCACACCAGACTGAGGGTAGGAGAGCCGGTTTGACCCCTGAATTCCTTTTCCTCATATTCAATTCTTCCTTCCCAGGTCACAGTCCTCAGGTAAGTCCCACTTCAATCAAGTGACCTGATTCTAAAAACCTATGGACTGCCACCTTCCACTAGAGATTGTTTGGAGAGGCTTTGGTTTGTTTTGGCCCAGATGACCTTAGATAGCCAGATGGTGGGCATGTTGCATCACTAAAAGCAAAGGTCTACAAACCATCCAGTAAGACAAACTGGGCAGCACCTTTTTATACTGGAAGGATATAGAACACAGTCAGCAATGGTAAGGATTCTGC
Source organism: Panthera uncia (assembly GCF_023721935.1). Classification (NCBI taxonomy): domain Eukaryota; kingdom Metazoa; phylum Chordata; class Mammalia; order Carnivora; family Felidae; genus Panthera; species Panthera uncia. Next base: position 34,350,139 of record NW_026057576.1, read on the forward strand.
CCCTGGAAGAAAGTTGGGGAGGGGGGCCCTAGGTACCACAAAGGGCTGGCCTTCCCAATGAGGTTTAATGTTAATATTATATGCTTTCAGGACACTCCTTGACATTAGAGCCCTGCTCACCCAATATTCAGGTTTTAGCCCTTTCATCTCTTTGGCCATTAAGGAAAAGAACTTTGGCAGAGTGAAGATAGACTGTCTACTCTTATTTCTCCAGAGGGCTACTATGCCCTGATCATGATGGAAATTTATCCTGCCAGTTATCATCCAGTCTACTGCTAAGTTTTGTGTTAACACAAATTCTCCCTGCCAAGGAAAAATGAATGTGCAGCCTCATTGTAAGGATATTTCAGACTTCGTTTGTTCTCAGAACCGTATGGGAGACCTAATCATTTGAGGGGGCTGGAAGCCATGACTGGCGATAAATTTGACAGTAATTTGATCTCTTTTGGCTGAGGAATTAAGAGTATTTCTTACCTTCTAGAGCTTTTTCCTTATTTATTATGCTGGGAATATAGTGTTTAGGGAATATAGCCAAATATTTTAAAGTTGAGAATTTAATAAAAATAAATTATTAAAAATATATTCCAGGGGCACCTGGGTGGCTCAGTCAGTTAAGCGTCTGGGGCTCAGGTCATGATCTTACAGTCTGTGAGTTTGAGCCCCACGTCGGGCTCTGTGCTGACAGCTCAGAGCCTGGAGCCTGCTTCGATTCTGTGCCTCCCTCTCTCTCTGCCCCTCCCCTGCTCATACTCTGTCTCTCTCTCAAAAATAAACATTAAAAAAATATATATATACGTATATATACACATACATACATACATATATATTCCATAGGGCTTATTAAGGAATATCCAAGATGTCCTGCATATAAAATTCACAAACAAGACATATACAATACACAAAAAATAATATTTGCTACATAGTTTATAGATACTTTGTCTTAATTAAAAATTAGGACAAAAAGAAACAAACGGATCTTACAAAATTTCAACAATTTCAAGACTTCTCCTTGGAATTTATGGATTGGGTACCTCTTTTAATCAATGAAATGGGACTAATTCGTTTAGTGTTTGAAGCACACAAATGACTCATGATCACTATCATCAGAAACTAATTTCTCCAGGGCACTGAATGATACTCTAGTGGCTGTCTCTCTGGAAAGAGCAGGACAAGTGATAAAAACAGTAAAAATACATGGAGTTCTTTCAAGGAAAAGAAAAAATGACAATGAATTGGAAGGCCTTCTTTCCCTGCTCTCCAGTAAAAAGGAATCTGTAGTTATGATTGGGCCACTTTTATACCAATTTTGACTATCTCAATACAAACATACACCTACAGCAAGGAACAGCTCAATCCAACAAGTGTATATTAGTTCCTTTAACGTTTAAGGACATTTCAGCCAGAATGCACCTTCTTCAGTCTTTTCAATTAAGGGACACACACACTAAATTCATACTTTAAAAAAGTACCTTGATATTTATTACTATGTTTACACAGTAGCTGGTTTTAAAAATCTCATGAACTTGACCATTTTTATGAGTCAATATACTTTTAAAGGAAGATGTAATAATATAATAGTACCTAACATATTTTCCTACCATTATAATAATTTCCCCTGCAAGGATGTATAGCAATTAGGTTTTACAATGAATTACTACATACCAGGTTTAAGAACATTTTCTCAAGACCACACAATTGGTGGACTGTCACTTTGTCTTCTATTTTTCAAAGGGTACCTGTTCTCACTCACACGGAGTTGATTTTCAGTTTCAACTCCTTTCTGGCATTTGAGAAGAGAGTTACCAATACTAACTGACTCTAATACCTATGTGAATTACAATTGGTTGCTTTCAACTAAATGAGTATTTTTACCTTAGGCCACAGTGATGTAGTTTCAGATGGAAATAAGCGAAGAGCCATTGATATGTCTCCCACAGCCTCTGGGCATTCCAGTACTGAGTTTAGCCTGGATACACAGTTGTTATGATATGCCTGGCACCTACCTCTGAGGGACTGGTGTCAAATTAATCTCCATGTCATCAGTACCTTCTCAACAGGTTTTAAACAGTCTTCTCTTTCCCTCTAAGTCCCAGATCAACAGTTGTCAGGGCCCGAGTCAAGCTGTGCTTCTGCCCACATAGTGGCACTGTCAGCACTGTTGGCTGCTCAAATGATTTTTTAAGCAGAGCAGCCGGTTGCCTTCAGCAGCGATGCTTCTGGGGGCACTCAGTGCTGTTCACCCAGAGTCTCTGGCTGCTCTACAACTGTGCTAGTTAAGGGATCGACAGAAGGAACAACAAATGGCTACAATTAGCATCCACCCTGCTCCCGCAAAAGAATTTCATTTCTATGGCAACGGGAGTTGCCCAGACAACACAGGGCTTTGGCTGGGAACAGTGTACTGCATTATACCAAGAACAGAACAAAATAGCCAGAGATCAAGCTCTCGCTTCACGGCACAAAGATCCCTGCCATCATATTTAAGTTTAATTAACAAGAACTGATTTCTTAATTTTGTGAGCCAAGGTTCTGGCTGTTAATAGCCTGAAACAAAATACCATTATTGATCCATTCTTTTAAAATCCAGTAAAATAATCAGAATGATTAAATTAGATTCTTCTTAACTTGATTTTCCTATTACCAACCTTAAGAAGCAGCCCCTACTTTTATTGTACAACAGTGTGATTTACAAGCCCATTTTTTTTTTTTTGCCTCAATTGGTTGCTATGATACAAAGGTAAACAACCTGTGAAAAATTAACATGCACATGCTTACACTGGGATATTCAACCAAACTCTAGATGTCTGTAATTGTATGAAGGAAGGAGCAATGATATCAAAGCAATTTTTATCAGGAACTATAATCTTGTAGGTCTTCTGAATTGTTTAAATCAAACTGGAGAATATCATACTGCTTTTGAAATAAACTTTCAAAGCAGAAAACTGAAAATATCTTGAAGTTTGCCTGGTGATAATATAAGTAAAATGGAAAAATTAATCTAAACGACAACAATAAGCTACCTTGGCTACCATTAAACCCCTCTGCAGTCAAGCTAGATAATTGGATCACTGCCATTTTTCGTCATATAAACCATTCTGTGGGTCTGAGCTGGGAGCATTACTTAATGAGCCAAGAAGAGGGGGATAAGGTAACAACAGACAACAACAGGGCAATGGGGCTAGCTGGAACAATTTGGGAGATGATGATCTCCTTTTCCTTCTTTTCTAAAATTTCTAAAACTCAAATATTTCCAGAGTACAGTCCTTTTCCCAGCCAACATCTTTGTCAGCCCGGGGCCAAATGTTATCCTCAGTAGTAACAGTTCACACTTACTGAAGGCATAGTACTTGGCATAGCTAGTTGCATTTAGTTTTCACAGATACGCTATAAAGTAGATATGATTTCTGCCCATTGACACGTGATGAAACCAAGGTGCAGGGAGATTCAGTAACTGCCAGCATCTAAGCAGCACAGCTGGAATTCAAAACCAAGTCTACCCTCTAGGATTCTCTTCAAGGATATTGTCAGCATTACACTACAAGTACTAATAATGTAGTAATTTTAAAGCAGCAGCCTTTTCAGAATAATCGTAAGTACAGATTCTATAATGGGAAAATCTATGTGAAAAGAAAACTGGAAGTAGATATGATGAGCATAATGACACTTGATCACTTTGATCAAATTTCTTAAAGAATTATCCAGGGGTATGGGTGAGTGGAGAGAGAGGATCGAACTCTTTGCTGACCACTTAGCACTGGTTTCGGAGCAAAACACTTGGAAAGGTACATGTAAACAGTCTGAACAGAAACTGTATTCCTTAGTAACTTCTATAGACATTTATTTTCATTTCATAAACTATTACTTTAAATTGTAGCCACTTTATTAGTAAGTAGCTACTAAATGAGAGGTAAGAATTTTACTGACTGGCAGAAATAATCCCACTTTACAGCTCTTTAAAAACTGTCTTTGTAAACAGGCACACTTGACTCAGTCTGATTTTAATGTAATCTGATGACAAAGGGCAAAGATTGGAAAACTTTCCAGGAAATTCATCATTGGAGATCTCTTTCATGAATCACTAGATATCTATTTATATAATTTTAATTTATGAAAAAAGAGTTTTTGAAAATAATCAAACTTCAGATAAAATGCAGTACAGTACAAAGTTTTGTTTTGTTTTTTTTTATGACTCCAAATGCTATAGTAATACAAGCCTGAAAAATAGTTTTTATCAAACTGATATTTTGGGACTCAAAACTGTTACACAGGGAAAATTACTTCATTTTGAACATGTTTGAACAGTGGCAGTATTGAGATTTTTGTGATAGAAAAAGAAGGTGTAAAATGAGAGGGAAGAAAAGCAAAGATCTTTCATGACACTGCTTAATGGCCAGTATTTTCCAAATAATGGCTAAATTTAAATTTTGATCATAACTAAACTTGTCACTTTTATGATATAAATGCATTAAAAATATATGTGCAAAGAAACTCCGGTACAGTTGTGGCTTCTTTTCAATTTGGTATAGACATGTTTCTTGTACTTATGGATATTTTAGGATAATAGAAGCAAAATTGTAAAAGTGTTCACCAATATGTTAAGATTCAACAAAGTAATGCATGTGAAAGCACTCTGAAAACTGTAAAGTGCTATAAAAATGTGTATTTCACTGAAAAAGTGTTAGCTTTTATGGCCTCAAAAGAGATCACCCTTGATGTTTACTTATTTTAAGTAAATCAATAGAGAAAGGAAGATAAAGTATATAAATTACCTATCTTTCTAATTCACTCCCTCCCCTTTCTAATCTATAAACCCTCATCTGGTCCATTTTCAGCCTTCTTTTTCTGGGACGTTTTTACTTTTTAGCTCTTTGGCTCATTTAAATACATGCTAAACTCAGGAGAAAAATCCCTTAGCTCATTTTCTCCATTTACTCTGTCACAAAATAGTTAGAAAGTTAAACACAACTCCTTTTTCCACCTTATCTTTCTGCAGTCTAACTCTGATATTTTTGAGTGCATCTTCTGCTCCAGAAAAAGTAATTTCCTGATTCCATCCAAAGATAGGCAATTTATTGAAGTAATTTAGAGATGGAATTTGCTGTCACAGAACTGGGTTTAATTCCTGGCTCTGTCATTTATCAGCTTTATGATTTGGAGCAAGTTACTTAACCTTTTTAAGTCTCCGCTTGAGACAATGTAAATAATGCAGTCAACAATGTCTGACACATAGCAAGTGGTCAAATACTGGCTATTTTATTCTTTTTGGAACCTTATTTTTCTAAGATAGGTTTCCATTCCACTCACCCCTTCTGTTGGGGGCAATCTATTCCCTCTTTTTCTACCAGTTAGCAATTACCAACTTGTAGACAGAAGTCCTGAGTTTGAATCTTGGCTCTGCCACTGAGTAGCTATAATTACCTAGAAAAGCCACACTTTCCAATAATAAACATAGCACATGGAGAATGAAAATATAAACTGTTTGCATACAGAAAAACATGCTTCAACTTGTAAAAAAACCAAAGGTTCCAGATCAGTCACATTTGTCAATGAAGAAGGCAGACACCAAACCAATCATCCTTGCGTCACTTAACGTCACCAGTCTTGTCATACCAAACCTAAAATACCTTCTGCTGTCAATTTTCAACTAAGACTCTAAATCATTACTATTTATTTGAACTGTTGTTATGTGTTAGGCTCTGTTGAGGATTTTCCAAGTATTACCTGATTTAAATCCTTGCAACAAACCAAGGCAGGAACTAACAAGATCCCATTTTATGGGTAACAAAACCTAGGCACAAAGAACAAGTAACTTGCTTAAGGTTACACAACTAAGAAGTAGCAGCTGGAACTCTTAACTTTTACACAGTCATAGGCTCAGTACATTCATCTGACCTATGAACTGTATTTTCAATGTTCCATTTTTGTACATATATTCTTATATGTTCTGTGTTGCTCATGCAGGTCATGTTGTATACATATTCTCTGTAGAGAATGTTCTCTGTAGAGAACTACCATGGAACCAGATTCAGCACTTATTTTCAACTATCTAGAAGTCCTAGCACTTGATTCAATAACACACAACTTCTAAAGCACTAAATAAATGTTCACTGATAATGAAGAAAATGTGCATGGCTGGGGCAAAGTCAAGGTAGCATCACCCACATGGTAGAAATAATTTGCAATAAAACTATAAAATATTAAAACTTAATGAGCACAGTCTTAATTAGGAAATTGAAAATCTCATTAAACTTGCAGATGATACTTAGGTGGGCAGGGGTTAAACACTCTAGAAGAAAGAAGTAGAATTTAAAATGACCTTGATAGATTAGAGAAATGGTTCAATAGAAACCAGATGAAGTTCAAATAAAAGAAGAACAAAACCAAAAACATACCACACAGACAAAAAATGGGAATGAGTGGCTATGCACACTGATGGAGAAAAACAACAAAAACCCAAGCCACAAAGAAACAATCTTTCTGTTGGCAATATGGGCTGTTTTTCTCCATCAGTGGCTTCTAATTCTGGCTGCCCATGGAATCACAAGGGGAGTTTAAAAAAATATAGTGCTTGGGCCTTATTCTTGATCAACGAAATCAGAATACATGGAGATAAGGCTCCAGGTTGCTGTTATTTTAAAAACTATTGGGGCACCTGGGTGGCTCAGTCAGTTGAGCGTCTGACTTCAGCTCAGGTCATGATCTTGAGGTTCATGAGTTCCAGCTCCACATCAGGCTTGCTGCTATCAGCCTGTCACTGCAGAGCCTGTTTTGGATCCTCTGTCCCCCTCTCTCTACCCCTCCCCGACTTGTGCTCTCCCCAAAATAAATAAATACATATCAAAAACTCTCTAGGTGTTTCTAATATGGCCATGTTTCAGAACCACCAGAATATATAAGCAATCATAGCTTTTATATCCATATGAAGAGCCCTATAAAACTAATAACATATCTATCATTATGTATGATCAGATAGTGGGATATATGGTTTGCAAACTATTAAAAAAAACCCAACTGATATCAGTGATAATGATTCCAGATATTCTATTTCAGATTCTAATCTAGATCTGTGGTTCTCAATGTGCAGCTCTTCAATGAACAGTATCTGGGAATTGATGAGCTACGCAAATTCTCATGCCCACGACAAACCTACTGAATCACTAACTCTGGGTTTGACCCAGCCACCTGTGCTGTGATAAGCCCCCTGGGTGATTCTGATACCCGCCAAAGATGAGAACCACGGCTCTAAGCTAAGGAGCCAACTTTCTTCTGTTTTCTTATAGTATCTGTTTTCCCTTACAATTACAGGATGTTATATGCCTTCTTTTGTAAGTCATCTCAAACTCTTCCTAGGAGCAAATACAGTATATCAATTATAAATTTAAAGAATCACGTTTTAGCAGTCATCATAATACAAAAATAACTTTTTTGAAATATGTTTTACTAAATGGAGGCATGTGGTAAATTTAGTGTGTGTGTGTGGGGGGGGGGGGGGGGCGGGGAGTCTGTTAAAATTGGTGTTAAAATAGTCCGGAAGAAAAGTTAATGAATTAATTGGGTCAGTTTCTTTTCAATTGGCTCTGCTGGCATCACGTGGACAAAGATGAGTCACAGATGTCCTTACACATTTCTTAAGCTGTTGCCTAATGGCCCAAAACCCCTGGGAAAGAAATACTAGTCCTAGGTGAGATTCCAGCTACCCTTTCCTTAACCAGTTAGGTGCTTCTGGGATTTAGGTCTCTGATTTCCATCCCCCATCCCCACCTCATTACTCTAATAAATCAAGTATTAGTGGCATATATTAGCATTAATGGCCAAAATGTATAAATAAAACCTATACCTGGACTGGCAGTGTTGAAAAATCATCACAGATAAACAGTAATAATAATTTCTCCTAGGAGATAACAATATTAAAGTTTATGATTTTTCCTTAAGGGATGATAACTTGCTAAGAAATACCCAGGAAGTTTCTTACCCCCTGCCCTCTCTTTCTTATCTCCCATTCCCCACCATTTTGTCAGCTTTATTAAAAGATAGAAAAATATACAATTTCACTGCTAATTAAAAATGTAAAAAAATGAGATACCATGTTGTCTAATTATAAAAAAATTGAAACACATCTAGAGCTTTTGAAAGGTTGAGAAATGGACATAGTCATAGGCTGCTGGGACGAGTATCATTTAATATAATACCTTCACTCTACACAGGTCAGTATGGCAATATGTATGAAAAGCCTTAAAATTGTTCCTATCTGTTAACTTATCCTAAAGAAATAGTGCTATTTATTATAATGATGAGAATTTAAACGCCATGAAAAGGTCAAACTCTAAGAAAGCTGGTTAAATAATGTATGGCCCAGACTTACTATGGGGATATTACACGACCATTAAAAATTATTCAAAGAGGAATTCACATTATATGGAAAAAAACTCCTAACACAAGTTATGCACAACATGTTTGAATTAAAAAAGTACATGTACATTAAAAATTAGTAAGAGTGATGCCAAAAATGCTAATAATGTATATGTGAGGAGTCAGGTTATGGGTAGATTTTATTTTCTCCTTCATACTCTTCTCTATTTTTAAAATATTCTACTGTTGATAGATAATTCCTTAAAAATACCCAAATACATTAGTTTCTAAATGAATTCAATGCTTACTTTTAGTGAGTATATTTATATTTGATCCCAGATGGCAGCTTAATTGGTTCAAATGTAGTAATCAATATGGCCTAGATACTGATATATAGATTCTGACATAACTGTTAATCAAATACAAATAACCAGTCTAAAGAAAATGAGTGGGAGGTGTAAATTGTAAAAGAATAATAACTAGTCAGTCTAATACCACATTTTACTGAGGAAGAAACATGGTTAAGTGACAGACTTTAGAACACATACTTAGCAAACCACCTATCTTTTCCCACTTCCATAGAATAGAGTCAACATTTAAAAAGAACAGTTTCTACTTCATATGAACTCTTTTTCAATTTAAAACTATCTTAATTAATACGTTGCAAATTTGGCCTTGGAAGACAGCATATACTGTTTCGAGAAAAATAAAGAGTACTTTCCTAGGGAAACTTATACATTCATTCCCTTAATTTTAAACCAAACTCATGAACAGTAGAATCAATGTGTTTGGGAGTAAATATGAAGGATTTTTTCTTTGGTGATAGACTACGTATATAAAAGTAGTCTATAGGGGTGTCTGGGTGGCTTTGTTGGTCAGGCATCTGACTCTTGGTTTTGGCTCGGTCATGATCTCACTGTTTGAGGCATCGAGCCCCATGTTGGGCTCCACACTGATAGCACAGAGCCTGCTTGGGATTCTCTCTCTCTCTCCCCCCCTCTCTCTCAAAAATAAACAAACTTAAACAACAACAAAAAAGTAAAATCAGTCTATAAAGAATCCACTCAAATTTTATCATAAATTAAACCTACATGTGTTTTAAGTTTGTGACTTGGAGACTTCACCCCCAATTCATGTTTGTGAGCTACCAGTCAAGGACAAGATTTTATGGTAATAGTTCACCACATGCACACAGTATTTCCTGGCTAGTAATAAATATTGAGATATGATGGAGTGTACATCGAGTGAAGAGTTGAGATGCCTGGTCAGCTTTTCTACAAGAATGTTCTTGGAGTGTCAGCAGTTCAGAGACACTAAAAGGGCCTGGATTACTATCACATGACAACAAAGACAGGTGCACCAAAGGAAGTTAACAGAAGAGGATAAGCTGCCAGCAGTTTACAACATGCTTACTCTTTAAATGGATAATGCTGACCAGACCTGTCATTCTAAGGCTTCTTAGTGCGAGATCTGAGGGATCTATACAATTTATAAAACTATAAAATGACACAATCTTTCCTATGATAGGCCAGTAGGACATCAGTTTTAGGATGGAATTCTAAGTTGTGTCAAAATCTATTTGTAATATGAAAGACATCTCTGAGCCAATAGAAAAAGAGGCAAAACAAAACAAAGCAAAACAAAAACAAAAACTCTTGAACAGGCACTTCACATAGCAAGGTATCCAAGAATCCAATAAGCACATGAAAAGGTGCTCAAGTTACTCATGAGGAAAATGCAAATCAAAATTACGATGAGATACCCTACCAGAGTTGTTGAAATGAAACTCTCAGGCATTGCTGATGGAAGTATAAACTGGTACAATCATTTTGGAAGATTGTTGTGCAATATCTCCTAAAGCTGAATATATGTATACCCAATGAAAGAGCAATTACACTCCTAGGTATACATCTGAGAGAGTCCAAACACTTGTATAAGAATGTTTGTAGCAGGACTGCTTGTACTAGGCAAAATCGAGAAACAACATGAATATCTAACAACAAAGGGGAAAATACGGTATATTCAGAGTGGAGTACTAAATAATAAGAATGAAAAATTACAAATGCACACAACGTGGATACAAAGCGTATGAACTTGTTTAAAAAAAAGAACAAAGTTAAGACGAATCTATGCAGTCACAGGGTATGTGTGTGATGCGAGGTTATGGACCGGAGGAGCGGGAAAGGGCTCCTACCTTCCTAACAATATCATTTGTTGATCTGTGTGTTGGTTATATAGATTTGTTCGCTTTATGAGCGTTCATCAAGCCACATGCTTAGGAACTGTATACTTTCTTATCTTTATGTTATTCCTCAATATAAAGTTTACATTTAAAATGAAGGAAGAAGCAAAAGAGTATATGGAAAGTTTAAGCAAAACAAAACAAAACAAAACCTCCCAGCTCTGGACTATACCAAGTACTTAAGTAAAACAGAGAGGGTTTTGCTGAGGCATGAATCTGTACATTTATAGTCTCTTATTCCTGATTTTCACAGTAGAGTTAGTGTTTGGCATTTGTAGAAAGAGGCTAGTTTACTAACAGGTAAAGAAGATCTTAGTGAAAAAATACAAAGAAATTCTAGACAGGGTTGGAGATCTGTTGAGAAAAGGAAGATGAGACGAACCATATGCGTCTAAAATGAGAAAAAAGAAATGACACTTTTTAGAACAGATAGGCATGGGCAGGGGCACAGAAACCACCACAAGGAGAGTATACCAGCAGGATACAAGAACTCATTACCAAACAGCAATTTAAAAAATTACTCTCAAAACCCTCCCTTTGGCTGACTTTACAACAACAAATATGTAGGAGGCATGGGGTTAATTTCCAGGAAATATCACAAATTTCTTAAACATAGTATCTAGAGTTACTAACTTTCCTTACCTTGTATCATGACGGAATGTATTTATTTCTCACCCTGGGCAGATCAGGTATCTTTATGTTTCAATGACAGAGTGAAAGGGATCAGTGACGGAAGAGGTTAACAGAACAGAGGGTAATGGGCTGCTTCCAGTTTCCAGCAAGTGATGTTGCTGTGGCAAACGATGTTTAAGCAAGTGGCAAACGATGTTTAAGAAGTGATAAAAACCTGAGACTTACTGGAGGTGAAGCTACCGCCACAGGTGGCCAGGGTAGCATAGACCCCAGGAGCTTCGGGCAACACTTTCCCCTGCTCTGTGTGACTGTCCCGGGCACCTCTGCATGCACTGGGCCCTTTGTTTACTGGTGTCTGCACATTCAAACACAGAGCATCATCAGCATTATCTAAGCAGTTGCCTGATGACATCACAATGAATTTTAAAAGATCCTTTTCTCTTTTTTTCTCCTCCTTTGGGCCATGGGGAATACCAAGGAAAAGATATGAAAATACACTTTTTTTTTTTAACCCAGTGATAAAATACACTTTGAATTAAATAAAACCTAGTGCATGGTTTATCAAACATCAGCTTAAGAACTCCTCAGGCTAACTGTATTAATAAGAAGTAATAAAAGGACTGGTGATAAAAGTTTCTTAGTTGTATCTTATATTTGTAGCATTGAAGTTCTACAAACTGAGTTATTGGCTTGTCAGGACTAATCTACAAGATGTTATTAACATTTTTAATGCTAAATCTAAACAGTATTTATTGGTCCATCTTCAAATATAGATATGTTGGTAAATGAGGATTTTGTTTTTATTTGCATAGCATATTAGCACTTTCCTGCTGAATAAGTGTTTTAATGGGAAAAGTATACACATATAACAGGGCTAATCATCATATTTCAAATAAAAAAAAAAAAAAAAAAAAAGAAAAGCCAGAATCTTTTAACCTTGAGGCTGTTATAAAGGACTAGGTGAAGGTAAATAAAATTGATATATGAGGTAAATGGTGATGCATTTTTTTTACTCAATTTCAATATTCCCTTATTTCATTATTGCTCTAGAAATCGGGATTAGACAGCTCTTCTGACTAATTAACCAAAGGAGGTTTGACTAATAGAAGGAGATTGCAAGCATGATTAGTTAAATGATGATGTACATAGCACTTAATGATCATTATCATTTATTCTAATATCAGTGGTAATAAATAGTGAAACTGTTTAAGCCAAATGCTGTCACATCACAATAATGTAGATCATGGCTAACGCTAATAATTTCTAATTTACTTGGGAATCAATGGGACATGCAGCTTTCTTAATGCATGTCAATTCTTTCTTCAATAAATTTATAGGCCCTTTTAAAGTAAAAAAAAAAATATTTAATATTTATGTCTTTACCTAGACTACATAACAGGCAGTCATTCCACCATTTGCCTCCAAAGCACCAACAGTTCTAGTTATATTAGCTAGCTCCTTGGTCTTCCTAAGGTTCGGGTAATGTATCAAGACACTTATTTACAAAGATCCAATGACTATAACCACACTACTGTTTCAAGATGCTGGTTTCATCCTAGTCTCTTGCTTTCTACGGATTCAGTGGGAACAGATTAGTCATCAAGTTCTTAATGCAGCACTGGAAGGCTACTTTTGCTCTAAGAAACAAACTAGAGTGGTACTTGATTTTCTCTATTGCTCATTTCCATCACTATTTTTGCTCACATTAAGAATTACAAGGAAAAGAAGATTCAGATTTGTGCTGCAAAATCGCTGGCCTATGTTATCTACGGAACACACACGAAAAGGTGGGGAGGATGTCTGTTTTCTATGGAGAGGCACATTCATTATCTTGAGCTAGAGACACTACACTATTGACTCTTAATCATGCCCTATCACTCTTTAGGAATGCACTTTAAAGAGGCTTTTCATTTCTGGACAGCATAAAAATGAAAAGCTGAGCACTAGGACAGACAGAAGTCCCCTTTAGGTTCTTAGCACTGGAAGAGGAAAAAGGAAAAGGAAAAATGAAAAATACAAGTGCAATCAGCTTTTTTTTTTTTTTTTAGAAGAAAAGGATATTAGATAACTAATGAATAAAAGAAGAGATTTGGCTTCTGTCTATATTTTAATGGGGACAAACTAAGTTACTCTTGGAGATGTCATCCTATCTCGATTGCCTGCCTGTTGCCCATTATGACCTTTAATATTCCTAATTTTAATTTTCTTTAAGGTTCATGGTTACTTTACAAAGAAATGCAAAATGCTTCCAGTGAAATAGCAATTCCTTGTCTCTGACTCTGCCTTATACATATTCCCCCTGCTATTTCTCTTTTAAAAAAAAAAAAAAAAAGTTTATTTATTTTGAGAGGGAGCAAGCAAGGAAGCATGAGCAGGGGAGGGGCAAAGAGAGAGCGAGGGAGTGAATCCCAAGTAGGCTCTGTGCTGTCAGAAACTGCAGAGCTCAATCTCACAAACTTAAAATCATGATCTGGGCTGACATCAAGAGTCAGATGCTTAACCAACTGAGCCACCCAGGTGTTCCCTCCCCTGCTGTCTCTTGATTAGTCAATTTTTGACTATAGTTACTGATTTCCTATTGTGACAGACCAAAGCTTAACTTCCTCACAAGTTGTCTCAAAAGGGCTGCTCTCAACATGGCTTCCCCCAGAACTGAGAGAGGGAAGCAAAACAGAGCACTTTAAGATGGAAGCCATGGGTCTTTCATAACCAAATCTCAGATGTGACATACCATCAGTTCTCCTGTATTCAGTAGGTTACTAACCCTGGAAAATGTGTATGAGAGTGTTGTGCGTTGCATAAGGATATGAACCCCAGGAGGCAATAATCATTTGGGTCATCTAGGGAGTCTGGCTACCATAGCGTTTATATTGTTAGACTGTAAAATTGCACACAAGGCTATGTCAAATTCAAGTAGTGTACTATGATTAGACATCCTTCCCCCTGCCCTACCCGTTAAAATTGCCTGTACTTTTTTTCTTAGCACCTACCACTTGTCCCATACTTGTCTCCAGAGCTTTTTAACACAATTATATCTAATTGTATAAATGTATACAATTATACAAATACAATTATATACACTAATACCGTTGCACACATAGCCAAACAGATCAGATTATCTGTAAATCCTACAATTTACTCCTGAGCTTCACCAGAACTGTTTATGCTTTTCCAAATATGTACTACTTTCTTTCTGCTAGCATGTTTTTCATATTGAAAGATACTTTTAAGTTTTTTTTACATACATCTTTTATATTTCAATGAAGAAAAAAAGAGGATGATATATATATATATATTATTATGGTGTTATATTAAATATGGTGTTATTCCCTACATTTTCTCTGTTTACTAAGAGTCCTTTGGGTTTGTTTTTTCCTTCTTTTTTCATGTTGAATGATTTCCTCAAATGTCAGCTGATGAATTCTTGGCTCAAATTAGTGTTTAAGAACAAAAATTTTGAGTGCGTTTATTAACTAGTGAGCTTCTCCATGGGATGTTCTTGCAGTAATCAAGCATTTTTTGAGAGAAGGGAGCCCAAATGCTAATACCTGAAGGACTTTTCTCTGGACTGTTCATTATCTCCAGATGAATAATCTGACACATACTTGGAGTATAAGCTTGGCTCCTATGTAGTAAAGACTAAGTGGTAGGAAGGGGCCAGAAGAGGATTTTGCCATTCGTTTCTCCCGAAGATCTTCCCCAGTGTTCATACAATCCCTATTTTCAGTGGAGTACCTCAACTGGCTTGTATTCTAATTCTAGAGCATCTAGCAGCATACTTTTTTTTTCAAACAGCATACTTCTCATCTCCTGGAGGGATGTAGGAAAGGGTGAGAGGTAAGTATA
Source organism: Panthera uncia (assembly GCF_023721935.1). NCBI lineage: Eukaryota > Metazoa > Chordata > Mammalia > Carnivora > Felidae > Panthera > Panthera uncia. Next base: position 34,365,209 of record NW_026057576.1, read on the forward strand.
GCACAGTGGTGACAAGTCTGGATTTGGAGCTACTGTGCCTCAGCGGAGGTTGAAATGCTCCTTCACGATGCCTGAATTTTCAGCTCTATGCCTTATTCTTCCCATCAGTGGTTCCTGAACCACTCGTGTGGAACCATGAGGACTCATTAGGGTCACCTGTTGTGAGCTGAATTGTGTCATCCTAAATTTATGTTGGGAGTCCTAATACCTGGTACCTGTGAATGTGACCTTATTTGGAAATTGAGTCTTTGCAGATGTAATCAAGTTAAGATGAGCTCAAACTTGATTAGTGTGGCTCTCACCAAATGACGAATGTCTTCATAAGAAGGCCACGTGAAGAAGGCAACAGGGAGAAGGCCATGCGAAGATGGAGACAGAGATTCAAGTGACTCAGCTGTAAGTCAAGGAACACCAAGGCATGTCAGCCACCACCAGAAGCATGGAAGGAGAAAGAAGACAGATTCTCCCTCAGAACCTCTACAAAGAACCAACCTTTGACAGCACCTTCAGACTGTGAGTCTCCAGAATTGTGACAGAATAATTTCCTATTGCTTTAAGGTCCCGACTTTATGGTAGTTTGTCATGGCGGTCTTAGAAATGACAACACCTGGATTCCAGTTTTTTCTTCCTGCACCTTTTTCTTCTCTATTCTGTCTTTATATGTTGTTTCCAGTTAAAGATGCCTTTATTTCAGAGGAGTTGAGATTGACTTTTACTACTCCTTCCCTCAGTGTCTTTGCAGTGAATCCCAAGGAGAAAAGGAGGTTAAAACATCTTTTCTATTTTAAAATTAAAGGTTCCTAGCCCTTTCATTTTTCTTCTTTTTCTCCTTCTAAACTAGTTCATACCAATTAATGCACTTTAAGTGCAATATAGGAACTATTCACAGAAAGAAAGTTAATTTCAATCTAATTAGTATACCCATTCTGCTTACTGCTGTCATTTGGCTTAAGAATTTATAATAACTTTCTAGTGACAAATGCACCACAGAAGGTAGGTGGAGAAGGGGAAAGAATGAGGAGGAACAAACGTATTGAATTTATTAAATGTCTACTCGATTCTAAGCACTGTGGTACTTTCATACACTTTTATTTAATCTTCCCGGTAGTCTATGAAACATGCCATTTCTGTTTTACCACCGAGGAAGAGGAAATTCAAAGGTTAAATAATCTGCTATAGTCACCCTGTTAGCAAGTCAAACCAAGAAGTCGGTCTCTAAATCCCAAGCCTGACCCCATGCTGTCTTTCAAGGTCAGACCGGCTAGATCATTTAAGGCTTCTATAAACAGAATTCAAAAATCTGACTGGTTTTATTCTTTCACAAATGGTCAGTGAATAAGAACCACTGCTCTTTTTGTAGGTAACTACTATGTGCCTGGCAGGCACTTTGCAAAACATTCATTTTTAACACTGACAACAGTCTTGAAAAGTGGTTTCTGGATCCGGCCACTCCAGACTGACCTTTAATGAGGACAAATATAAAAACAAATCTATGGGACCTTAGCAATAATAAGGTTAGAACCAAGAGCTCTTTTCATAGGAAAGGATCTGAGACATGTAATACAGTTGACACATGCCAGGAAGGAGACCCGCCACACGAGGGTCCCCACTATCCCTGTTAGACGACTTTTTCATACGTGACACAGCACCCCAACGATGCTGGAGCACACATCATGTTCCAACACCGTTTCTGCGGCTTTCCTAAATAATTTCCATCCCATTTGAAAGTAGGAAATATCTTATCCTCTACAAAATGGGATGACTCCTCTTGAAGGGTGCTCTGAAGCCCTCTCAGCCTGCCTTCTGCCACACTGAGCACCAGGGTTACATTTGGAGATGAGCTTTTAGAACCTTTAGGTTATAGGGAAACTGTCCTTTGTCCCATGGCCTGGGAAGCACCTTGGCCACCTTTCTTCCCCCTCAGACTTTATAGACTGGTATCATTGCACAAGTCATAGTCTCCCTTTTCAGATGCAAATACTATCTCGTTTCCCCAAGCAGTTACCTTTCACAGTCCATGCAAGGACATTTGCCGTGGGTCCTTTAGCACCCTTGCCTCTCTTTCTACCCAGAGACTCGCTTTCTGTTGGAGACCCTATATCTTAGTTCTCAGAGAAAACAGATGTCATCAGGTAAGACCTCCAGATTCCTCCTCACTCAGTATTTGTATCCACTTCTCTCTGTACATCCTTCCTTTCTACTGTCCAGGTACTCCACAGCTGTTTTCTCCATGCCATCCCCCAGAGGCCTCATTCTAACTACTACCCCACTAAATAGTCATCCCTCCCCTCCAGAGCTCCTTCCCTTCACAATACAAAGACCATAATAAAGTCAACGACACACAGAAGGCAAAGAAACATGACCTACTAACACCAGGACTCATTCTAGTTCCAGCTGTTCCTAGCTATGTCTCTTCTTTTTCCTCTTTCATATCCAGTTTTTTATTTTTATTACTTTTAATGTTTATTTTTGAGAGAGCGAGCGCACAAGCAAGGGAGGGGCAGAGAGAGGGAGACACAGAACTCGAAGCAGGCTCCAAGCTGTCAGCACAGAGCCCAACACAGCGCTTGAACTCAGGAACCAGGAGATCATGACCTGAGCCGAAGTTGGACACTTAACTGACTGAGTCATGCAGGCGCCCCTATAGCCAGGCTTTTAGAAAGAACAGCCTCCACTCCTCCAGCCAATGCCATCTGGCTTCAGTTTCTTCTATTCTTTAGAAACTGCTCTTCCTGAGGTGGTTAACAGCACCTGTGTCCTCAGGCCAGGCCATGTTCAGCTGCTCCCCCATCCTTTCCTTACCTGGCCTTTCTGAAGCCTGGGGCTTGGTTCAAGCCCTTCCCAAGCTCCTCTTTCCCTTGCCTGCTTCATCCAAGTTGTGAAGCTCAGATGAGCCCTGCAAACTATCCTTCCCAGGAAAACTGATGACTGTCCCAGGCACAAATGATACCTTTCTCCTCCCTGTATCCTGGGGGAAGCTTCCCAGTCGCACCATTTCACTCAGTCTTAACTGTTTATCCTAAACAATTTCTTTGTCATTAAAACTGTAGATCTGCCAACCACTTGACATGTTTTTCACATTTGTGATTATGTCAATGCAACTTTAGTTCTCAAATGACAAAATTACAGTAAAAGTGGTTTCCTTTCAAGGATATACATGGAAAAATATAACATGTAAATAGAGAAAAATTGTCGCAAGTCAGTAATCAAACAACAAAATCAATTATCTTTTAATTTTTTTTGGGGGGGGGGTTGTGGGCAGAAATTTGATTAAATCAAGAGATCCTCTCACTGGAAAAGAAAATATGCCCAAACACAAAATCTGAAACAAAAGGACAGAGTTCAAGGAGCTTCTAAAGTCTGTCCACTGGCTCCTTCTACACTCAGATTCTAAACCTTCATCATGAGAAAAGGGAGAAATTTAGAGTGGGTCAGAAATTTTGAAAGATCATGTAATTATAGTCCACCATGGAACACAAACAGAACAAAAGACATTAATCATAACAACTATTTCAGGGAAGTCAAGGACATTACTTTCCTTAAGCAGTAGACCTTTATCCCTTCTCACTCAATTTAGTTCCAGACTTCAGCACACATTTGTGAATGCTCATTAAATGAAAGGCATTTGCTATTTCTTGCATAAATGTCCTTTTAAAGCAACTTGAAGTCCTCACGGCTTGAGAATTTTTTAACCTGTTCGTGCTTAAGAGTGTATACGATAATGACTAAGCCAGAAGGTTGTCCCTGCCTTGACTATAAATTAGAAAGGCCATTCTCTTCTGCCCACCGGGCATGCTTATCTAGTAGGAGCCCTGCTGAGTCCATTCTTCCTTTTGCTTGAGTACATCGTAAATAGGAGAGACTGATATTTGAATAAAATGTGAAATCACCCAAATTGTTTTACACTCCTGGCCTAGAAAAATCTCCTTAAAAAATATTTAAGTCTTTTTTGACAGTTCCAGGTAGCATTTGATTCTGCTGGAAAGCTCCAGTGTAAGGGTGTCAAAAACAATTAGTATTTTATAATAGCTCCCTTTCTTTCTTAGGTAGTTAGTAGGGCACAAGTTCATCGGAAAAAGAACAAAAAATATTCTCAAGACAATGAGCCAATGACATTTAGCCAAATCATATAATTTTACTTTATTATTCTCTAGGCTCTTTCTACTTTAAATTCAGATACAGTTTAAAGAAATAAAAGTGTTGGTTGTCAACATTCACTTTGATAGATAAGGTCTTCTAGACAAGGAGTGGTTTGGTGTTGTCTTCACTGTTTTCAAACAAGCCTTAAGGCAGCTAGTGTTCGGTAGATACTACTGAAAACCTTACTAACTCCATAATTCTGCCTCAAGACAAATTCTTGCTGTTTGGGGAAAGGTAGGTCAAGAAATAAAGAGAACGCAGGACTGAGTAGATTAGGGAGGGGGAGTGGTTATGTGTGAAGTTTTGATACATCAACCACAAAGCCTGTCTTGTGTGTGTCCCTTATTGTGTGGAGAAATATGCTAATTCAAAGATATCTAACTAGCTTCACTTTTAATTCTGACTTCAAATCTTAGAGTAGCAGAGCAGCTGTGCCTGGCGGCAATACAATCTTATTTCTATAAAAATCTTTCAAAGCTCCATATATAAGTGGGAGAGTAAAAATAGATAATCAAATCCAAATTAAGGCTATTAAGAATTGATTTAGTGTAAAGATAATATAGCAAGATTTTGTTTAGGTTATGGATGTTCACTAAAAATGTGTAATACTTGTTTGCCTAAAATTTTGATTATGTTTTATCTTATTTTGTCACAGTTAAATAGTTTTATCATTAGGGGTTTTAATTGCATATAGTTTATAGAATTCTTTCTGATTACTCTATATCCATTTAACTGAGGCAAAAAAATCCCACTGTACTAAAGAGAACCTTCTAATGAAGATGCAATCAAATTGCAGGCAGATGTACCACAAGGTGTGGCTTAATAGTTCACATTTGTGAATCCTTTGTTACGAATGTCTTACAGAGTCTACACAGTGTGCAGAGGCCAAGTCCTGGAAGAGGGTAGGAAGCAATGCATCCTGAAAAATACTAGGCACACAGTGGTAGATCACGGAGTTGTAGCAACAAACAAGCAACAAAAGGAGAAAGAAAATGAGGAAATCAACTCTTTGCAAGTCTTCTTTCAACCTCCATAATGTTGGCTCCGCTATCGTGCAGTCTCCGAGACTTCTTCATCTTTCTTCTGTCTCATGCTCACTTCGTTACCCACCTGTGTCCATTCCTGAGGTGTAGCACTCGACTTGCCATTCTCTAGATTCAAAGATTTTTCCTTTAGATAACTCAGTAACTGACACAGTGTTAGCAATTCTCTGTGAGGGTCTCTTAACCCACAGCTCTAGACCTGGCTTCTTCCCTCAAACCTTGGTAAGTTCTTTAATTCTCTCCCCATCCCCTTGTAGCCAATCCGTGTTGGCATCAAGATGGCTGTGAAATACTTCTGATTCTTTTCTCTCTCCTACATTTCTCACTTCAGTTCCAGAAAAATTGCTCGGACCTGTCATTTTCCTGCCCCCAAACCTCAACAGCCCAAATTCTTGATCTGGCATCAGACTCTCCATATACTTCTTTCCTATCTGGTCCTATACTTTCAACCAGATGGTTTGATTCACGAGCACCCAAATATGGTATAATCTTTATAAAAATGCACTAATAAATACTTTGAGTATCTTGACTGAAAAGGAAGTCTTACTATTTTCCACAGACCAAAGAAAATCTTCAGATTTGGAATGCACTGCATTCAGTAAAGAAATGAGATAATGCCCTGTACTCATTAGCAGATGCTTTCCTTTGTTTTATTTACTGTTGTTAAACTCTGCTTGATTAAGCAAGGGAAAGAAATCTAATTAATAAGCAACCCTCCACTTCTAAGGAGTGAATAATCCAATCAAGATTGAACTGCATCCTCCCTATTTGATGTAACACCTTTTGAAGCCTAGACCACTGATGATCAAATATCTCCTGATGACAGATAACATTTTAGGGAGGAGATGAGAGGGGGTTAACAGTGTTCACAGCTGGAGCTTTAGCAATTAGCATATTAAGTCCCACTTATTTGGGTGACATCCAACGACCTGATTCTGCTCAATATAGTACATTAATCGTTCCATTCAAACCTAAACATAAACATGTCTGTTCATTCAACACACTCTTACTAAACACCCATGTGTTAGGCACCAATGCAGCTAAGTGCTGAGGTTATAGCAGTAAACAAGTCAGATAGCATTGATCGCCTTGTCCCCACCCTGACGGGACTCACACATAGAGTGGCAGACACTGAATAAGAATATTTTACAGGAAATGACTACTGCAAAATGGGAAAGCCACGGTGTTATTAGAGCATACAGTTTTACAGAGTTCAGGCTGGGGTTCATGAAGAGCCTCCTGAGAAAGTCCACAAATGTTGCTCTTTCTTGGCTCACCCTTGCCCTCCGGCTTTTGGCCTCATTTCTACTCATCTCTCAAAACTCTGTCTGGATTTCAGGTCCTTCTAGAAGTCAAGTCTGGATTGTCCTCATAAGGTCTGGATCGGTCTTCCACACTTGTAGATATTCCCAAAACATTATGTATTACTTCTATCCTGGCATTAACCAAATGTATAGGAATTGCTACTCATCTGTCCCAAATGCATGATGAACTCTTAGAAAGTTATCTCTATATTGTAAGTGCCCACAAATGCTTAAGTTTTGCTAAATTGGGGCACCTGGGTGGCTCAGTTGGTTAAGTGTCCGACTTCAGGTCATGATCTCACAGTTCATGAGTTCGAGCCCCATGTTGTTGGGTTCTGTGCTGACAGCTCAGAACCTGGAGCCTGCTTCGGATTCTGTGACTCCTTCTCTCTCTGCCCCTCACCGGCTCACACTCTGTCTCCCTCTCTCTCAAAAATAAATAAACATAAGAAAAATTTTTTAAAAAACAAGTTTTGCTAAATTAATGAAGGAATAAAGGTTTCGTGAGGAAAAATTTTGGACATTTAGTTTCTGCTGAGGCTTTCACAGGCAACACAAAAGGTAAAAGAAGTTATGGTTTTAACCAAAGTATTTTTGGTAGCAATTTGGAGCACAGCACAAGGACTGGATCATTCATACTTGAGGTCATCTTCTGCCAAAATATACACTGGAACATTTTAGCTGCAAGGTCCCAGAGGATATTTTACCAGGATCTTCTAATTCTGAATTATAAGATGCCTGATGTCTGTATCTACATCTGTATGTGTATGCATAATCTAAAGCTCTATACAATCTGAATTTATACTCTATACAATCTAAATGCTCCATGATCTTTCTAACAGAGTATAAGGTGGCTACAATTAATACAGATGTTTTGATACAGACTTTATCAAAAGAAAAAGTGGTCATAATTCCAGAAGATGAGTCCTATCTAGAGGTTAAATCTGGGAACAAAAGACAAGATACACTGGAGGTTAAGACATATCTGAGAGGGTGAATCTCAATAGGTCAACCTTATGTCAAGAAGAGAAAAAAAATGTACACACATGGCTCATCAGCTCAAGGGGGTGAAGGGGAACAGATCCTGATTCAAGCAATTGTACTCAGGAGGGCAACATGGCAGAGAGATTAAGAAGTTAAAATCAAAAGTCAGACAGGTTCAGGTTCAAAACTTGGCACAGGACCATAAACAAACTTCTAGACCTATTTAATCTTTAGTCACTTTCAACAACGAAAGGGAGATAAAAATATTGACTATCCGATAGGATTATTGCCAAGATTGAATAGGATGATACATATAAAAATTCTGCATAGTGCTTGGTATTTAGCAAGCCAAATAACTCAGCAGACATTAACTTATTATTATTAATACCTTTACAGATATTATTTTACTAAGGATATAAGCCAAGTTTAAAATAATTGTATAAAATCTTAGAAATCTTTAAAAATAGGTTATGAGATAATATGAATTACTATATATGCATGTAGAAAATATCAGACATTAGTTTTAAGTACATATGAAAGCAGATTAAAAAGTAAAATAGGTTTGAGTTACATTTCATTCACATAGTTCAGTTGTAGTGTTAGCATTTTCAAAACAAAAAGGAATGCTTAAATAGCAAGATTACAAAATACTCTGAAATAACATCTTTTTCTAAAAATAATCATGATCCTTGCTGCAATCATGATACTTTCCTTAAAAAAATCTACACTTTTCAACATGCAGTCAAGTAAATCTAACTTCTTTATACACAGAGTTCTTAAAGAGTAACTGGTCATTTGAATTTTTCCCCATGGAGTTAGAAATATGAAGGGCAAACACAACAGAAATATTGATAGAAAATAAGTTTTAAAAAGACTTTAATCCACTGCATTTATATTAGAAGAGACTTCGACCTCTGTGATACATCGATTTCCACTGGTTTGCGATATAATCTATTCACTTAATTATCACAATAGTCTTAGAACTTCAGATAGCACATGTCAACTTGAATAAAGATAGAAATGCAAGGTTCAACTGCTTTTATGCAATGCACCAAAATACCACAATTTATAAGTAATTATAGATGAGCCTTTATAGACTGGACACTTTACTGACATTATAGTAAGAAAAGGACTAGGTTCCCCAGGCCAATGCATAAAATTATCTTGAATAATATTCCTCTACATAATACCTAAAGTACTTATTTTAAATTAAGCATAGCATATGTATATGTATGCCATTATATTCATGCCATGGTCATTGTGTTGGCTGTGGGTCTTTGATGATTCACAATACGGGCTGCATTGTTTATTTTATGCATTTTATTACTAATAAAAAGTAATCCAATGTAGCCATATGTAATCAAAAAAGAAATGTGATGGGAATCAGAGTTGCATTTTGGTCATATTTATGTCACTAACTAGCTCTGTACTCCTGGGAAGTTTTCAGCTTCTCTCAGTTTCCACTTATTCATCTACAAAACAAAATAGTCTCTAGCGTCCCAGGATAGCTCTATTCTCCAGAATTTTTGCCATTATTTACCATGTCACAATGACTCCAAATCATAAACCCAAATTTAGGAATTACTTAATTACCTACAGTGAATATCTCTGACATACTACTACAATTCCTTTTTCTACTGTTAGTGTAGGGAAAGGGCAAACGGTAACAAACACATACGGTTGAAAAGACTCAGAAGACCTATTTAAAAATTTGCTGTAGATTTTACCTTTCCTCTCATTTATTAAACATCTACTGTATACATTTTACCTTGAGCAGTAAGCATCTATCCATCTATTAAGATTAATTACCCACATTCTTGTCTTTTTCTTTTTTACTTCACAAATTTTTTTAGGCTACCCTAGAAATTTGACACAGATTTCTATACTCCGTCACACATTCACATTTCCAGAAATTAACTCATCTGCACCTAAAACAACCCTCAGTGCAAATCTGTCAAGTATTTTTTCCATTTATAAATCTGGCATACTTTGGTGACAATCTCACTCTGTATAAATGACAATGGTAGTCGATGAACTTGTTTATGACTATGGAAGGTAAGCAGAACCATGTAATATGGGACAGTGAGAGAAAGGGAACCGACATAAATAAAACCGAGTCAACATAAACTGGCACCTTGAAGAGAAGAAGAGGGCTCCATGCAGGTGGTGTGCAGAGGTTGGTCAGGGACTTTTGAAAGCAGTCAATCTCAGCTAAGTATCAGAGACTAAGTTAACCCACCTTTTTGGTGATTCTGGTACATCCTTCCACAATAATAACACATGAGGCTCATCTGTGTTAATGATTTTGTCAAAATGCTAGTCACAGTATTTCAGACTTTACTGGCAAATATGGTAGAGTAAAATAGGTAACAGATTCAATATTTCAAACTGTATCCTGATATAAAGTAAATCCTATGTAAAATATTACTTTGAGAGCATACTGCTTTTGAAAGGATACATTGGACAACACTGATCAAAAATGTGTGACATAATCTCAGATAATAATTTTAAAAATTCATCTGAGATCTGAAAGAACTCTACATACTACCTCAAGGCAATGATGTAAGCATGAAATGTGAATATACAATCTCACAGCAAATAAGTACAGCTACACATTTCTCCTATTATAGCTGTATCTAAACGTGAGAACTTCCCAGCAGCCTATTAAAATAATAGATCAATAGGATAAAAGTAGATAAGAAGAATGTGCAATTTATGAATGCGGTTTATTACCATGGTTACAAACTTTCAGAACAGGCCGCTGAGACATGGGACTGAAACTTCGCCGAATATCTGTTAAAAAAAGAGAGAGAGAAAGAGAGAGAAAGAAAATTAATATAGAGGTCTGTTCATCTCAAAAAGTGTTACAGTATTAGACTGTTTTCAAAGGTGAAATAGGCCGGGACCCAAAGCAATGCTTCAATACCCTGAAATCCTTGAAGCAATGATGTTATGACTTTTACTTCCCATTTAATTATGCTACTGTAAACTCCACTGGGATAAGGTGCATATGGTTCTTTAGATGAGACTTGTCACACTAATCAAGATTTTCTAGGTTCAGTGCTTTGATTTGTTAATGTGCCACTGACATCGGCCAACTGGAATGCTTCTCTCTCTGACATTTGTCACTGCAAGGGAAGGATTAAGCAAACTCATGGAACTTCTGAAGAGTTGTTGCCCACAGCACTACATGCTTGACACATGACTTGAAAAGAATTAAAAGGAAGGAAAAAAAGGTTGTTCTTTGTGATAGTTCCCTAGAAAGTAACATGAAACAAGTATAATGTTCACCTTTTGGCTTTGGTGTCCTTTTTCTTCGGTCGCGGAAGGCAGCCCCCGACTGCAAAGCCTCCAGCAGACTATCCATCACTCCTGTCTCATCACCCTCTGTGAAAAGAGATGCAGGGAATTCTATCAGCCCTCGGGGTTACCATAGCAATGTCAAAGCATACACAGAAGCTGGTGATGGTGATGGTAGGGGGAAGAAAGATCAGATGCCAGGACTAAACCAGCAATTTTAAGATAAGATAGGACTTTAACTCTCTCGTAAATCAAATATCTTTTAATGAAATCTGTCTCATTAGTGTCTGCGTTACTGTCCACTAAAGAGGACCGGGTTCCATTGATTCACTTCAGAGGACTGCTTTTATAGTCTGGCGGCACAATAACTTTAAATAGAATGCGGTTCTAGTCATATCTGTGTCGCGGGTTATCATAAATCACATTTCCCTTGTAGAAATGGGTTATTTTCAAAGCACCAGCTTCTATTCTAAAATCGGCCAGGTGTAGGAGAATGTTCTTGTTGTTGTTATTGAGAACTCTGCTGCCTAAACTCATTGCACAAAATTCTATTTCCAGGTTAACTATTGTGAACATGCTCCCAACTGAGTTTTCATATCAGAAGATAATCGCCCCCTGACTTAGGTGACACGGAATAATCACTACAAACTTTTACAGAATGTATGAAAAGTTTGTCTTCTGTAATGAAAAATAACAGAAGAGGCTCTCAAATACCTAAAATATTTCATCCCATTATGATTAGTTAAATTGATATTCTGTATATATTTACCGAAAGATGTGGTTATAGAGTCAATTCTCTCTGCAAAGAACAGATTATTTTGTAATATTTACAGCTATTTATAGCTGTCAAAGCTAAATATTATTGAAAAGCAGTGGGAAAAAGAAAAGCTTCAAAGAAACTGCTGGCCCAATCCCAAATTCAAGGAAATGCCCAAGACTTTTTGGTCCCTCGGAAAGAGGTTACTCGTAGGCATTCTCTATGAAATTGTGTGACTGGTATACGTTACATGGAAAGTAACAGAAAACTATTTTCCTCTCATTTTTTAAAATTTCTTTTTATTGAGACACAATCCCTTCATTTGGAACAGATGACAAATGAATGCAGGAGAGTACAGATAGCAAACATTTACAGTTTATAAACAGATATATAAATATAAATATGCCCTGGCCCCTTTCCATCTGGTTCTATCTCATATTTTTAGAAAAGTACTAAATTTTGTAGGTGTAATTTTAAAAAAAGGTGGGTGATAAGTAGAGTATTTGGAGGTTAATTTTCATATAAATTTAATTCTGAGGTGGCTTGATGGCTATTTTAATTAAAATGCATCACAAATTTCAGTTACTTTAATTAGTAATTAGCGATCTTCGAAAATTTACACTCAAACTTAAAAAAAAAAAAACCTGCAAGGAATGTCAGGTATATAAGGTTGTGGATACATTTTGTTAGTAAAAGGTAACATTTTAAAAACCTAAAAGTTTAAGAAAGCAAGCATGAGATTAATGGCATACACTTTAAGGGGGGGGAAAAGAGAATTACAAAAAAATTTGAACTTTCCTTAGTAAGTTTACTGTTGGTAATGGTAATGACATAGTGATTCTGAAACTATTATGTTTATATCATAAGACTGAGGAGATAGGTATACTCACCGTGGGAAACGATACACAAGTATGGGATAGGTGAGGAAGAACCACAAAGTGTTGGAATGCTAGTACAACTATCACAGAAGCTCAGGGTTTTTAAAAAACACGTTTCCTAGCTTTCCAAAATAACCCAGAAGTAATGACACTGTGATAGCAAAGAGCATGTCTGGTCTCCAGATCTTGATTTCTGAATACCATTCTTAATGGGAACCAGAATACGTAGAGAAATGACTGATTCTGGTGCTGAGACCAAGAAAGTGTGAACAAGGAAGGCATTGATGCACCAGAAGATAATCGAGTGCTCAAGGACAGACAGGGATGTGTCAAAAGGGCAGAGGAGAGCCAGACTGAAAGACAGCCTTGGCCAAATTTTGGATGACACGAGTACTAAATGAGTAATAATGGAGATGGATTATTACACATTGGGGGAAAAAAAACAATTATGCATCCATATTGATACTAAAAAATTAGAAATAAATATAGGGGGAGAGAAAGCTCCTCTTTACAAAAGAATGTCAACCACTAGGTGTCAAAGATACAGGGGAAATAGAAAATTCACTATTTTATAACTCACATAACAAGAACTGAATGAGGCAGATATCATCAATGGATGCAGAAACCATTGTGTACAAGGCTGCAAAGGAACAGGAGTTGGAGAAATCTGGCAGATATCACCTTACCCAAATACTCAAATCTGACATCAAACTTGGTAACGACTCCTTTCTCAAGTGATGCACTAAGACAGATACAACCTGTGTGGTACTTTGTAGAAAAAATATTTATCCTGAATCTAAATGTAAGGAAACAATCACAGAAATACAAAGTTGGGAACATTATGTGAAATGACTGGCCTGGGTTCTTAATAACTACCAATTATGAAAAAGGAGAAGGAGAGAGGGAGGAAAGGAAAGAAATTAGGGAGCTGTTCTAGATTAAAGGAGATTAAAGAGATATGACAACCAAATGCAATACACAATCTTTGATTAGCTCTTAGAGTATTAAAAAAAGTTATGATTTTATTGAGATAACTGGGGAAATTTTAAAATGGACTAGATGTTAAAGAATTATAGCATACTAATGTTAAATTACCTGAATAAGATAATTACATTATCATTAGGTAGGTTAATCCATTTGTTCTGAGCAGATAGATACCGACACATTTAGGCTCACAGAACAACTTACACCCCCACGTTTCCATGTTTTCTATTTCATGTCCTTGAACATGCTGTTCTCGTTACATAGAACATCCTTCCCTTTCCTTCACCAACCTAACTTCTTCTCCTTTAAGACAGAGAACCGAGAACCCTTCCCTGATCTATGTGGGCTGAACTGGGTGCCCCTCTGTGTCCTAATGACATGGGGTACCGACAGCAATAAATCCTTTACAATATAATTTACTTGACAGTTTTTACCACTAGACTGAGTTCACTGAGGACAGAGATTATGGCTTTTTCAGAAAAATCCCAGTATTGCACAGAAAATGTTCCTTAATATATGCTGACCATATTAACAAGTGAAGCACTAATAGGGCCAAATGGAAGGAAAAAATCACGCAGGAAAATAAAGGTCTCATGTGGAAAGGGGGCCAGGGAAGTGGTGGGAGTACATTCCTACCACCATTGTAAACAATGCAGCACTGTTTCTTCCTCTTCCCTTGTCTCCTACATCCATTCAGTTGCCAAACAGTGTACACGCCTAAATATCTCAAGGATTGATCAACTGTTTCCTTTTCTGACTAAACTTTAAGTTCAGTGTCCAGAATTGAATTAATTTTTTTTAATGTTTATTTATTTTTGAGAGACAGAGAGTGAACAGGGGGAGGGCAGAGAGAGGGAGACACAGAATCCGAAGCAGGTTCCAGACTCAGCTGTCAGCACAGAGCCTGATGCGGGGCTTGAATTCAACAAGCTGTGAGATCATGACCTGAGCCGGAGTTGGATGCTTAACCGACTGAACCACCCAGGCGCCCCAGAACTGAATTATTTTTCACCCAAAATAGTGCATGAGTTGCCAGGAGTCACAATGTGTCTAGTTAATCCCAAATTCAAATTTATCCCATATAGCACCAGTAAGCTCTGAAGCAGAACTAGGATCTTCAATCCCCTAGTCACAAATTTTCAGTATCTCTCACTTCCCACAATACAAAGTACCAACTCTTTCACTTGTCCCAACACTTGATTCCAATTGCTTTTTCAATCTTATGTCCTCCAACTTCATGACCTGCTCTTTAGCTAAAGGCAACTTTGAAGCTGTGGTTCTTTACAAACCTCTCTCCCATCCTTCACTCTCCACATGGAAGTTCTGTGCTTTAGTCTCCCAGAGCTGATGGCATTTCTTGGCCTTCACTCCCACAGCGTAATGGAAAGTAAGGAGACACGCATTCTAGTCTGAGGTCTCAACATACTACCTGTGAGACACTGGACTAGTTATAAAATCATTCCTGACAAGTGTAATAGAAAGAATACCTTTCTAGGGTTAATGAATCAAATGAGATAATACAAAATAAAGCACTTGATAAATTGCTAAGTGATATAAAAATGTAGGGGAATAAATTCATAAATGAACTCCATAGCACACTACAGCAAGTTTATGCAATATTTGATTGTGTTTCAGGCACTGTTTTAGATACATTATAAATTAAATAACTTTTATAGTGTATTTTACTATGTTCTTGAATATCATCATTTCTAAGGGAAACTGATCAGAAGTACCTATGAGAAGTAGGCCCTGGAATGGGAAAAGATATTTGCAAATGACATATCAGATAAAGGGTTAGTATCCAAAATCTATAATGAACTTATCAATCTCAACACCCAAAAAACAGATAATCCAGTGAAGAAATGGGCAGAAGACATAAATAGACACTTTTCCAAAGAAGACATCCAGATGGCCAACAGACACATGAAAAATGCTCAACATCACTCATCATCAGGGAAATACAAATCAAAACCACATTGAGATACGACCTCATACCGGTCAGAGTGGCTAAAATTAACAACTCAGGAAACAACAGGATGTGGAGAAACAGGAACCCTCTTGCACTGTTGGTGGGAATGCAAACTGGTGCAGCCGCTCTGGAAAACAGTGTGGAGGTCCTCAAAAAGTTAAAAATAGAACTACCCTATGACCCAGTAATAGCTCTGCTAGGAATTTACCCAAGGGATATAAGAGTGCTGATGCATAGGGGCACATGTACCCCAATGTTTATAGCAGCACTTTCAACAATAGCCAAATTATGGAGAAAGCCTAAATGTCCATCAGCTGATGAATGGATAAAGAAGATGTGGTTTATATATACAATGGAATACTACTTGGCAATGAGAAAAATGAAATCCTGCCATTTGCAGCAATGTGGAAGGTATTATGCTAAGTGAAATAAGTTAGAGAAAGACAGAATATCACATATGTTTTCACTCATATGTGGAACTTGAGAAACTTAGCAGAATACCATGGGGGAGGGGAAGGGGGAAAAATAGTTACAAAAAGAGAGGGAGGGAGGCAAACCATAAGAGACTCTTAAATACAGAAAACAAACTGAGGGTTGATGGGGGGAGGGGAAAATGGATGATGGGCATTGAGGAGGGCACTCATTGGGATGAGCACTGGGTGCTGTTGTATGGAAGCAATGAATCACGGGAACTACCCCTAAATCCAAGAGCACACTGTAGACACTGTAAGTTGGCCAACTTGACAATAAATTATATTTAAAAAAATAAAAAACAAAAAACAAAAAAAAATTAAAAAAGATACTGTTAATCACAAATAAATTAAAAAAAAAATTTTTTTAACGTTTATTTATTTTTGAGACAGAGAGAGATAGAGCATGAACGGGGGAGGGTCAGAGAGAGAGGGAGACACAGAATCTGAAACAGGCTCCAGGCTCTGAGCTGTCAGCACAGAGCCCGACACGGGGCTCGAACCCACGAACCGTGAGATTGTGACCTGAGCTGAAGTCGGACGCTTAGCCGACTGAGCCACCCAGGCGCCCCACAAATAAAATTTTTAAAACGTGCATTTAGAATATTCATTCAACATATGCTTACTGAGGGCCTACCGTGTGCCAGGATATTATTAGGCACTAAAAATACCTAGGCCCCAAGAATTAACAAGACATGTCTTCTGATCACAAGAAGCAGAACAGTGTGATAGTAAGGGAGGGATCTGGACGAACTACTGGAGATGTAAGGTTTCCTAGTGAATTACGAGCTGACACATAAGCAGGAGTTAGTCATGGCAAAACGAGAGACAGAATAGCATACCTGGCAGAAGGGATAGCAGGTGAAAAGGCAAAAGATATGAATAAAAGCAAAAGTGAGCTATAGTAAAGTATTGAGATGATTTATATTTACATGATTCTAATACAAACCTAATAACTCAGGTTTACATAACTCTAATACATTATTCCTCTGCAAAGAGAAACAAACATTAGCTATTCTTTAATTGTAGACTAGAATTCAATTTCCCTAACTACAAGTCAGTTCATATTCAAAATATTTATAGCCTGTTTCCTGCTGTGAACTCTTTTAAATAAATAGACTGTGAGAGCCAAAGCTTTGCTACGTCTGAATAACAGATCACCTTGTTTAATTAGTAAGTGGTATTTTAAAAAATCGTACAGTGTCAAGGTAAATGGAGAAGGGAGAGCTAAGGATGAGTTACCTCTGAGGCAGAATCAATAGGATGTGCAGACAAGGAGAGGGGAAGCAGCTAAGGAGTCACACAGTCTGAGGTCTCTGGGGCCTATGACTAGACGAGTAGAAAATATGGAAATATTTTCAAATAATATTGAGTTTGGTGGAGAACACATGTTGAACATAATGAGTTTCCTTTTGGACGTGTGAGTACAAGGTGCTAGCAGGGACCTCCTGATAACTTCTGAAAGTAAGCTGGAAATTCTGGCCTCAAATTCAGACAAAAATTTCAGTACTATTTCCGGAAATCATTTCTGTATTACAAAAGACACTTGCTCAGCACTCTCAGCCAGACTCTGAGAAAGGTCCCGAAATACCAGGGGTGACTTTATCCTTGCCTCACAGATGCTAGTGGTCCTCGGGAAGTGCATAGGACTGAGTCGGGAGAGGCGGCATCTTGAGAACCAGTGACATTTTATAAAGAGGAGAAAAGAGAAAAGGCAGGGACCTGGTAAAGTTTGTTCTGCCCTTTATTTCACTTTTCCCAAACCAAGGCAGAACACTGAAAGTACAGATAACAACAGATGCAGAGAAAATCCTGAAAGGTTCCAGAACATTAAAAACAAACCATATAGGCTGCATACAAAGTATAAAATCAGAATAGAACTGGATTTCTCAATAGCAACACTGAGTTCCAGAAGACAAGATACAGATTTCAAATTCTGAAAGAGAAAGTATTTCCAGTGAAGAAATGGTTACATGGCCTAGAAGTGGAGGATAGAAAATGAACACGCAAGTTTCTGACCACTCGCTCGTAAAAAAACTACTGAAAGGCGTGCCTCTGCAAAAAAGGGAAGAAAGTAAGATAAAACAAAAAACAAAAAACAAACAAACAAACATGGGATCTAGGAAAGGGGAGGGGACAGAACAGCAAAGTGGGAAAAAAAATTTCTCAAGATGGTACTTGTGTCCCCGGCTCAGAGCAGCCGCCAATTCAGATCACATGGGAGAAAAAGGCAATGGAGGAGAGAACCGTAGCCAAGGAACTAAAAGCAAATCTGCTGTGTTGAACCATTTGCAAAAATGACTGCTGCTGATTAAACAGACGTGTCTGAGAGTCTGGATAAAACAGTGACAGATATACCCAAGTACTAAGCAAATTAAGAAAAAAAAAGTATAAATCTAGAAATAACACTGTTGCCCAACGGGAAACAATCATGGAATACTAACTAGAGGAATAAGGAGTATTTCCACAGTTGCGCCATTATAAACACTGGTTATTCTTTGACTCTCAGGTATGATACAGTTGTAATGTGAGGACGTCAGGGGTAGAGGAAAAGGGTACAAGGTCGGCAGAAAGCAAAAGGAAACTAAATCGTCACTGATCAGGAACTCAGTAATGCCTAAAACAAATTAGCAATAGTCTAAGCATATCATCTAGAAATAGAGAAGAGGTAAATAAATACCAGGAAAAAAAAAAAATCCTAAGAATTAAAAGTGGTTACCTCTGAGAAGTGGAAGGCAGTAGAGAAGAGGGAAAATATGCTATAAGCTTAACATATTTCATTTAGGAATTTGCAGACATTATGCTGATATATATAAAGTAACGCCAGCAACAAAAGATTTCATGACAGGAAAAGATGACCAGGGAGGTGGAGATGAAGGAAGTTGATTTTTGGCCTAACTGTGCTTTCCTCTGAGAAGGGGAGGAGGAGAGGTAACAAATGGAATAACACAACATCATGAGCACCGTGATGGAGATCTGCAGCCCAGGAGGGACACCTGGTGTGGGGCGCAGGAAGAAAGAACAGCAGTCAGAGAAGGCCCCCCGGATACCCAAGACTTAAAGAGTTTTAGGTCTGCCATGGCTTTCTGAAGGCGAAGAGCTTGCTCGAGCTCAAAGAACAGGCAGAGGTTCTGGAGGGTCCAGAAACACTTGGTGGGCTCAGATGTCCATGGGAGTGGAGAGCAGGGTCCCCGAGGGGCAGTACTGAGAGGTGCTGAGGGCACAGGGAGAGGACAGCTCCCCACGCACTGAAATAGGCCCAGGAATTTGGGGTTTGCCTTTAAAGGAGCCATCAATTTATTTTAACCTAGGACCTAACATGGTCAAATTCCTATTTTAGAAAGATCACTATGAGAAGGGATAACACGGAAGGCAAGGTTTGAGGATTTCAGTCTAGGCAAACGTGATCACAAGGCCCAAGGAAGGAATGGAAGTGTTGAAAATGCAAAAGAGAAAGGAAGAACAGAACAATCTTGGTCAGCCTGGATGGAAGTATTAAAAAATAAAGTTGAAAAAAAAAATAAAGTTGAGGTTAATTTCCAGGTATCTAGCTTGGCTAGCTAACTAGCTAGCTATGGGTTGATAATATTCCCCAAGTAATGACTCATGCTTGTCTGGTGGTAGAATGGGGCTGAGCCTAGAGAGGCATTCATTTTTGGATATGTTGAGGTGTTCATGAGATGTCCAACTGCAAGTGGTTCAAGGTGTTCAGGAGGCTGATGGTGCCTTAGGTTTAACACTAGAGGGAGAACTGGTTACCCTAATGGTTTTAACTTAGAAACACAGTGGTTGTACTTGAAGCTATAGGAAAGAGCATAGTGAAAAGGTAGAGAACACAAGTTTTGGATTCAAACAACTTGGACTGAAACACTGGCTTTCCAATTAGCCATCTGTGTGACTCTGGGCAAATTACTTAACTCTACTAACCCTCATTTTTTTTCTCTTAACTTTCGTGTGGAAATAATAATAGTACCTGCTTCACAAAGGTTATTGGAGGATTAAAAGAGATACATCATGTCCAGGCACAAAAGAGAGTGCCTGGCAAAGAGTAAGGGCTTAATATCAGTTGATCTGTGGTGTGCTAGTTGTTGAAATGGCAGAGTGCGTGATCTCTTAGGAAGAGAGCGTGCAGTGACATGAGCTCTGACAAGGCAAACTAATGTGTAAAGGGAATGTAGGAAGAAATGAGCGTTCACAGCCTGTGACCGTTTCCCATTGTGTTTACTTTGCATGCACTTTGAGAGCTCCCGTTTTTACCCCATTGTCCCCTACACGCTTTCTGTAACTCACCACATTTTATAGGGCTTCAGCGGCAGGAAGAGATAGAATGGAACTGGGAGCGGGGCTACG
>NW_026057576.1:34385397-34461948 GCF_023721935.1 Panthera uncia
GTTTAACCCAACTCCTTCTAAAAGAAACAGTGACAGTTGCCCTTACAAAATTCCATGAATTATTTTTCTATGCTGCTGGTTATAGACCTTCTGGGAACCAGATTGTATCTGCTTTACTTGGTAACCCAGTTCAGTCTTTAACCTAGAACAAAGCTCAAAATATGACTTAAACCAGACAGCAAAAAGACAGGAATAACTTAAAGTCTTTGAACTTGTCTTAATCTAGTTGTGAAAGTGAAAATTTGAGTCAAGGGAGTTAGAAAGCCAATTTTCATTGGGATTTAACTGATAAAATGATAATTAGAGCAGTTCTCTTTTATACTGTAGTTAAGTGGCTCAACCATAAGTAGAATTTTATATTAAAAAAACCCAAGATTTTAGGGATGCCTGGGTGGCTCAGTCATTGAGCATCCAACTCTTAGTTTTGGCTCAGGTCAAGATCTCACAGTTCGTGGGATCGAGCCCCCCATTGGTCTGTGTGCTGACAGCACAGAGCCTGCTTAGGATTCTCTCTCCACACCTCTCTCTCTGCCCCTTCCCTGCTCCTCCCCCTCTCAAAATAAATAAATAAACATTAAAAAAAACCCTCAATATTTTAATATATTTTTTCTCCACTATTCTTATTTGCACAATTTGAATTCAACACATTTCCTGTTATAACTTAGAAGGAAAAAAATTAAAATCTTTTATAAAGGGAGCCTGGGTGGCTCTGTCAGTTGAGCATCCGACTGGCTCAGGTCATCATCTCGCAGCTTGTGAGTTCGAGGCTTGCATCAGGCTCTGTGCTGATAGGTCAGAGCCTGGAGCCTGCTTCAGATTCTGTGTCTTCCTCTCTCTCTGCCCCTCCCCTACTTGTGCTCTGTCTGTCTCTCTCTCAAAAGCAAATAAACATTAAAAAACAAAATAAAATAAATCTTTTATAAAGAAGTTTTTACTGTTTTCAGTTTTTGTTTTGTTTTTTTTTTTTTTTTTTCTTTTAAAATAGAACGGTTAAGAACAAAATCAAGGACTCAAAGTGCTGGGCTTGAATCATGGCTCTTACTCTTACCAGCTGTGTGCCCCTTAAGGATCATCTTGTGCTTTCCCATCTCTTCATTTAGGAGGAGGAGAAGAGCATCTACCTCAAAAGGTTGTTTTAAGGATTAAGTAAGCTAACACATGTGAAAAGCTTACAATCGTGTCTCACACATGGTAAGGCCTCAATAGATATTAACTGCCATTTTTAATATTATGATGACTATTCTTACCAATATGGTACACATTGCTGACTGGCCACTGCAAGATATCCATTCCCTACCCTCTCCTTGTTTGCTTCCACTATGGAGGCTGGAAAAGTTAAAACCTTATTTTCTGAGGCCCCCTACTAGCAAAGCTAAGGGTGGCCATGTAATGCATTTCTTTTTTTTTAAAAAAAATTTTTTTTTTTAACGTTTATTTATTTTTGAGACAGAGAAAGACAGAGCATGAATGGGGGAGGGTCAGAGAGAGGGAGACACAGAATCCGAAACAGGCTCCAGGCTCTGAGCTGTCAGCACAGGGCCCGACGCGGGGCTCGAACCCACGGACTGTGAGATCATGACCTGAGCTGAAGTTGGCCGCTCAACCGACTGAGCCACCCAGGCGCCCCAATGCATTTCTGACCAATGAAATTTAAGTGGACATCTGCTAGAGTGCTTCTAGGAAGAAAAAAGAGGCATATGTTGATAACCTCTCTACTTCTGCTTCCTATCTTGAATATCTACTGGAGCTATGACATAGCTCTGTCTGAAATCACATGTTACTACTTATTTCTTGCTATCTTGAATATGCTTGGTCCTGTTGCAGCCACCTTGTGTCATCTTGTAACTCTTGAGCACATACCATGGGGCCATTTTTACAGTTGCTCTGGATAAAATATAGGCTATCTTTTCAAAGCTTCAGTAAAAACATATTTTACAGGTGCATTTAAACAAATAAACCATGTTTATTATACTATTTATTATATCGTATGCAAATTAGAATCTAATTTTACATTTTATACTAAATAAAGTTAAAGAAGTATTTGCAAAATAAAGTATTTTTCTCATATGAACTCTCTGGTCTTCTAAAAAAAAATATCCAGGGGTGCCTGGGTGGCTCTGTCGGTTAAGCATTCAACTTCAGCTAAGGTCATTTTCTCACGGCTTATGGGTTCAAGCCTCATGTCGGGCTCTGTACTGAAAGTTTGGAGCCTGGACACTGCTTCAGATTCTGTTCTCTCTTTCTCTGCTCCTCCCCCACTTGTACCCCCCACCTCAAATAAATAAATAAACATTTAAAAAATACATCCATTATTGGATGTCATAAATAAAGCATGATTCTATTTTAATTATGTAAACCAGGCAAAAAAGGTAATGTAAATATACTGTAACAAATCATATTGCATTGTCATTCATTTTTAATTTCCCAATTTCTTACAATTTAGGTTGTAAAAAAAAATGATTCCATCATCACAGTCATTTAATTAAACTCATGAATATAACCAATGTATCTTCTTCTGAAATCTTTTTTAGAGTTCTTTCATTTTTAAAACTAATGTAAACAAGTGGCAAAACTCCAGGAGAATAAATAAGTTACTTGTGTGCTCATTTAATTCTCTTTTCAAATAAAAAGGGCAGAACCAGGCACCTGGGTGGCTCAGCTGGTTGAGCATCTGACTCTGGATTTTGCTCAGGTCCTGATCTCATAGTTCTGTGAATTGAGCCCATGCAGCAGAGCATGCTGGACTCTCGCTCTTTCTCTGCCCCTCCCCCACTCTCACTTTCTCTGTCTCCTTCAAAATAAATAAATAAACTTAAAAAAGGGGCACAATCATTTTCAGAATGTCAACATACTTAAGGCACAAGATTTAAAAGTGACCATATATAATCAATAAATGAGTTTGTTATTACAAAATAATACAGCAGGTGGGCTGTATGAAATAGACATCCCACATTTAAAAAACAAAAAAACAAAAAAAACTTCAGTAAGAGACACCTGGGTAGTTCAGTCAGTTAATCGTCCTACTTTGGCTCAGGTCATTATCTCACGGTTCATGGGTTAGAGCCCTGTGTTGGGCTCTGTGCTGCCAGCTCAGAGCCTGGAGCCTGCTTTGGATTCTGTGCCTCCCCTGCTTGTGCTCTTTCTCTCAAAAATAAATAAATGTTAAAAACAAAAGAAAGCAAAAACTTCAGTAAGAGTTTCCCAAAGTGTGCACCACAGAATGCTAGTTCTGTGAGAAGCAGTATGTGTGTGTGTTGTGGGGGAAGGGAGGGTAGTTCTGTGGTCAAATAAGCTTGGAAAATAATGTGTAGTATATACTGCTCTTGGAAATTCATATAAAAAACACTTAAAAATTTAATTCATGATTTATGATAAATGTGGCATTTCAAATCAGTACAGATAATGTTCAACAACTACTATGGTGACATTATTTTATTTGGATTCCACTCTGTTACTTACACCAACATAAATTCCAAGTAGATGAAACATTTCAACATTAAAAAATTAAACTGCAAAAGTATAGCAGACAGTATGTAAAAGTTTTCATTAGTTCTGGAATGAGAAGATCTTCTTAGGAAACATCTAAATACCCAAATGTCATACAGATTTTACTACACTAAATGTCTGCAAACGGAAAGAATAATGAGAACAGAGTCAACATGAACAATAAAAGGAGAAACTAGAAAAAAAAAATTGAAACACAGGTATTCCCTAAGACTAATTTTCTTGAAATAATGAACATTGTGACTCAGGGGAAAAAAAATCAATAAAAAAACCATCAAAAAACAGGCAAATTATAGGTTCAGGAAACCCATCTTAAAAATAAATAAGCAAGGCTTTTATACAGAGACTATAATACTCAAACTCATTCATAATTAAAGATATTCCAAATACATCAGTAAAAGATCATCTTTCACTTATCAGCGTAGCAATAAAAAATAAGGATAATTGGTATAGGCTGGAAAATAGGTCACTCCACACACTGTTGGTAGAAATATAAAGCTAATACAATCTCTTTAGAATGCAACTTAGACTCTATCAGAAATAAAATTGCACATCCCATTTCATGAAATATTTTCTAAGAAAATTATCCTACTTATAACTCACATGTGTGCAAAAGCACGTACACAAGGATGTTCGTTATAACATTGTTTATAATAATAGGAGATTGGAAACAACCTAAATGCCCATCAGCAAGGGAGAGTCTAAGCTATAACAGTAAGAGACAGACTAAATAAACCATGATGTTCACATGTTAACATATACAGAGATGTAAAAAAATAAGGAGACATATTTCAATTGTTCATATGGACTATCTCCAAAACATTAAGTGAAAAAAGTCAATCACTTATTTTATCAATAAGGACACTGGATAAAGACCTTTCTATGACCGCTCAGAGATATTAGCTATAAGGCAGAGGATATTTTTGGACTTCTTGCTTAGCCATTAGTCTACCACATGGTGCTCAAAAAGGCATTAATCATCCTTCCAGTATTAAAATGTTTGTTAAAATGTCTCCCATGTAAGTATTCAAACGCCCAACTCTGATTAGCTTGTTCACAGTGACCTATTCTAACAGTTGCTAAAGAAAGCACAATATAAAATCCAGCGTTAACTCTGGTTAAAAACAAAACATTGCCAAAATTGTCCTTGTGTATTACATAGGGACTAGGATGCTGAGCAGATGCCCTCAGTTGTAAAAGCATAGAATGTGAGGGGAAAGATAATGTATCTATTTAAATATATATGTAGATGTGAAATGATAATGGCGTTTAACAAGATGGGACTCACACACAGTGAATACCCATGACCCTTTAATCACACAGTAACCCAGACAGGAAAAGGTTAATTACATGGCATAACATCACTATTTTTGAGAAGAAGCTTCACTTGTTACCCATAAGAGCGTCATTTTACTCTGAGCAATAAGTGTGACAGTGTTTAAGCTTGGCAAGTGCTTAGTTCCCGTTGAAAATCTACTAGGATACATTTGAGACTTGTTTTAATATTTTCTTATATTAATGGGAAATTTTGAAAAATATTTTTCAATGGCTTTGTTTCTCATAAAGTTTTGAACAAAGAGTGGAATGATTTCAGATAGAGAAAATGAAAATGTTAATTCAATGCCATGAATCAAAAAAAAAAAAAAAAGGGAAGGGAAACTAGGGGACAGGAGTAATTTCACAGGAATTTCTTTCAGGAGAAGCTGGGATAAATGGACTCGAGGCCATGAGGGGCCACTCTCAATGAGTGCACCTGGCTGCTGAGTGGTGCCCAGAGGGGCCCCAACAGTCAAGTGCTGACAGCAACATATGGTGCGCAGTGGAAGAGGGGGGAAAAAAGGTGGGGAAGAGGGGCCCAGGGAGCTGGGATTCAAGGCTGAGGAACTGCCATAGAATGGTTTTGAAAGGTGTGAAATAATCAAAATTGTACTTCAGCATGATTAAAGCTGGCATAGTGTGAAGGTGTCAAGCCTGGGTGACTGGGAAATTGGTGGGATCATGAACCCAGAATGAGAACATGAAAATCAGGTTTTATGTGGAACGTGGTAAGTTGGTTTTAGATGAATTGATTTTGAGGGGCTGGCAGAATAGTCAAACTGCTCTCTCCAAGAAGTAGCTGCAAATAAACAACTATAAAATCTGTAGTTCAAGTCAATCCTACACGTATGCACTAAGGAATATGTGGCAGCCACTGAATCCAGCCCCAGCCCTTGTTCTCACGGGACTTACAGTCTAAGGGCAATTTTAACACAAAATTTGTGACTACCTGTATGTTAAATATTCCAAGACAGAAAACAGAGTGCTATGACATTGCTTAATGTAGGAGGTACAGCTATGACTGCCCAGTGGCGACTGCAGGGGTTATCCTTTGATACCTGTAAATACACACTTAGATTGCTGAAGACAGTTTTTCAATGCATTTTAAAGGACCCTATGGATAACACCATAAACAATGGAAATTTGTATATTGGCATTTTGAGTGCCAAGAATGTTCTTAAATGCCAACTTTAACAACTGCTGACAACTTTGCCCAGAGTAGTTTACTTGATTCAAGTTCTAAGTTAATTTCTGATATAAATCTGTGGCTCAAAGTATTGTTTTTTCACTTCATTTCAAAGGAGAAATACTGATTTATTCTGCACAAATTAGGTATTCCTTTCCCACCCCTTCCCCAATCAGATGCAGAAGCGTGGCATTAATATTACATACTGAAGAAATGTAAAAATCCTACTCAGAGTAACAGCCATGTATTTTTCAGAGAAAGGAAGTCAGCAAAGACAATAGGCAACTCTGAATGAGAGGAAACTGGGGAAGAAAGGAATTGACATATGCTTCCGGAGAAAGCAAATAACACAGAAAAGAAATGAAAATGGGAAACAACTGAACTTTCGATGAACTCATTATCAATTGCAAAGAAACTGGAGGCAAAAATGTGCTAAACTCTTTGATGAGAACAATGGAAGATTTCCCTCTCAACTACAAAAAACTGACAAAATGAATACAGAAGCCTCCAAATAAAACCCGATATTAGGTATGTTTGAGTTAGAAGAGAGTGCATGAGAAAAAGAAAAGAATCTAAATATGAATCAAGATAATCGAGGAACCATCACTTTGAGTGAATGCCTGTGCAGAGCATTTTCCCTAAATTTTCTGATTTAATTCTTACTCCAACCCTGCAAAGGAACTATTATCAGATGCATTGTTTAAAGCCAGGGAAACTGAAGCTCCAGGAGGTGAAGTAATGTTCCCAAAGTCCTCTAATGGGTAGGTAACACAGGGGAGGTACAAACCAGTTCTTTCAGATTCTTTCCATCATGTACTTTTCTCTATACAGAGGTGTTGCATGATAACTGAGAAGTACTTAGATCCTCAGCTTTGCTGAGTTGTACTTAGAGGTGTTTTAGGAAATGCCTCAAGGTACAAAAAGACAGTGGCTTTTGTAGCTGGTAACTCAACCAACAAGCACAGATTAGGTTTCTCCCCAAGTCACTGGGAACCTGTTGACTTTCTCCAGAACCTGGCAATAAACGAGATGCAGGTCACAGAAGATTCCTTCCTCACAGAGAAAGGCCAGAGACATCTTCCTTTCGCTAGGACCAGGAGTATCGGGAAATACCAGAATCAGCCTAGTCTGCTTGTGGCTTCATGGGCTCTCCCTACAACCCATTCAGTGGGTAACTGCTATAGTTGGGCTTAAACCTTGAGGCCAGCTAAACCGCTGTCATTCTTGGTCACCAGTGACCCAAATTTAAGTTCTTCCCGGTCTTTACTTCCTCAATATTTATTAGCATAAACAAGTTTTCTACTATCTCAAGGTCTGCAGTGAACATTCCTATCACCTCTACCTGGAAACTGGGCAGATGATCTTCACTGCTTCCTCCTACTAGATGTAGCTCATCCTCTCACACATTATGCGAGTGTGGGAGTATAGGTAGGGGAAAGGGGACTACCTGTTCTCTCCCTCATCTTTACTGCTACATCAGAGTATCAATTCTTGATATAAAAGAACACTTTGAGAAACATGTCATTTTGTTATACAACTGCCATCCCTCTGGGTTTGTCACCTAATTGTGCACTAGTCTGCCTTCTATTCAAGACAGACTTGGTCATTGGATTCAGTCTTCCTTTATCAGCCAAGTCCTGCCATCATCCTGCATGAATTCAACCCCATGTGAACAACTAATCTAACAGCAAATGAGTTCCTTGACTCCCTCATCTCCAGAGACAAATCCTTTCTTTTTAATGGTCCATTACCCATTCTCACAACCATAACTGAACTTCGCCACCACCCACAACTATTTTATTAATAATAACTTAAATTCATATAAACTGTTCTGACTCCTGCTCTTCTTATATTCTCCCTCTCTCTCTCTCTCCCTCTCTCTCTCTCTCACTAGTCCTATCAACTATCCCTGGAAATCTCCAATGCCCTGGCCCCACTGTCTTCATTCTTTGTTTGTCTGCTAATACTCCATGGTTCATTGATTTGACCATGGTTCACCAGCCAGTATCTTCCTTCCTTCCTCCACTGGTGTACTTTTTCAGACTCCTGGTAAAGCATAAATGAACCTAAAATTCCATCTTCTTTAAACTATATACCAGCTGCTGAGTAATCATGGTGAAAAATAGTACTGCAGGATCAGGGCCAGTACATAATCACAGTTGCCAATCTCAACTGAATTTTTAATGCCATCCAACACTCCTATGTTTCAGCAGGAGGCTCTCACTCCCACTCCCTGATAGGGGTTGTTTCAATGCTTCCACACTTTCTTCAAGCCTCTCAAGCAACCACTGCCCCTCCTCAGTAGAAGACCTCCTCTATTTCAGATATAAAATAGAAACCACTTGACAAAAATACCCTTAACTTCCTAACATCAAATCTACAAACGTATCTACACCTGGACCCAGACTTTCCTCCTTCCCACCCATCACAATAGCAGACAGAACATGTAGCTTTCCAAGACAATTTCCTCCATCTGCACTGTTACCTTTTCCTCTGCACTCTGTCCTGCTACACTCAGGACCTTCTTCTATTGAGTATAATTTCCAACCTCCCTTCCTTTCTCATTCCCTCAACTGCATTTAAACAAATTTAAACACCTGCTTTGCCCTCTCTTGACCCCAAATCCCCTCTTGTTACCACCCTTTTTACAACTCAGTCTCACTTCCCATATTCACTTATCAACCCTCTACCCTCTCCTTTGAGCTGAAGTCAAAGGGACAATTGTCATTCTCTTTATTATATGATCTCTTAGCAGCATTTGACAATGTGGACTACCTCTTCTCCTTTGAAATGATCTATTCACTGGGGTCTATGATACCAGAATTTTTGTTCCCTACAACTTCATGGTGATTCCTTCTCAAGCTCTTTTTCAGACTCCTCTTCCTCAGTCCACCCTGAAACCATTCCTCACATTCTCCATCAGCAATTTATTAAATCCCATAGCTTTGTATATTAAGAATTCCAAGGTTTTATCAACAGTGCAGACTCTAGTCCTGAGACCCAACTACAGCAAACAAAAATCCACATTTGCCAGTGACTAAAGGGGTTTCCTGGAACAAAGGACTTGCAGTGCTAAAACTGGGAAAGTCTCAGGTAAATTAGCTTGAATGACCCTCATCTCTCCCTAGTCACACAGACAAGGAAACTCAGGCATTTTACAGATATCTCAAAGGTAATGCCCATAAAATGGAATTCATCACCATTTTCCCCAAACTTCCACGTCCTCCTGGATTTCTTATCTCATGACCAATACCACCCTATTCAAACAGAGGAAACTGTCGAAGGCAAATATGTATAGAAGAATCTCTTTATCTCAAAGGACTAAATTCCCAATCCCAACAGGATTCTTATATAACCTGTCAGTACTTACAAATCCTCTCCAATGAAAAATAGTAATCACTAGTCAATCACTTATCTGAAAAGTTACATGTCTACTGGTGAACTCCAGTAATGCAATATTTCTTTTTTTTGGTGCCACATTCTTCCACATTCAAGTTCTTGACACTAATTTTGGTCACCATCAAATCTATTATACAATCTCTTCTTTAAACACTTTGTAATATTCCCAAAGTCCAGTCATAGAATTATTAATTATCCTCTCCAATAGGCTGAAGTAAAAAATATTCCTCCAGTAAGGAAACTCTGGAAAACAACTGTATTAACTTATGAATGCCTCAGCCTGAAGACAGTAATGCATTCTGTATACCAGGAAACAAAATGGTCACCCTTCACAGTTCATTCTGTGGACTCTGTTATCTCCATATGGCTCCTGGCTCTGGCTCTGGGCGAGCTCTATCAAATACTGCTTTTAAACTTGCTTGGACAAGTGAAATACACCCAGTGCACAAGAAAGAATAAATGAAAGTTTTAGATTAAGAACCTGCAAAAGAAGTGCAAGACCCAAGACTCTTCAGGCTGAAGGAAATAAGGCAAAGAAATAAATTCACGGTGTGTGGGTTATTATATTTATATGTCTTCATCTTCTTTCAGCAACAAACAGTAGATAGGCTGACATTTTAATGAAAAATTGAGACTAAATTACAGAAGGAATTATCTGGGAAGAAATGATTGTTAACACAGGACACAAAGTGCCAATGGAAATGGTAGTTTTTTGTTTTTTTTTTCCTTTATCTCAAATTTAAGGAGATATTCTCTTCTGTTCCAGGGAGTTCAGGTAGTTACTAGACATAAAGCTACAAGCACATATGAACAATTCTCCATTGCTTAATATATTTATCTAAGTTTGTGGGTCCTATTTTCATCCTACTGCCAGCCATCTTGTGACCACATTTGTACCTATTAGTGTTTCTACCACTGGGTATGTGCATCAATAAGAGAAGTTAAAATTACATTAGTTAATTTGCTACTTCATTAACAGCTTGGTAAGAAGTCCAAAGAGAAAGGAGATTGAAACTAGCTAAAATGAGTGGTTTGTATTGTAAGTGAATCCAAATTATCTATGCCCCCTATTTCTGCGGATAACTGAGAGTCAGCTGTGCACACATCTGTGGATGTTTATAAACATCTACCATCTGTGAGAAGCTTATGGGTTGTAAATGGTGGGCTAATTAGTTGAAATGTTAGTCATTCCTAATGACAGTTGTTATGGATAAAGGTTTTACCCAGGTTAAACTGATCTCAGAACCCTGTTGATCACTGGAGGCCACTCTACCTTTTATTACAAGACTAAGGAGCCACACTATGTTGTATAAGTCACCCATTAAAGATGCATTATAAGTAAATCAGGCTGCTAGTTTATGCATGTTAATGAGCTCTGCTCTTAATAGACTGAAGTGCTGATTGAGTATTTGTCAGGGAAAATGAGAAGTTGTCAGTCTGTAAAAAGGTCAGCCAATTCTGTAATATATAACATTTTCATTTCTGTTCTACATACATAACTAAACACATTCCATTCAGAAAATCAGGAAAGCACGGATAGCAAACTAGTAATTGACACAAGAGATAATTCATGAATGAAATGGTTTGCCCTTATACATACCTGCATACATATGCATTTCCCTAAGTTCCCCAAATTAGTAACTTTTTCTAAACCCACGTCTCCCCTTCACTGATCAAAGTGTGGGGAAAACATTCTAAACAGATTCACTTTCAAATAAAATTGTCCTTTAACCAAATGGAAAGCAAAACAAAACAAAAAACATACTGCATGGGGAGACAGACTCATATTTATTGCCAAATGACAAGGGTCTTATGATAGAGTTTGTATTCTAATAGAGGATAGGGTTGTAGAATGAGTGGAGGGTCTACACAAATTTTGACTGCTCAGGCTATAATACATCAGGGTTTTAATTTAAAAATTAACTTATGGAATACAGGGGCGCCTGGGTGGCTCAGCTGGTTAAGCGTCTTTGGCTCAGGTCACGATCTCGCAGTTCCTGAGTTTGAGTCCTCACACTGGGTGAGCTTGAGCCCCTCTTCGGTGAAGGCAAGTCCAGCTACGGTAAAACATGAGCCCTGCTTCGGGTGAGCCCTGTCTCTCTCTCTCTCTGCCCCTTGCTCATTTGTGCCCTCTTTCTCTAAATAAATAAATAAAGAAAGAAAGAAATAATTAAATAAATGACAAAATAAAATTAACTTATGAAATATAGAAGGAATTTTCAGGGTTAGAAGGAACCTTCTTTGATGGACAAGGAGACTTATATTCCGGGAAGCAAACTGGTCTACTTCCTATCACTTAGCTACTGGTGAAGCCAGGTCTAGGATACCGGTCGCCCCAAACTCTGGGCTAGAATGCTCAACACTATGAAAGTGCTTGCGTTCTAAGAGAACAACAACACTGTCCATACAATCAAGAACTTTGGCAAGGGGGAAAAAAACTACCCTATCTAAAATGTCACTTTTTGTATTCTTCCTACCCCCCATCCCTGCCGTATTTTATTCTCAGAATTTACTGACTTTGAACACTATACATTTATCTTAAATATGTCTATCTAATGACAGTTGTTATGGATAAAGGTCTCACCCAGGTTAAATTGATCTCAGAACCCTGTTGATCACTGGAGGCCACTCTACCTGTCCTCTCTTACAGGATCCACCAGGGCAGGGATATTTACTTGTTTTGTTTCCTGCTCTATCCCAGGACCTCGGAAAGTACCATAACATAATACATGCTCAATAAATATTTGTTGGAGAAAACATTTTGATAGGAAGAAATTTTTTTTTCGCCTTTACAGTAATAGTTCTATATGAAGGAGGTACTTAAAACCACAAGAGCAAATCACACAAGGAGCCTTGGGAATGTCTTTTGGAAAGCTAGGTAAAGTGTGATTAATGATTTAAAAAAAATCATAAAATACAGACTAAAACAACATCACATAGGACATAAAAATAAATGTGAAAGCAAACTTCAATAATGAGAATCCTAGAGTCTTGAAACTGAATCCCTGAGCTGATTTTGGCTGAAGAGGAAGGAGTGGGACTGACCCCCTTCCCTTCGTAGGAATAACAGGATTGTTCTCTGTTCTACCTTACACACATCCCAAGCCTCAGTCAGCCTCTCCCAGAGAGGCCTATCCCCAGTTTATCCTCACGAACTAACATGACTTGTTTTCAAACGTTCTTGGTTGGTATAGCTACAAAAAGATACCTAAACCATTTTTGTTAAGAGAGAAGTTTGTCTCTGCCTCTAGGAAAGAAGTTAGCATTCATGTGTGTTTCACACCCTATGCCATATCCTTTCAGGTGAAATTACACCCCAGATAAAAAGGCTTTTAAATTAGAGACGTAGGGGCGCCTGGGTGGCTCCGTCGGTTGGGCGTCCGACTTAAGCTCAGGTATGATCTCATGGCTTGTGAATTCGTGAGTTTGAGTTCCGCGTTGGGCTCTGTGCTGACAGCTCAGAGCCTGGAGCCTGCTTTGGATTCTGTGTCTCTGTCTCTCTCTGCCCCCTACCCCCGCCCGCCACCAATGCTTGCGCTGTCTCTTTCTCAAAAATAAATATTAAAAAAATTTAAATTAGAGATGTAAAATCAACAATGTCCTAGAGCTAGTATAGGTGCCATTCACCCCATCACAAAAGCTTCTCCCTGTCTCCCCACACTTCACCCAGCTACAAAGCCTTATTGGTACCACATTTAAACTGCCTTTCTTTTTTTCTTTTTTTATTATTTTTTAAATATGAAATTTGTCAGATTGGTTTCTATACAACACCCAGTGCTCATCCAAACAGCTGCCCTCCTCAGTCCCCATCACCCACTTTCCCCTCCCTCCCACCGTCCCCCCACTTTCAAACCCACCCTGTCTTCTCTTTCTCACTACATCCTAGTTCAGGTTGTTGGCAATGAGCTCCTACAAAATTGCAACAGTCTCCTAACGGGTCTCACTCTTCATACTCCTCCCACGTCCTCTAAGCCATCTGCATTGTTGCCATCAGAGCCATCCCTCTAAAAGAAGACCCTATCGCTGCTCTGCTCAATTCCACTGGAAAGTGCCTATGGATGGAGCAAAACTCCAAAGCGTAGCATGCTCTCCTGACTACTAATTCAGCCTTGTGTCTTCCTATAGCTCTATCCAAAGATCATTTCAGGCGAGCTACATTATTTGTTGCTGTTCAAATATGAATTTGAAATATGTTTCTGTGTCTTAATTTATACAGCCCAGTAGATTTCCAGACTTGGAAGCCCTGGCTCATTTTACTCTGTTCATTTGGTACGCACCTAATTCAAGATTTTGCATTTCAAACGACCGATGGAAGTCTTGGCTCAGATGCCAACCCACCCTCCCTTGCTCTACCCTAATGGGGAAGTCAAAAGGACTTATTCACAAAAATAGGAACTCTCCACACAGGAGAAAATGCACATCACATTCTCGTGTTGTACATAAGTGGAAAAGATGTCCCTACCTGCTGGGAGAGAAACTGAGAAGGGAGGAGGTTCCCTGCTGTGTAGGAATCCTGAACACCGCTCCTCATTCCGGAAGGAAATGGGACTCACTGGGTAGGATTTCACATGGAGTCACAGGGAGTGGAATCCAAGACTGGAAGCATCTTGTATCCAACGTGTGGAACTGGGAGAGTGGAAGATCCCCTGACGCACTGTGCAGAAGCATCAGGCGCTCCTGAGAGGCGGCCAGGAGACAAATTAAGCAAAAGACCACAGAAGCACCCCCCCCCCCCCCCCCCCCGCAGATGAGTGCGTGGGAGGAGCAGAGTAACTCCTGGGGGAACCGGCTGGGGGAAAAAGAGGTGAGCAGAGAGAAAGTACAAATCCAATGAAGAATACAGAGACATCTCTAAAAATGACCAATGTCAGGGAGCACAGGAGGTTTCTAAGAAAAGCCAAACAGATCTCCTGGATTACCATTCAAGAGCAAAAGAGACATCACCTTTACCAGAAGCAGACATAGAAATTATGTCAAAGTAGGGAGGCTGGTTTGGACCCAGAAAGAACTGAATCAAGAAGAGTACACATCTTTATTTATTTATTTTTTTTAAAAACTGTCAATGTTTATTTATTTTTGAGAGAGAGAGAGAGAGAGAGAGAGAGAGAGAGAGATACTGAGTGTGAGAGGGGGGAGGGACAGAGAGAGAGGGAGACACAGAATCTGAAACAGGCTCCAGGCTCTGAGCTGTCAGCAGAGAGCCGGATGTGGGGCTTGAACTCACGGACTGCGAGATCATGACCTGAGCCAAAGTCGGTCGCCCAACCGACTGAGCCACCCAGGCGCCCCAAAAGGTTTTTTTTTTTTAAACATGGCTAATTTTGTATGAAAGAGGTTTATTTTTGTAAGAATTATTGAGAAATAATATTGTTTGATTTTCATGTCTAAAGAAGCAAACCTTTTATAGTCCAAATTAGAAGATTAACTGAAGTATCATGTAAAATAACTATGGAGTAAATGTTTCATGTCACTTTCTTCTTTTCTTGTATTTTATAAAAGATAAATATCATCTAATTAATGATTTAAGAGAAACCTTTACTCCACAGAGGTCTCTGATAAGTTTCTAGGAGGAATACACCAAATTATTTTTGTTCACACTCCATCAACATTTTTAATTCTAGTTATGTACAGAGTCCTTTAATCGATATCCAATATTTTCTATGTACTTTTCATCCATCTGCTGTGGAACGTAAACTTCCTCTCAATATGGTTCCACACATCACATACTCTCAACTTCTGTATGTTTTTCTTTTTGGAGATTAGGCATAAAGAGGTGTCCCCTGGAGCCCTTACTATTCCCACTCAAATCTAGAAGGTGGTTCTCTGGGCCTGCTTCACAGCTGTGACTGCTGTGGGAATACTCTTGACTTCTCTCTGCAGGGAATCCCTTCTTTCCTGAATCCCACCTTCCTGTCTTATTTTATTCCCTCTTTGTGATAGAAAAAGGTGCAAAGGAAATAACTTTTTACAACTTTGCATTTCTGAAAGAAATTTTTTTTTTCCCTACAATTACCGTTTTTGATGATTTGGATCAATCTACATTTCTAGACTGAAAATCAATTGCCCTTATATTTTGAATATCATCTTTTTCAAGTTGTTTTACTTCTGTTTTCAATATTAACTGCATTTAAATCAGAGCTGGCTAAAAACATGCACACTTACGCAAGCCTCCCTAGCGAAGTTGAGATGCTCAGATGGAAATCTGTCTGTCTATAGGCGTTCCTAAGGCCCTTACACTACTAAACACTATTGGAGATATTTCTCCCTTCTTACCTTTGCTTTTTAGAGCTGATGAATGGCAACTGAGTTAGTCTTTCATTTCTATTATATCAAAGTGCAATGCTTTGGAAATTGGATGGTGCCAAACATAAAATGGGAATTTTCTCATAGGGGAGAGGAAAGATTTGAAAAACAGTACTCCTTCCCAAGCTTTCCCACACTACAAATAATGCAGTTCTGAACAAAACTCAGCCTCACTGAGGCTCTCCTCATCTTCCAGGTAGGGAAGGAAGAGTTTTAAACTCCTCATTATGCCTCCAAATATAACATTAAGGCATTTTGTGTTCAGTCTCAGCAGACATCATGATTTAGGAAACAGCATTTCCTCAGATTACAATGCTGTGTGTCTTCAACGTTTTTTATTTATTTTGGGACAGAGAGAGACAGAGCATGAACAGGGTAGGGGCAGAGAGAGAGGGAGACACAGAATCGGAAACAGGCTCCAGGCTCCGAGCCATCAGCCCAGAGCCTGACGCGGGGCTCGAACTCACAGACCGCGAGATCGTGACCTGGCTGAAGTCGGAAGCTTAACCGACTGCGCCACCCAGGCGCCCCTGCTGTGTGTCTTAAAAAGTATTGAAATGCAGGAATCAGAACCACATTTCCACATGCCACATTTCCCCAGACCAAGTTCCTTTAGATTTCCATGGATAAGGTCCCTAAAAAGACTGCAGTCTATAGGGAAAGTTAGAAGCATGAGGGTCTTTTTGTAAGGATGAAAGGTATTTCCAAATACCATCAATGATATTTTCCTCGACCAAAGCTGAAATCCGAGTACAATCAACAGAGGCACAGCAAAATGGTAGGATAATCTATTCAAATATTTAATAGATTTATTTATTTATTGACTGATTTAATATTTATCTAATGAAAACACTCCATGCATTCAAGAAATACCAAGTGACTCTACCAAAGAAAAAAGGCACTATGCTTTTCTGAAAGATCAACATCGTTCCACAATAAACATTAAAATAAATGAAGGCAAAGTAAAACAAAAACAAAACAAAACAAAAAAACCTTTTTACTCACGTACGAATACAAAAGAAAATACAATCTAATTAGCATCAACAATATCCACTAGAAACAAGAGATCATAATTGTAATTCAGCACTAATGGAATCAATACTTATAAAATGTACCTGAAATACAATAAAAAGGCTGTCTTTCTCTTAATTTTTGGCTTCTGAATTAAAACAGTCCCTTCTGTTTGCCAACCTTCTTGACTTTATGACATTTGATGGCTACTTTGCAGTTAAAAAGAGGAAGTGTCATACATTTAGAATCTTAGAACTAATGGCAAGTCAGAGAATCAAAGTCAGGATGCCTTTGGAGGGGAATCATTCAGGTTCGTAAGGCAAGGTGAACCTTCACACAACACTTGAAAGTTTTTGATGGAGCCTCTAACTCAACACTAATCTGACAAAAAAATGTTTCTCCTTTGCAAGAGTTACTGCATGGATAGCACTAAACGTTTAAAAATAAACCTTCAAAGGACTGTATTGAAATAAAATTACTGTCACTTTTAACCATTGATGATAATTATTGGTGGAAGTTCTGTGGTGATAGTTCACTCTATCCAGGCAATGGTCTCCCAAGAATTGCTTGCTCCAAAAACAGTCAGTCATTTATTTTCTGTTATTATACTAGTGTGTCAAATTCTTCCTGCCTTGGGGCATCCTAGCTTGTGTTAAGGCTGCCCTCAATGTTAACTCTGTTAATATTATGCTGCTTCTAATTTTCTTGAAGAACATTGGATATCTGGGGAAGGAAGCTATCCAGGAAACAATATTTTAAAATCCTATTACAAAACAATGTCTAATTTCATCTAAACACTAATGCCTATTTATACCATTTTCAAGTAACACATAAATATTCAATTTCTCTGCTTAATTTTCCCAATCTGCCCTAGGGTTTACTTATTCATCACCAAAAGCCAAATACTACTGAGTTCTTTTTGTAAAATGGCAAGATAATCACTTTAGACTTGGCAACCTTCATGACCAAGTGCAGTACCACTGAATGGATTTCCTTCAACCTTAAGAATTTAATGTCAAAATGACCAAAAATAGGAAGAGAAAAGAGACAGCCTATTAATAAAGAAATAAAAAACCTGGCTTCCCCTATGACCTCTTGACACATTGATATTTTCATCTCAAAAGATATACAAACAATAGTACAGCAATACTGGGACTCTAAGCTGGGATAAAAGGATCAGAGCACAATAGTTGTGCTGGGTTGGTGAGTGGAACAATTGGCAGGCCAGAAGCTTGCTAGCATTTCAAAAGTTCAACTGCACAACTTTTCATTTTAAATTAATAGAATCTAAAAATCACATGATTCTCTTTCTGTGCTGACTTTCTCTCACAATCACCATTATTTTTTTTATCACTATTTTTATTTATTTAACTACAAGATCCTCATTTTCTAACACATATAGGTCGTTTTGCAAATGCATGCTTTTGGTTACAGGAAGATAAGAAAAAAGTTAGTGGAATAGTTTCTTTCTTTTCTTCCTTCCTTTCTTCCTCCCTCTCTTTTTTTACTTTGTGTAATAAAAATCAAAGAATAGTCTCTATAGATTGTTGATCAATATCAGGAATTGGTAAAAAATTTTCTGTAGAACACAAGATAGCAAATAATTTTTTGGCTTTGTGGGACATATGGTCTGTGTCCCAATCGCTCAGCTCTGCACCTGTAGCACCAAGGCAGCCACAGACAGTATGTGAAGGAAAGACCATGCCTCTCTTCCAATAAAAGTTTATTTATAAAAACAGGTACAGGCTACTTTGGCTCAAGGTTCTGAAGTTGGATGTATGTTTTAACTGTGTCCATAAATCACAAGAGGCTAAAATGAACACAAAATGAAAAGATGTCATTTGACCAGTTACATTTTTATCAACTATTTGACAAATCATACGCATGTCTTCTGTGATATTTACTACATGCGCACTGTATACTAGGTCCTAGGAGATAAAGCACGCTAACGGCCAACTTCCTGAAAAATGTACAGTCTATGAAAACCATAAGACTAAAGCAGATGAAATAAGTACAACCAAATATTCCATGCATAAGTTGTCTAGCAAGACTATACTGGTTTACTAAAAAGAGACAGTCTATCATCAAGAACAAATACTCAGAGAAGACATTTTAGAGAATGCAAGAATTAGAACAAATAAAATTGTGTTAGATCAGTTAAGAATTAGAGGAAAGGTATTTATGGCAAAGAGAACACCAGAAAGAAGTGCGGAGAGGTAGGGATGAGTGTGCCTGAGGTAAAGAATGGATGGTATAACCAGTTCAAAAGAGACAGAGTAGTCACAGAGAAGTACGCGTTCTCAGTCTCTTATCCACAAACTCTGCAGTCAGATGTTTTGGAATCTGTTTTTTTAGACTGTATGAATGTCAAGAAGGTATATATTCTGTGAAAGAATCACTCACTCAGAGTAACCTAGGGCATCATCCTTTAATTAAACTCATTATTTCTGCTCTGATGGGGCCTCTCGTCAGCTCAGGCCAGTTTGGCATCAAACGAACTCGGACACGAAAGTTACTTAAAAACTTCTGGTTTGCAGGGCATTTTGTATTTTTGGATTGTAAAGGGGTTGTAGACATAGAGTGGATTTAGCTGCCCCAAACGCCAAGCAATCCTGTTTATTTTATAATTTTGTCTGATTGGTTGTTATATGGGCTTTTGACTAGCACCAATAAGTAACAGGCTTCAAGGATGGCATCAATTTTGCCTCTTTTTCAACTGTGATATAATTTCTTTTCTTTGGTTGTTTGTTTATAACTTGTTTTATTTTTTATTTTTTATAATTTACATCCAAAATAGTTAGCATATAGTGCAACAATGATTTCAGAAGTAGATTCCTTAGTTACCCTTACCCATTTAGCCCATCCCTCCTCCCACAATCCCTCCAGTAACCCTCAGTTTGTTCTCCATATTTATGAGTCTCTTCTCTTTTGTCCCCCTCTCTGTTTTTATACTATTTTTGTTTCCCTTCCCTTATGTTCATCTGTTTTGTCTCTTAAAGCCCTCATATGAGTGAAGTCATGTGATTTTTGTCTTTCTTTGACTAATTTCACTTAGCATAATACCCTCCAGTTCCATCCACGTAGTTGCAAATGGCAAGATTTCATTCTTTTTGATTGCTAAGTAATACTCCATTGTATATATACACCACATCTTCTTTATCCATTCATCCATTGATGGACATTTGGGCTCTTTCCATACTTTGGCTATTGTCAATGGTCCTGCTATAAACATGGGGGTGCATGTGTCCCTTCGAAACAGCACACCTGTATCCTGTGGATAAATGCCTAGTAGTGCAATTGCTGGGTCGTAGGGTAGTTCTATTTTTAGTTTTTTGAGGAACCTCCATACACCTGACAGGTTTAAGGTGGTATCTCACTGTGGTTTTGATTTGTATTTCCCTGATGATGAGTGATGTTGAGCATTTTTTCATGGGTCACTTGGCCATCTGGACGTCTTCTTTGGAGAAGTGTCTATTCATGTCTTTTGCCCATTTCTTCACTGTATTATTTGGTTTTTGGGTGTTAGAGTTTGATAAGTTCTTTATAGATTTTGGATACTAACCCTTTATCTGATATGTCATTTGCAAATATCTTCTCCCATTCTGTCGGTTGCTTTTTAGTTTTGCTGATTGTTTCCTTTGCTGTGCACAAGTTTTTTTTTTTTTTTTTTTTTTTTTGATGAGGTCCCAGTAGTTCATTTTGGTTTTGTTTCCCTTGCCTCTGGAGACATGTTGAGTAATAAGTTGCTGTGGGCAAGATCAAAGAGGTTTGTGCCTGCTTTCTCCTTGAGGATTTTGATGGCTTCCTGTCTTACATTGAGGTCTTTCATCCATTTTGAGTTTATTTTTGTGTATGGTGTAAGAAAGTGGTCCAGGTTCATTCTTCTGCATGTCGCTGTCCAGTTTTCCCAGCACCACTTGCTGAAGAGACTGTGTTTATTCCATTGGATATTCTTTCCTGGTTTGTCAAAGATTAGTTGGCCATATGTTTGTGGGTCCATTTCTGGGTTCTCTATTCCATTCCATGGATCTGAGTGTCTGTTTTGTGGCAGTACCATACTGTCTTGATGATTACAGTTTTGTAGTATAG
The DNA here is from genome assembly GCF_023721935.1 of Panthera uncia. Classification (NCBI taxonomy): domain Eukaryota; kingdom Metazoa; phylum Chordata; class Mammalia; order Carnivora; family Felidae; genus Panthera; species Panthera uncia. Next base: position 34,406,207 of record NW_026057576.1, read on the forward strand.
CTTGAAGTCTGGGATTGTGATGCCTCCTGTTTTGGTTTTCTTTTTCAAGATTGCTTTGGCTATTCAGGGTCTTTTCTGGTTCCATACAAATTTTAGGATTATTTGTTCTAGCTCTGTGAAGAATGCTGGTGTTATTTTGATAGGGATTGCATTGAATGTGTAGATTGCTTTGGGTAGTATTGACATTTTAACAATATTTGTTCTTCCTATCCAGGAGCATGGAATCTTTTTCCATTTTTTTGTGTCTTCTTCAGTTTCTTTCATAAGCTTTCTATAGTTTTCAGTGTATTGTAATTTCTTTTCTTTTCTGAAAGTGCTGGACTCTGTGAAGACTCTGTGAAGGTACCAATCAAGTTCAAAAGTCTGTCTCTCTGGAGGCCTGTGATTCTCAGGGTAAATGCTAAAGACAGACATTTACATCATGTTTGAAGAATATGCACTAGGTAATACAAATGGGATAAGTCCCTTTAACAATGGAGAGATCTATGGTTATGTCTGAAAGTAATACAATACTCAGAGTCTACCTCTGAAATTAAAAAAAAAAAAAAAAAATAACTTCAAACACAAATACTAATTCTACCCAGAACTGGAATGTGATATGCGAAGGCTCATCATGACAATAGTCCACTGGTTTGGAAAGTATATACCTTATAAATATGGATTGGGGAGGATAGTTACCTAAGGACTAGTCAATGTTACATACAAAGAAGATGTGCTGTGATTTAGTTCTTACTGTTAACACAATAAATGTAGTCTGTTATAAAAGTTATAATGTTTTCCATATAGTACTAGGATTACAATAATGGATTGGTATGAATTCTGTCCTAGAATATGAGTAGAGTGAATTTGTGCTTGGTAATAAAAAAGTCATAAATAAGGGATATTAATATAAAGTTTTCTTTGGTAAAATTGTTAGAAGCAACCCAGGTGACAACATAAAGATTAAAATTATTTTCCCCAAAAAAAGTTTATGATAGTTGGCATTCCATCTTTCATTATAAAACAAATTTAAACAACAAAATATTGGAGTCATTTTCTACTTGGCATATAGCTAATATTACAGAATACTCAGAAAGGCAAAGAAAACTATTTACAAAATGTTTTTTTTTTTTTTTTTTAAGTATCGGATGAACAGTAAACGAATTGGTATGAGGATGTATCATAAAGATGTTTAACAAAGAGTGACAAACACAACTCAAGAAAATTAAGAGGAAAAAAAAAATCACAGTTTCAAGATACGTTTTGAGTCTGAGAGCCTCCTCTCCTCATTTTTCTTTCAAGAGGCTTTTTGTAAAGAGACAGAGGATGGTGTGTGGGCCTTGCACATCCATACAGAGAAGACAGAGATCAGTGCACACAAAGGCTAGATTCTGAATGAGTTTTCACAATTGAAACTGTTATTCCAGTGAAAGAGATTCCTGCTCACAAATGAAAACCTGTATAACCATTAGCGATACTCCTACAAAATTTTCCCACTGGACACTCCTTGATACTATGCATGGAAAGTCATTCTTTTAATACCATCAGAAAATAAACTGTTACCTGCTAGGACTGGTGGTGGGGGTGAGGGTGTCTAAAGGCATTTGTTCCTGAGTAAATCACATCACGGTGTTTGTGTCCCTTCCAAAAACTACTATACTGCAAAATTCCCTGATTTTTTCACTTCTCAGTTGGGTCAAATAATGAAAATACTACAGACATTTCCACCCCCTTCAGAACTCTTGAGCTCTGGCTACTCAGTTGGGCCCAGAACTATTCAGACCATTGAAGAACCTTTCCTTCCAGAAGGGAAGAGTGGTACTGATGTCATTATCTTCTGGACACTGGGATAAATGAATGCTTGGACAATCAGAAGAATTAAAGTGGAATCTGACCCAGAGTAGAAAAGCATTCCTAATTTGGCAATTGTCTTCAAACTTCCTTCAAACACAAAGGAAGATGCTATCTATTGATCATGGACCGAAAGACACAGCTGTCCCTCTCATCCAAGGTTTCCAGAGAAGAGAATTCTCCACCTCCATACATAGATATAGACTAGTGCTGGTTATTAATTATTAAAATTCATTTTGGCCCTGTTTTCCCTGCACTGTGATTAGACCATCACTGGTAAAGGTATAATAGCACAATAGTTTAAAAATATGTACTCTGGTCAGAAAACTTGAGTACTGGCTTCACTGCTTACTGAATCTGTGACCATGTAGAGACATTAAGCAACTCTTTGATAAAAAAACAGTTTCATAAGTTTGCTGTATGGATTACATGTAATCATGAACACATATAGAGCCTGGCAAATAATATATGATCAATAAATGGCAGCAGTAGTAGGACTGGGTGTTGTTATCACCGTCCCATAAAAGAGGAGGGTAAGAGAGAGAAATAGATCAAAGGCAGTGCAATCTAATTTGTTATATTCTTCTAAATAGAGGAGTGATTAAAACCATTGGCCTATTTAGATGTATCAATTTCCAAAAATGCTGGAAAGCTGAAAGCACCAATGCACAAAACTAGAATATGCACCATTATGGAAAATAATCTAAGTTTTATGATATCTGCAGAGGACAGGGTAATTGTCAAAGCCTTTATGAAAGCAAGTACACACATTAATTGCCTATCTGTTGAGATTGGCAGAGACATTCCCAAGTAGTATTTATGTAATATGCATTTCCTCTAAAATGGAGGCCTAATTGCTTAGTTATTCTAAATTGCAGAATGGAAAACAAAGGAGCCGTTTTGGCCATGTGGGTAAACAACAGATTTCTAAAAGCTAATTATCTCTTTATTTAATAGACTGAAGTTGTACCAAATGAGACATTTAAGTCTAATAAATAATAAACAAATTGTAACCTAAAGACTGAAATATAGGAGCTGCTCATATAGTTTTTATTGCTCCATTAAATAAGCTCTTATTTACTTCCCCCACAAAACATAATTATACAACACTGGGTCCATTTCAAGGCCATTCTGATGTGCTATTTAAAAATTATGTGAATCAACTTACATACTCAGGAAGTCTTAAGGCATAATATTTGAATTCTATTATCAAATGCCCTATTCGTTTCCATGATTAAGAAACAGAAATGCAGTCTCGAAAAACTTGCACATAATCACATAAAATTGCTATTACTATTTGTCTTACTAGAAATGATTACACATAAGAATAGCTATGCACTTCAAACAAATAAATACCAGTGTCTATACTTACTAGTTTCTACATCAGATGTTTCATACTTTGGGTATCTTCTAAATTAAGATAATTCAAATTTAAACATCAACCTCAGAAAATGTATTCAAAATTCACATACTGATTAACTAGACATCATGAAAATGTAGTTAAATGCAGTTAACTTCTTGGTTTGCTTAATGTAATACCAAATCATTTAACAGAAATAATCAAAACTGTATATGTGAATATTTTAGAGACCTTCAGGCTAATTATTTTTAAGAAAACAAAAATCAGAAAAATGACCTTTTAATGCTGTAGTATGACAATACGAGATTCTGGGCTTTCTTAGTTTTGCTGCTGAAAAGGATTTTCAATGCTTCATTTTTCTTCTTAGGGAAATGTAGCCCACTATTCTATTTTTATTTTCATTCTATTAACAAAAATCACATCCCAAAATGATAGTGATAATAAATAGCACACTTGAAAATAGTTACCTGCTCTTTTGCCAAGGGCAAGTAATGATTTATGGTGATAAGAAAGAGCAGGGATTTAATTCACTCCACTACCTCAGGTGGTGATACAAGAATTTGTACATCTGTGAAAGAACACAGTTCTTATTTGCATGGTGAAAATACTAAAGCCATGAAAATGTATGCAAGGAAGCTCCCTGTGGGTTTATGACGGGGTTATGTGAACATTTTTCTCTCCCTCTATCATTCAGGGCTGCGTGCCCTACATACGAAAATAAGATAAAACCAAAAGTTCCTGGGCAAGAGAGGTGACACAGCACTAACGCAGATTCAACAATTTGCCCTTCCACATTTTTTTTTTAAGAATAGGAAAGCCAAGCTGAAAACTTCTACAAAGACTGAAGCAGTACCACGCTCCATACTAAAATAGAACACCCACAAGGAAAAATAATATAAAGTTTTAACTCACAATAAGATGTTTAAAAAATAAACCATATTGGCACATATGGTACAGGATATAAACATGAACCTAGTTAATTATCCTATCAAGTTCTGAGGAGTTTTATAACCAGTGTTTTAAATTAGTAAGTTCCATATACATTCACATTCTTAGTTCTCTAACACCAAATTTTGTCACCACCACCCACCAGGCCAGCCAGTCCCCATCTCCATCTTATTATCCTGTCTTGTTTTACTTCATATGACTTTTTATAATTTGAAATTATCTTATATATGTCGTTGTCTGATTCACTCATTACTATTATAAACTTCACTACAGCAGGGACTTTACTTATCCTTATTTATCACTGTAATCCCAGTGTATAAATACAAAAACTATTTTTGTTAAATAAAACAAAAGTGACCTATTAAAATTTCTTTTCTACATCAATGAAATGGAAAATCGTAGCACTTATATGTTTCATAGTAATAATACAAGGTTTTCATTAAAGATGGTATTTGTCAAGTATAGAAATTGCATAAAATATGGTGTATCTGTTAAGAGTGTCAAAAATGGCTATTTTGCGTAAGAATATTTGCAGTAATTAAAAGTGCTAAGTTGACATACTACTTTATTAACTTCTACTTCATAAAGCCTCCAAATGTTATAGAACTCATGATTTGACAAAAAATACATTCTACATCTACTATGGAAAGTAAAAAGTTATTGCATATTTATACTATTTTTAAATATGAAAAAGGTAGCAACAAATAATAATATATTTAATACTTATATGACTAACTTGACTATAGCAGCTATATTAAAAGACTGAATACTTTGTCCCTCTATATTAACAATCTTCTTATGTTTGGAGGAAAACTAAAGACCATTCAGAATAATCATCATTTATTAGCGTTTTACAAGAGGTGTTTCACTTTGGTGAGAATATTATATGATTAGGTGCTATGAAATAGCACCTAGATTCTTTAAAACTCCACAAGCTACAGAGAAAAAAAAAATCAAAGTTGACTTCCAAAATTTTAAAATGTTTTTTTTTTTTAATTTTTTTTTTAACGTTTTTAATTTATTTTTGAGACAGAGAGAGAGCATGAACGGGGGAGGAGCAGAGAGAGAGGGAGACACAGAATCGGAAGCAGGCTCCAGGCTCTGAGCCATCAGCCCAGAGCCCGACGCGGGGCTCGAACTCACAGACCGCGAGATCGTGACCTGAGCTGAAGTCGGCCGCTTAACCGACTGAGCCACCCAGGCGCCCCAAAATGTTTTTAAAAGAAAGAAAATCTTTTCAAAAGTAGCTTCCTATATGAAAGCTTTCTTTTGTATCAAATATTTTATCATCTTGTATCAAATGACTTTCTGATTAAACCTATTAAAATATTCACATATAATATACAGTATTTAAAGATGTATTGTCTTAAAGTATTTATTTAATAACATCTCTATAAAGTGACAGTACCCTATCTTTTGAAGAAAAGTCTCCTGGAAAATGTCCAAATTTCTGGAATACAGGGACCTTAGCAACTAAGGTTTGTGGGGAACTTTCATCAAGTGAGAGCCCTACACTTATTTGAGACCCAGATCATGTTTGGAAAGATATACTATAAAGTTTTATAAAGTAATCCAACAGGGGCACCTGGGTGGTTCAGTTGGATAAGCATCTGACTTCGGCTCAGGTCATGATCTCACAGTTGGTTAATTCAAGCCCTGCATTCAGCTCTCTGCTGTCAGCACAAAGCCTGCTTTGGATCCTCTGTCCCTCTGTCTCTGTCCCTCCCCTGCCTGTGCACGCTCTCTCTCTTTCTCTTTCTCCAAAATAAACACTGAAAAAAAATAAAGTAATCCAATAGGTCAAATAAGATGAGCTCTATGATTCACAAAGATGCAAGAGAAACCTTCCTTTAAGTTTATTTTTAAAAAGTTAAAATCTACTTTAACAATTTAGAAAAGTATTGTCCTCTTGGGAATGCAAACTGGTATAGCCTCTGTAGAAAAGAGTATGGATGTTCCTCAAAAAGTTAAAAATAGAACTACCTATGATCCAGTAATCAACACTACTGGGTATTTATCCAAAACATTAATTCAGAGGGACACACAAACCCCTATGTTTACTGCATTATTTACAATAGCCAAACCATGGAAACTGCCCAAGGGTCCATCGCTAGATGAATGGACAAAGAAGTGGTGTATGTATGTGTTCATGTGCTCACACATATATGCATACATTCTTTTTTAGGCTTTTTAATAATATTCCATTGTATATAATGAATATTATTCAGCCATAAGAAAGAATGAAATCTTGCCATTTGCAATACATAGATGGAGCTAGACAGTATAATGCTAAGCAAAATTAGAGAAAGACAAATACCATACGATTTCACTCATGTGGAATTTAAGAAACAATGAGTGAAGAAAAAAACACAGAGAGAGAGAGAGAGAGAGAGAGAGAGAGCGTGAGCGAGAACAGCAAACCAAGCAACAGATTCTTAACTATAGAGAACTGACGGTTAACAGAAGGGAGGTGGGTGGGGGAGGGGTTAAGCAAGTAATGGGGACTAAGGAGTGCACTTGTGATGAACACTGGGTGATGTATGAAATTGTTGAATCGCTATATTGTACACCGGAAGCTGATATAACACTTTATGTTAACTATACTTAAAAGAAAAGAAAAAACCAAAATGTCCTCAATACAAAATTACTTATCGGAAATAAACACAAACCAATTATTAACCATAATTATTAACGATAATTATAACCATAATTGATTTGGTAAATTTCAGAAATAGACCCTAGTCTATGAATGATTAAGCAAGAATTATATTTAAGTGGAACAGAATAGTATTATGAATATCTGAAGCTAAAAAAATTTGAAGTGGATATAAAATTGCTGTAAAGATGACTTTCTAAACTTGAGCAAGCGAAAGTTATAACAAAATTATAGAAAATGAAACATTTTTATATTTCAAACTATAAAAATCAAAAGCCAAATTGAGAAAATATATTTAAAAGGTAAATAATGAGGCACAAGGAGCTGATGTGTGTAAATCATTAAAAACAAGACGAATGCAACACAGTTCACAAAGAAGGAAATACAAATGGACTAATAAACACTTGAAAAAATGTTCAACTTTAGTAGCACTCAGAGAAATGTAAATTAAGACAAAACATAATTTTCTAATTTATTAACAAAAATCTTTAAAAAAATGAGAATATTCAACTGAAGAATATTCATAAACTAACAGCTTTAAAAGTTGGTGAAATTAGAATATACTTTCAGAAATCAATTTGGCAACATGCATCAAAAAGTCTTAAAACTATCCTTTTCTATTCCATATCCTAATAATTATGAATATTTGTCAATCATTTATACATAAATGTATAACATTGAAAAGATAGAAATAATTATTGTTCTATGACCTCACTACTGACTAATGCAAAATAAATTAGGTATGGCATATCCAGGTATTACAAATTACAGATTAAGAATCACAAGAATAACAGGAAACATTGAGAAAGTTCAGTGAGATGCTAAACAACATATTTACTCTATCATATAACTGTTTTTAAAAGGTAGAAAATTTTAAAACTAAAAGAAAAATGTGCCAAAATATTAAAAGTGATCTTTTTGGATAGGAGGATTATCGATAATGATCTTTTGGTCAACCACTTCTTAAGTGTTTTCTGTAACACAAAAGTATTATTTTTTAAGTTGGAAAAATAAAATAAACTTAGCTATTCTTAAAAATGAAATGCCTTCAGGAAAAATGTAATTTTGAATGAAAACATTATTGAGATTACATTGGATCTAACATATTCTTAAAATTTTTGCTTCCTATCAGGTTTTAACTTTCCAGATTGATAGAATAGAGAATTGCTGAGAGGCTCAGTATGATAGACCAGGGGGTCTGGGCAAAATCCACAAACAGTACAGCCAATTTGCCATCATATAAGTCATCTAAATGACTCTGGCCAATACTAAATGAGCCAGTGTTCAAATACCAGAATGTCTGGTAAATTAGGCAGTATTCAATTATTTTAAAATGATTTCCAGAAGCATATTCTTAAAATCAATGTTAAACCTTTCTGATCTCCATTTTAGTTAAAACTTTAAGAAATTTTTGAGAATACTTCCTGAATTTCAAGCGTACTCTTCTAAACAAGAAATTGTGCTTACGATTATTTTTTTCTCCTGGAAGAAACATGTGTGATACATTAAGGTACTCAGTTTGCTTTATTAAAGGTAAAATATGTCTGTAAAAGTGAAAGCAAAAAAGGCAAAAAGGCATCTCTGTCTACCCCTGGGGAAACTTTAGGTGAATTTGCAGCCCTGAGTTGTAAACTATGGTAATTTAGCAGTGAAGGTGATGGATTTTAATTAAAGCCTTCTGCAATCCTTAGTGGCTTAGAGGTGGAAGAGCCAAAAGTTTGAGGGAGTGAAAATGTAACTACAATTTCCTTAATTTTTTGCTTCTAAGTTAGTGGTATCTTTATCTATCTATCTATCTATCTATCTATTTATTTATTTTAAGAGAGAGAGTGCACCTGTGCACATGCGAGCAAGCAGGGGAGGGGTAGAGGGAGAGGCAGTGAGAAGCTCAAGTAGGTTCCATGCCCAGTGCGGACCCAACACAGGGCTGGATCCTGTGACCATGAGATCATGAGCTGAGCCAATATCAAGAGTCAGACGCTTAACCAACTGAGCCACCGAGGAACCTCAGTTCATTGTATCTTTCAGCTTTGGAATATATACATATATATATACATATATACACACATATATATATATGTAAATACATATATGTAAAACTGTAAAGCTGTTACTTTTCTATTTTTAATTTTTTTCCAAGAGTTTTTACTAAAGAAAGTTTCAAAATATACAAAAGTAGAGCAAATGAGACAGTGAACACACCCTTCCCGTTAAGCACCCATCATCCAACTTTGGCAATTACTATTTATCACCAATCTTGTTTCATCTACAAATTCCCCTCTACAAATTTCATCTACAAATATCCACTTAATTCCCTGTCATGCTAGAGTATTTTGATTGAAATCTCAGACATATTTTTGTTTATAAAATTTCAGTATAAGCCTCTACAACATACTTTAAAATATATTCACAACAACATTGTCCTGTCTACAGGGGAAACATAATATTCAAACTTTTCAGACTCCCTTTGTCTACATTTTTTTGGATTAGAATATATGTAAGTTTCATTTATGACAATGATAGATAAATCTGTTAAGACTCTTTTAAATCAATACATTTTCCCTTCATCACTTTTTCCCTCCCTTAGAGTATCCTGTTGAAAAAATACTAGTTACTTGTCCAATAGAATTGACCCCTTTTCTATAGTTGTTAATTTAGTGGTTGCCATAACTTATTACAGATTCGTTATTGATGTAGCAGTCAAGAGAGTGGGAATACTCTGGAACTACAAGAGTAGACCAGAGGACCAATATCACCTATGACCAATGACCAGTTAGAATAAAAGCATTACTTGTTACTAACAAGTAAACTAAAGGAGGAAAGCCCATTATTTAAAAAAAAAAAAAATGCTCTACATTTTAACTATACAAATAAGTGACCAGATCTTCTTTTTTTCACTGAAGTTTATTAAACTGCTAATAAAGGTACAAACTGCAAATTTGACAGTACTCACCAGTCTTCATTTCTAACAAGCGCTTTTTCTTTTGTTGGCGTTCAAGTCTTTCTTTCTCTGCTAATTCTTTGGCTATTTGGGCACGTTTTTCCCTTTCCTCTGCTTCTCTTTTTTTGACGTTCTCCTTTCTTGCTTGCTGTTACAAACAAATTTTGAAAAATGATCAATTCTAACCACAGTGATTTCACAGAGAATGGAAAATTATTAATCTGTAGAGCTGTGATTAAATATCTTTTAGATAATGGCTACTTCTAATATTAGTAACAGTCTTTTAAAAGATTAGCACATGAACCCTTGCTAAATATGGATCTATAAATACAACTTATGTTTAAAGCACCTGCATCTTAGTAGAATCAACTAAGAGAAGGGAGACGAAACTAAAAATAAAAAAAGCACTTAATTGACAAATCAAAACTGTTTCCCTATATATATTTCCAAGAGGGTCTAGCAAATGTATTTGAGTCTTCCATACATCCTCTGCTAGGTAAAATATTGAGTACAAAAAAAGCAATTGGAGAAATGATAGAAAAGAGCTAAAACTTTGCAAGGACTGTTTCATATAACAATCAATCATTTAATGATTTCCTCTCAGATAAAGACAAGTGTCATAGGATGACTAGAGGAATATTTGGCGTTTCAAAGACAGACCTCTGACTTCTCATCAAAGTCACCAAGTCACAATTATGGTATCTCAATAGGTATGTGATTTAATTCCTTATTTTCTAAGTTTTATACAAATCAAGAAACACCTCTCATGTGTCATTAGTGGGAATTAAGAGGTAAACAAGGATTTTTTATGTGCCAACAGCATAGCTCATGCTACAATCTCCTATGTTCTCAGTACCAATGAATTCAAACAAGCTATCTAATTGCTAGTTTATCACTAATGGTATTAAATAGAAAGTGCACAACAAAACTTTAACAAGTAGGTGGCTTTTTTTATTTGGGAGGAAACTTTCAGTTTTCTACTGTCATAGCCTTGTTTTTGTAAACCCTAGAGATAGTGCAAGTTCTTCACTAGAAATCAAATAGCAAAATTTAAAATTATCGACCAAAACAATGAAAAACACATGGGAAAAGAGGAGAAAACAAAAAGCCTTGAGGCAATATTAATTCATCCATGTAGCCCTTCATTCAAGAAATACTGAGACACTGAGTGGTAAGTGGTATTATTGCAAGCATTTGACATATATGTATGTGTGTGTAGACACTGAGTGGTAAGTGGTATTATTCCAAGCATTTGACACACACACATATATATATGTCAAATGCTTGGAATAATACCACTTACCACTCAGTGTCTCAGTGTGTATATATATATATATACACACACACACACACACATATATATATATATGATTTATAATATACATGCATATGCACATACACAATTCTAAAACAAGTTCTATATTCTGTGTGATAGGGTGGTACAGGAAGCAAAGACAGAAAATAATATGAAAATTTTGAAAAAATTGTATCATGAAAAAAAAGAGTGATGTGATAGAAGGCTTGGGGGGGGGTTACTTCATATTAAGTGGTATAGATAAGGCCTATATCAGATAAGACCCCACTCACTGATTTCACTGATGCTGAAACTTCAATGTCAAGAAGCTAGCTAGGTGATGATCTGGGGGAGATCAAACGCAAAGGCTGTTGGTGGGTTTGAGAGACAGAAGGCCAGTATGGTGGTATAAGATGAGGTCAGGAGCTGTGCCAGATCATTTAGAGTCTTCTAGGTTAAGATAGGGAAGGTTGGACTTTCTTTTAAGGGAACCAGAAAACAACTGGAAATTTTCAAGTAAGAGAATGCAAGACTAAGCACTCTAAGATACAAGTGCTAACCAACCACCTTTGTTCCAAAAAGTAGGATCTCCCTCTTAAGCAAATGGATTTGTTCACTGTCTAGTGTGTAAACTGAGGCAAGGTTGGGCAGTCTTATTAGCTCTTAAAAAAGATTGGGTTTCCCAAGTTCAAGATTTTCCTCCAGTAATACAAACCACTGTATATGTAGGTATTAAATCTGGCCTTCTTCACATTTCCCTGTGGGAATTTAGACTCAGGAATGAACAAAGAACTGTTTACTATGGCTGTTGCTATAATAAATTCTTTGACTCTATAGTCTTGTGTTTTCTGCCAACGTCCATGAAACAATGGCAGGCTAACAAGGTAAATTCTCCTACTCCTCACAGTTCATGACATATATTAATATTATTACTGCTAAGCTATGAAATAGCAGCTGCAGTAATAGGTGCTTTCCTATGCAATCCCTCCAATCCTCAGAATGGATTCTGCATTTTCCACTTGGCACTGGCTGGTTATATAGTTGTTCACTACAATGATTTCTGTAAGAAGCAGAGGCCAGACTTGAAAGCTAGGGGTAGTCTATGTTCTTTCCACCATGCTGCTTCATATTACGGGAGCATATGTTAGGCACAAAGTATACGACAATAGCCACTATAAGAATTGACATAAGGAAGGTAGGAGAAGGCTACATAAAAGTAGAAAAGAAGTGTGTTTTCAAAGACGAACATGTATACGCATCCATGTGTGTACATGCGCACACATGGGTACCCACGTTTGTATATGTAACAAAGATTGAGTAGAAAGACCGGATTGTGGTGGAGAAAAAAACAAGCAAATATTCAAGTGTCAAAACTGTATTTCTTGCTTGAGGGAAATAAATAAGAGGAACCTGCAATAGATAAAAAATATATCATGTAGCTTATTTATGAAACTTAAAGTACAAAATTTTCTGATGTAAATTTTCTACTTTAATGACTGGATGCATTTCAATGAGCACATTTAAAAGACAACTTATTAGCAGACATAATTGCCACACCCTTTTAGTATTCCATTGGGCAGTAAAAAGTCAAAATTACTTCCTAGGACCTATAAAATAATGTTTACATTTAGAAATAAGGTCTGAAGTAATTCTTAAAGTTATTTTACTTTATGGAAAATACACTATTGATTTTCATTTAAAAGCCAATCTCATTTAAGGCATATCTTCTTCTGACATTATAACTATTAGAAGAATTTTAGCTGGAAAAATACCAACAGACAGCACAGAAATAGGTATTTAGTCCGAAACTAATATCCCAGTTCAAACAGTAATTTGGAATTTTCTGTTATTCTAAATGTTGAGAAGCAAAAGTAGCCAAAAACGGAAAAGATGAACAGAGAACCACATTATTCTAGACACAATTGCCTCTTAGTTATGTCAATTTTACATTCCAAACTAGAAAGAAAAATTAGAGAAGAGCTATACATAAAGATGGCTAGCTCTAAGACATTGATTTGTTTAATCATCTTATTTTATTTTCTTAATGTTTATTTATTTTTGAGAGAGACAGAGACAGAATGCGAGTGGGTTAGGGGCAGAGAGAGAGGGAGACACAGAATCCGAAGCAGGCTCCAGGCTCCGAGCTGTCATTACAGAGCCCAACATGCGGCTCGAACTTACGAGCTGCGAGATCATGACCTGAGGCGACACTCAACCAACTGAGCCACCCAGGCACCCCAATCATCTTATGTATGTATGTATGTATGTATGTATGTATGTATGTACGTTTTTAGTATAGTTGACACAGTGTTACATTAGTTTCAGGTGTACAACTTAGTTATTTGACAAGTTTACATATATTATGCTATATTCCCCTTATTCTTAATGCAGCTTTTTATTTAGTAAATTGGCAAATTAATTGCACTGCCATCAACTACTTTCAGCTATGCAATGCCAAAAACTTTCTTTAGGTGCTTGCAGATCGTCCCAGATAGAGCCCGGTACATGCTCCTGTCTGAAAGATCTATGGGCTTACCAGTCTACAGCAATGACCACAGAGGGTTTTAAAACTTCAGTCACATTTTGACTGTTCATTTCAAAGGCATAATCAATAATTTACCTGAGTTCCTAAGGCTCACATGTATTTTATGGTAACAGCAAACTCTAAACTATCTACATAAAAATACACAGGTATGTTAATAACTATGTGTATAAAAACATATAGATATGTGAAATATATGTGCATATGTGTGTGTATATTCTGAAAGAAAATGAGTTCACGATTATTTCCTACCTATAATTTATGTTTTCTGCATGGCAAATGTAACAACAAGAACTTTGCCACAACTAGTTTAAATATACATTATAGCATCATACATTTTGTCTCAGAGAAACCAAAATGACCCAAAGCCAGTGAATTTCAATGAATGTGCACACGTGTATAGAATTTACAACAGTCTGGCAGAGTGTAATCCTTCCTAAGTTGTGGCTATTCTCATAAACATTATCTTTGAGTTTATAAACAAATTCCATCATCTTTATTATAAACTTCTGTGACTTGATGTTTCCACTCAACATTATATTTCTAAGATTCATTCACATTTTTATGTATAAACCGCACCTCATTTTCACTGCTTATAATATGAAGTCATCTCCCTACTGACTCACTTATCAGTGGGATTTGAATTGCTTTGGATTTTTGACTATGACAAACGAGGCAGATACATTTTTGCTCACATCTCCCTGTGCATATGTGTATGAGTTTTTTTATGGTAGATCCCATTACTTGGTTCTTAAACCTTTTCAGAAACTGTTGACAGTGTCTTTAAGCAGAGGAGAACAGTACATCTTAGAACGTAACACAAACAGTAAGGATATTCTTTGTTGACGCTTTGTTTTTGTTCTAAAAGAGTGCTGGGTCCACTTATAAAATATCATTTGACAATGTGGGTTATGACCAAAATAGTTTGAAACCCACTGCTCTCTTGGGTAGAAGTGGAGTTGATAATAAGGGGAGAAGTTCATCATCAAGCTTACTAGATGGTGTCAAAGAGCTTCCACAGTGTGCCAAAAGATACAGCCACCATTAGTGCATAATCATAGCCTAGATACTAACCAAATTGTTGTCATCAGTCTTCTGTTTGGCAGCTTATAACGGTATCCCATCGTGCTTTTAACTTGTATTTCTATGGTTACTAATTAGTTCAAGTTGCTTCTCACATGTTTATAAAACATTTGGATTTCCTACTCTGTGAAATGCCTTTCGGATCTTTTACCCACTTTTTTGTTAGGCTGTTTATCAGTTTCTTAATTTGCAGTTCTTTAAAATATTCTGAATACGAATCTTTTGTTTGTTTTATATTTTAGATTTTAACTGTCATCATACTTCATTTACCTATGTTGTCTTTCAGTAAAGAGAAGTTGTTAAATGTAGTAAAAGGTATTTTTTTAAAGAAATTGGGATGCCTGGGTGGCTCAATCTGTTAAGTGTCCGACTTCAGCTCAGGTCATGATCTCATGGTTCGTGAGTTCATGCCCCTTATAAGGCTCTGTGCTGACAGCTCAGAGCCTGGAGCCTGTTTCAGGTTCTGTGTCTCCCTCTCTCTCTGCCCCCTCTCCCACTCACACTCTGTCTGTTTCTCTCTCTCAAATAAACATTAAAAAAAAAAATCCTTCCCTACTTCAAAGACAAAGATAATCTTCTATGCTTTATTTTTAAGCTTTAACAATGCTATTCACATTTTAGTACCTACTTTATCTGGAATCAATGTTTTCGAGTAGTATGAGGTGGGGATCCTATTTACTTTTTTCTATTGAAAATGAGTTGAACTGTAACATTTCACAACTAGCCTACCCTTTGCCCACTGATCAGCAAAGCCCATTCTTCTGTATTTCAAGTGGCCATATATGTGTTGATGTTTGGGGGCTGCTTTAGTCTGTTTGGTCAATATACCCATGTCTGAATCAGTAACACTCTGTCTTATTATAGCTCATATCTGATTTTCCTTCTTTAGAATTGTCTTTACTCTTTCTGGGCCTTTACTCAGCCATCTAGTTTTCAGAGCAAACTTACTGAAGTTTTTGGAAAGGTCTATTAGGATTGTGAACAGAATTGCTCTGATTCTGCAGATTTAGATTAAATTGGTATCTTTATGATATTGACTCTTTCTGTTAACAAACATGATGGGGCTCTCCATTGACTTAGGATATATATAGTATATATCCTAACTTATTATATGACTTAGTGTGTGTGTATATATGTGTATAGGTATATATATACTTATATATATTTAAGTGTATATGTATATATATTCTTATATATATATATAAGTATATAGTGTGTGTGCATATATATTAAAGTATATGTATATAAGTGTATACACACACACACACACACACACACACACACACACACACACACATACCCACTAGTATCCTATCAGTTTAGAACAATCATTTCATTAAATTTGGTAAAACTCATATGTAAAACTTTCTGGGCCAAGTATTTAATTTACTTGAAGATTCTAAATAAGTCATTAAATTAACAATTAGTTATAGACTTATTCAAGCTTTGATTTTCTTTCAAAGTCAGTTTCAATTATGTTATAATTTTTCTAGATACTTATCTGCATCATCAACCTATCCAGTCTGGCCTATAAATTTTTATAGTGTGCTTGTCTCTTTTTACTATCTTCTGTATGTATAATTATATTCCTTATTACGTCTTTAATATTTTTTCCTCATTAACCTTTTCAGAAACTTATCTAATTGTTTTTTCAAAATAATCATGGTTTAGCTTTTCAAAAATTCTCTAAGTCATTTTTTCCTTCATTCCTTTATTTTCCTATTTTTTCTAGGATTATACAATTCCTTTTTAACTTCTAAGTCGGATGTTTAATTTTCAGTCATTCTGATTTTTTAACATAAACACTTAGAGTATAAATTTCTTTATACCACTATTTTGCTGTGTTCCATAAATTCTTCAGGTCTAATTTTACTCTAGGATTTCTTTCTTGACACATGAGTTATTTCATGTGACTTTAGAATTTGCAAAACAGAGATTTTAAAATTTCATCCTTTTAAAAATTTCATCGCTAATTTCATACTATTGTAGTTAATGAACGAAGCTGCACCTTAGAAATACATCAAGATTTCACGGTCTCTAGTATGTGATTACTTTGATAAAAGTGCCACTTATGGTTGAGAGGTGTACTCTAATTGTTGAGTTGGGTTCTCTATATATTACATTGAATCAACTGTGTTAATTGAATTGTTTAAAGCTCCCATATCTTTAATGATCAATTAGAGAACTTTGTTGAAGATCCAAATATAATGCTAACGCTATCAACTTATTCTAGAAGGTATACATTTTTACACGTTTGTTTTGGTGCCATGTTATCATTCACATGCAGATTTTTGACTTGTACCTTTCTGAAGAATTAAGCTTTCTATCAGCATGAATATTCCCTTGTCTTTAAGTCTATTTTATCTGTTACCACCATAGTTTCCCTCTTTCTTTTGATTAATATTGCATTTCATTACCTGTTCTGTTACTTTAAACCTTTCCATGTATTTGGGTTATAGGAGGTCTCAAACAGCACAAGGCTACATTGTTTATCCAATCTTAGTCTTTAAAATTTTTATTGTGACTTACGAAATACTTGTTTCCACCACCTTATATTATTCGTTTTATTGGTCCTCCTTTATCTATGCCACTTATGTATGTATGTATGTATGTATGTATGAATGTATATCTTTCTTGGTTCATTTCTCCCCCTATGGTTTTGAATCTATGCTGGAACATCAATCCTTTTACTGGTTATCTTGGTAATTTTATCACACAAATTAATTTAACAAGGCCTAACGTTCACTGATAGTTTTATCTCCTTTCCTCTCCTTTGAACAATACAGAAAGATAAAACACCTGAACTCCAAACACCTCATTCAATTTATTTAACAACGTTGTCCAGTAGCTAAGCTCTATACCTCCCTTTTCTACAAAACAAGTTAGACATTATTTTATTGTATACGTTTTTTATATTTAGTTTAATGGTAAGTATGCCTTCTTGTCTCTCAATTCTTTCTGAAGAAAAAGAAAATGTTGCTTCTTTAAATACATCCTGTAGAGCTGGTGTCAGCAAACTATAATCTTGGGCTGGCCAGCAATTGTAAATAGTTATATCAGACATAGCCACACCCACTCACATACTGCCTATGACTGCTTTTGCACTGCTACTGAAGAACTGAGTAGTTATTAACATTTAGCTTGCATATATTTACTATATGGCCCATTAAACAGCTAATCCCTGCTTTGGAGGATCCTTCAACAGAGAGATGTTCATGAAAAATAACCCTTTCTCCTTGAAGACTTCCCCAACTTTCTCACAAGACAGCCATATTTTAAAATAGTTTGTTGTGTTGTGGTGGGATTGATCTTTGAGAGTCTCTATTATTATGTGAGAAAATTCTCAAAAGTGTATTCTTATAGAAGGCTGACCAACACATCTTTATTTCTTAAATATTTTTGTATAATGTGTCGATTATGATAGACTATATATTTTTCTGGGTAACATACTTACGTGTTTTAGGATCCAAAGGTAAACAATTTAACAAGGAACAGCCATATAAAATCCTGGGTGCTCACTCAAATAAGTTTGTTGAATGGACAATCAAGAATATCATCAAAAATACAATGAATATGACATTTCACTACTTTCAGAAATAATTTAAAAATGAGTTTATTATTACTTATTAGAAAGGCAGTGTAAAGGTTAGAAGGAAATCTAAAGTCTTATTGTCTTTGTCTGAATCTCCATTTGGCACTAAATAGCTATATAACTTGTGTCTCAGTTTCCTCTTTTGTAAAATGGGCAAAATAATACCTACTTTATAGTGATATTGTAAGAATTAAATAAAATGCCTGGCATACAGTAAAATCTATGTAAAACAGCAATTATCAATAATATTAGTAATATTACTAATTTATATTATTTCCGTTATATGTCATTAATGAAATGCCCCACTAATTATTTATTTGGGAACAAATCAAGGAAGAGCCACTTTCTAGCTTGCAATGATCGTATATGCTTCTATATATATGAGAAAGTGTCAGTTCTCATAGTACCTATGAGAATATAGTTTTCCATTCAGAGATGTTGGAATATGACTGTACATTGACTCGACAGGAAGCTCCTCCAAAGCATGTACCCAATGGAGCTGGATTACTTGGCAGGGAAGTTACAGAGGTGAATTAAATATGGGAGGCAAGATATACTCTTGATCTCAAGTCTAGTTATTTACCACTAAAAATTTATTTTCATATATATATAGACACATGTTTTAATACTTCTAAATCTAATATACTTTATGAGCTTTTATTCTGAAAAAGAGAGTTTAGTTTCCTGTTTCCCCCCCGCCCAAAGAATTGCTTGCATTTCAAATTAAGATAGTCTTGGTAAATTAACTTCAAAACTTGCCCAATGACACAAAATTTGCTTTCCTCAAAAGCAAAATTTAAAAAACCAACGTGCACATTGCCTCCTTCCAGCTTAATAGTCTATTATATACTGTTTCTTGAAATACTCAAAAACTTACTTTATAAGAGAAATATTGTAACATAAGAATATAAGTGGACTTCCACAGATCCCAACTTTTTGATCATACCTCATCTCCGTTTCTAACTCTTAGCTCATTTAAATAGTTTTATCTACCCAACTCAACATTTTCACCCTATGATAATATTCTGTATATTTTTGTAACTCCAAAAACTACTGGAGATTTTATTATATAAGAAAGTTGAAAAGATTATAAATGTCTTCTTATTCAGAGTTATATTTCTTTCAACATTAATGAATATTTAAACTATGCAAACCAGGGATCTCTTCAGTTTTCACTGAACTCAAAAATCTTTTCTTCCTAAGTATTTTATTTTTGTCTCAGATTCCTAACATAAGATTAGAAAACCAGATTTAAATCTGCATGCTTTCCAGAGGGATACAGGTATCAGGTACTATGAAAACACAGGCTAATTTTCTCAAAATAAACAACTACTTAAGAGTCCGACATGTTCCCACTAAATGCTTTTTTTAATAGGAGTTTACTCAATTTTAAGAAGAGGCAATGTTCAAACATACTAAATGAAGCTTTCTAGAAATTCCTGATGACTCCATTTTCAGGAAGAAATGGAAAATATTTTAACTAAGAAAACCTTAAAAATGTATTCCTGTACTATTCCTGTATTGAAACACGAAAGAAAATATTTTTTTCTTAGAATTACCAGACACAAAAGTCTTTAAGAATACAAAGTATGTGATCTACTTGTTCGTTTTCCATCAAGTCTTTCTTTCTTTCTTTTTTTTTTTTTTTTTTTGTTCCTTATGTTTATTTTCAGAGAGAGAAAGAGAGAGCATGAGCGGGGGAGGGACAAAGAGACAGGGAGACACAGGATTTGAAGCAGGCTCCAGGCTCTATGCTGACAGACAGACATGGGGCTCGATCTCACAAACCATGAGATCATGACCTGAGTTGAAGTCGGTCACCTAACCAACTGAGCCACCCAGGCATCCCACCCCCGTTTTTTTTCCATCAAGACTTGCTTTTGTAACTGAATACAAAAGTTCCCCCCAACATGCAATAGATAAACAATGGATTAGAACTACCTTGTGGAAAATTAGTTACTCTTAGAAATCCCTATTTGCAGTAATTATAGGGTAGATGCTTTATAAGGGACTCTAGAATGACAGTAAAAATTAAATTCTCTGGTATTACCAAATTCAATGAAAAAATGCTCTCAATGAGAATAGGAGAGCATGATATACGGTATACGGGCACAAACAATTCATCATCTTAACATTCAATAAGGTGGTGTTATTAGTTGAACTTTTTATGACCATGAAACTTAGGAAAATGGGAAACTATGCTTTGAGAATGTCCCCAAGAATGTGCAGGTGCTGATGAATTAAACTGCTTCAGCTGCAAGTTGCTCTTTTCTGTAAAAAATCAGTCTCAGGTGAAACAACACATTACGTATTAGCCCATCAGGGATTTAACAATACTGACCCATCATCATTATGCCATGAGTTTGTTTGCAATTCCTTCAAACATTTTGTAAAATCCTCAAGTAAATGAGATATTTCAATCTATTCTGTGACTTCTTTAACAGAGAGAGTATGAAATATTCATAACTGTGGTTTCCCAAAGTACAACTTGATTTTCCAGTAAGTGTGTTTTCTCCCCTTGTGTTCTGAAGTGATATAGTAATTTAAATATTCTTTTTATCCCCCAAATGTGAGGCTAAATAAAGGCACAGCTAGGCACAAGATGGTAGTCATGAAGTATAGTGCTTAAAGGTAGACTTGGTGATAGGGCCTATCACCTATCACTATTGTTGTTTTGAGTTATTACTATCACCTCTTTGTTAGGAAAGCAAGAACATCCAACTAAAGCCCCACAATATTCCATGTAAACCTGGCCATGTTTAAAACATAACATTAAAAGTAGCCTTAAGATGGGGGGCACCTGGGTGGCTCAGTCAGCTGGGCGTCTGACTTCTGTCCAGGTCATGATCTCATAATTGGTGGGTTTGAGCTCTCTTTTGGGCTCTGTGCTGACAGCTCAGGACCTGGAGCCTGCTTCTGAGTCTGTGTCGTCATCTCTCTCTGCCCCTCTCCCACTCATGCTTTGTCTCTGTCTCTCTCTCTCAAAAAAAAATAAACATAAGCATGGGCATTGAGGAGGGCACCTGTTGGGATGAGCACTCGGTGTTGTATGGAAACCAATTTGACAATAAATCTCATATTTAAAAAATACATAAATAAATTAAAAAATTAAAAATAAATAAATAAACATTAAAGTTTAAAAAAAAAAAACATTGAAGTCAACAGTGTGTGCACTCTGTCTTGTTCAGAATGCAGAGGACCAATATCTGATGTACAAAGAGCATGCCATTTTATTCATTTTTGCTTGTGGTATCCTAATTTAATGTTGTATTTTCAATTACATGGGTTAATAGACTTATTATTATGTATTATTTTTTCCCATTATCTATCAATAGTTGACCTTATCACTTTATTAGAATAATCCAGTCTTTACCTTTTGCTAATATTATTTCAGTGAACAAACCAAATATTTAAAATGTAAAAGGGAAATACAAATTACCAGTCATTTAATCATATAGACGTGTCAGATGCACTAATAATCCCACTAAGCAATGTGTAGTAAAAATAAATCTTATCAGTAAAGAGAAAATGTAAGTCACTTAGTCTAGCTGTGTTTTTACTGTGAAAAGACTAAAAATTAAAGATTAGAAGAACCTATCATAATTATTTTCAAGGTTGCAAGTCTAAAATATTCAGCACCTGGAATAACTCTAATTCCTTAAATAATCAGACAGTAAAGGATACGAAGAAAAACATCCTAGAGCTAAAATATTTGGGGTTTTTTCTAGGTTTGGGGCTTTATACCTCCAACTATGATCTCAGAATAACAACAGTGCCAATGAAGACAATTTTTAAGCTGTAAACTCAACAAAACAAGCAAGGAGAGAAGATATTTCCTATAACTACCCAAGTTGACTCACCATCCAACCAGATGACTTTTTCACATGCTTCTTTTCTCTGATAACATGATCAATGTACAGGATTTAAGAAGCACACAGGAAAAGCTTAGTGCTTTGGAATTCCTATTGGTCACCTAGTTAGTCCATACAATGGTTATCAGAAATGGCATTTACAGTTGACAAAGATCAGATTTGTATAACTTAAATGATCAGTTTTGTTCTGGCTGTCCTCCATATCAAAAATATTTGTATACTAAAAATACCCCCTCATTGGATGATTTCATTTTTGTTTGGCAAATCACTACTTCAGTCTCAGTATTCAGTAGAAGAGAGAAATTATATTTGATCAATCCATGCAGCAAGATTAAATGAGTTACAACTGATTTTTTTTTTGTTCACTACACAGTGTATTTCAATTGTATGAACGAAAAATCAACTTAAAGTCTTCAAGTAACATGAATGATGGATCTTTAACTGGATCAAACATAACTTTAACAGAATTGTAGAAATAATCTAAACACAGAGTTATTATTGAAAAATAGTTATTTTTTCAATAGTTTATTTAGTTCAAAGTGTCTATATAGAAGCATTAAAAAAAAAGGGAGAAATCCTTAAAATATCGATTCTGTTATCATGAGATGGGAGAGGTGAAAATTATTTCTATTCTCTGTAGACAGCTAACTTGTTTTGGGGGTATATGTACATTATGTCATTTGATCTTCAAAATGTAACATCCTGAAGAAACACAAGCTGTTATTAACAGGAAAGAGGCTCACTAAGGTTAAGTAACTTGGCCACAGTCTTATCACCCTGGGTGTTCTGATGCCAGAGCTTTCACTGTCAGCCATTGCTGTCTTCCCCAAAATAAGACAACTGGCAAAATACCACTGTTAAAAACAAGCACAAAGGGTGAATTCATAAGTAAGTTAAGATTTGAAGAAAACAGAGTGACTCCTTTCTCACTGATTGCCATTACACAATTCGGATGGGAGGTATATACGTAGGAAAGAAAGTTTAGGGGAGGAATCGATAGGACTTCAGGGACGAGAAAAGAACAAATGCAAAGTTTGGTACATATACCCAAAACTGGAACACAGAAAAGAAAGGAAGACCTAACGGAAGCCACCCCACCTTTTGTGTATGTAATAGTAATCCCTTTTAAGGCAAGGATTGCTTTTCCTCGCCCTCAAAATCCTAACCAAGTGGGGTGCCCAGATATGCAGGGTCTTAGAAACTATTAATAAAGAAGGATGTCCAGTAATATTTTCCAGTACTTTAAAATCCCTACAGGAGGGGCGCCTGGGTGGCTCAGTCGGTTAAGCGTCTGACTTCAGCTCAGGTCATGATCTCGTGGTTCGTGAATTCAAACCCCGCGTCGGGCTCTGTGCTGACAGCTCAGAACCTGGAGCCTGTTTCAGATTCTGTGTCTCCCTCTCTCTCTCTGACCCTCCCCTGTTCATGAGCTGTCTATGTCTCAAAAATAAATAAACGTTAAAAAAAAAATTAAAAAAAATAAAATCCCTACAGGAAATGTTAATGTGCTCAGAAAAAGAGCTACAAGAACCAAAAAATGTGACTTCTTTAAGTGTAGTGACTCCAATTCTGTGTTGGAATATATGAAACTGTAAATTCAGAGGCTCATCATAGCAGTTACGTATGTATAATTAAAACAGAAAATTGACAGAGACCCATAAATACAGAGAACAAACTGGTGGCTGTCAGAGGGGAGAAGGCTGGGAGGATGGGCAAAATGGGTGAAGGAGAGTGGGAGATCCAGGCTTCCAGTTATGGAATGAACAAGTCATGGAAATGAAAGATATACCATAGAGAATATAGTCAATGATGCTGTGTCATGGCAGACGGTATCTACACTCGCAATGTGCACAGCATAATATACAGAGGTGCTGAATCACTATGTTGTCCACGTGAAACTAATGACACAATGTGTATCAACAATACTTCAAATAAATAAAAAGAAAAATGACATATTCTTAATAATTATAATTTGGCATGAAAATTGTTTTCAAACATGTTATCTAAAAGGGAACAAGTAACAAAGGAGAGCTAAGAGAGGGAAGCATTCAGAAGTATTTTTGTAAGATAAGGTTGTTAAGCAAAATAAACAAGGTGTCAGATGAAATTTGCTTAAGGAGTTAAGAGTGTTGTTGCACTGTGCTAATAATTCTGGTTAAAGAAAGAGAAAAGCAAAAGAACTTTCAATGAGGAAAAAGGAAAGCCTCACCAAGATAAGAAAAATTTTAAAGAAGAGACCATGTATTTCAGGGATGAGTAAAGGCGCTTTGAGCAGAATTCTCTAATACAAATATGAATGGGAAGTGGGGCTAGGACATACAAAATGCTTCAAGGCCACAGGGACCAATGACACACATGAAAATTAGGTTTATACTCAAAGGACCAACATGAACATTCTACAGCTGTTAGGTAAGAAAAAGGGGAATGGAGTGTCCCAGTAAAAGCCGACAAAAATTCCATAATGGGCTCAATTCATCCCATAGAAGCACGCACCTCTATGAGTAATGGGCACATTGGTAGTTGCATCTAACAGTGAGTCCAAAATGAATCACAAGTGGAAGATGATGATTATCGTTCTACAACACTACACACCTGAAGGCATGAACTTCACTTGGTGAAGCTTGATGCCTGGTAGGACAGTGATTTGCTTAGCCTACAGTGCAGGGTCAAACATTTCCACCTAGTACCTCCAATTTGAACTTTATGGTTCCCGTCACTCCTACAGGAAAGAGTATCTTGCCAGCTCTCCACTCCACACCTTAACCTTCACGCCAGCCTTGTGGTACATTAATAATCCTCTAATTTTAAAAGAAAACATTTTATGCTTTGAAACGGAACAAGACCAGCAAACATTCTCCTATCATGAATGCACTGACGCAAACAAGAAGTTATTCTATTAAGGAGTGAGAAAATAAAAAAATGTCTTGTGCTGATTTACACTTGTAAGTTACCAAAAATGCCCTTAAAAATCACATTTTAACAATTCTTCCAAACTCTTTGAGCAATATATTGGATATATACTGGAAATATATTAAAAAGTACAGGCTTTGGAATCAGGGAGGCTTCCATTCAAATCTTAGCCCCTACCAGTTCGGAAGCATACTGAGATTCCCTACCCCACAGTTACTACACGGGTGACATTCTGTATCTCACAAGAGTGCTGGGAAGACTAAGTCAGATGACACGTGTACAGCATCTAGCAGGGAGTCTAGCAAGAAGCAGGCATTCAATCAGAGGCAGTTGTTGTTGGATTTGTCTTGTTGAAGATAGTAATAAAAATAAAGCTTGGGGTACTTGGGTGGCTCAGACGGTTAAGCGTCCTGACTCTTGATTTTGGCTCAGGTCATGATCTCATGGTTCATGGAATTGAGTCCCGCATCAGGTTCTGTGCTGACAATGTGGAGCCTGCTTGGGATTCTCTCTCTCTGCCCCTCTCCTGCTCACTCTCTTTCTCTCAAAATAAATAAAATTAAAAAAAATAATAATAAAGCTAAATAAAATTACAATATGTAAGCTTACTCCCTATTTCTTGGACACTGATTACTAGTCCTAAATAGAAACCATTTACCTATAGTAGATTGTTAAAACAAAAACAAATTAATTCCTAGTTGAGGATCTCCAACTAGAAAAGAGGAGAGTTCAACTTTTCTAGTTGTGGGGTGTCGCAATGAGCAGTTACCCCACAGAGGAAGCTCCATGATCTTAGAACTTTTTCCCTTGGTCTACATGGCTTGAAGCAGCAGTCTGGAACAGATGTTCCTTCTTTAGCTATTGTATTAGGGCTCTCAGAAAGGGTGGGAAAAAAACAAGAACCAAAACAGCTGTATCTAAACCAATTACTGATGAGATCCTGGTAACACTGATAAGAAATGACATGAGTTGGTAAAAGGTATAGTAATCGGCTCTGAATAAAAATGAGCCGGCCTTTAATTGCTTAAGAGTAACTTCTGGGGCAATCCTAAAATACAAACATTTTGGGATAAATTACTCATAAACTAAATTATTATTAAAAATAAAAGTGATCACTTTTTTTTTGGGGGGGGGGGGGGGTTAGTTTTCACATTAGTCCTAACAGCTCTTTTAAATGTAATTTAAACTATATTAATAGGAATTAGTATAGTTTAGCCATATATGGCATAGGCTGGTGCAAGACTCCCTGGGTTAGCCCCTCAGCTCCGTCAATTGCTGGCTATGTCAACAATGGGCAAGTCACAATCTCTCTAAACCCCAGTTTCCCCATCTGTAAAACGGGAAGAGTAACAGTATGCCTACCACACCTGGTTATTGTTAGGGTTAAATGAGTAAGTGGAGAACTTGGCACTTGACTGGCACTATATGTATTAGCTACTAAAGCCTGGCACCCATTGTAGATGAGAACATCTATCCCTCAGCAAATTTGGCTATTTGTTACATGCCATGAATTACATTAGAGAAACAAACGTATGCAAGATAGACACAGATTTTATAAGATGAAGCGAAGTCTGAGCAGAGATCAGAAGGGTGAGTATAGTAATTTAGCCAGGCAAAGTATGGACAGACTGCTCCAGGCATAGGGAACCATACATAAGTAGGACGGTCTAAACTTGAGAGAAAACATTCCATGGAAAACTGTCATAGTGAGGGAGGGGGACAGCTAGGGAATGAAGACAGTGGTTCCAACTCCTTGCATATAATACAAAACAGAACTTCACTTTAATGGTAAAATTTGCTCATTCACGAACAGGAGTATTCCTAAATACCAGTGGATGAAGTCACAATACAAACGTATCTTACCAGTATTTTCTTAAAAAGAAAATCTAGCTATATATTTTTTGCCTATTGTATAAATAGACCTTTCCAGAACAGACCTTCAACCCATTAAAGTTCCACATCTGTTGTTAATATTTTCACACGGATTCAGTGAAGTTAGCAGGATTTTCAAAGTTGAATGGTGAGGAATTAAATAGCAATGTAAGGGACCAGGGATTTGAGAAAATAAAACATTTGTCAAAAATTTTTGCCAATATTGATATGTGATCTTTAAAAATATGCACTAAAATTCAAGCAGTATAACTATATTTACCAGAAAGAAAGGAAGAATAAAATTTGTGTGCCAGATTGTATCACCTTGGTATAGCCACTTTGCTTCTATAGTCTCCTTTATGTTTATTTTTACCCTAAAGATTATTTCCTCTCCAAATTACTCATTTAAATGAAATATATTTTTTATATTTAGCTCTAAGGAGGTTAGTTAAGGACAGTGTGCATATGTATATATGACAACAGTTACTTCTAGGACCCATGTGAACTCTGAAATACACACAAAGTACAGCTGTCACTCTATTACCCTCCTTTTTTTGAACCCTTCTCCAATCAAACACTTCCTCACTCTTCCACCATTAGTAACACTAATGCCAAGTTATCCCCACAACACCCAAAGCCCTCTAATCCTACTAGATCTTAGGAAGATTTTGAATTAGACTTGACTCAAATGTCAATCTGAATGCTTAAAAACAGTATGGCCTAGATTTCATTTTTTAAACCCTTTCAGTGCCAGTGTTCTTATTTGTAAAATGGAACACAAGCTATAAACAAGAGAGGGAGCACCGCACAGCATTTAATTACACAGGCTCTTGGAGGAAGGCTGTATGGGTACAAATTCTAGTTCCACCATTTTATAGCTAAAAAACATTGAGCCAGATATGTTCCATCTCTGTACCTCGGTTTCTTCATTTGCCTCAGAGAGAATGTAACAGTGAAAGGTGGAGAATTATTATGAAGACTGACTGAGATAATATACATAAGGCATCTGGAAGAATGTCTGGTTCATGGAATACTCAATATATGATGGGTATTATTACTTCGTATATCTATTTTATACCTTTATAACATAATTGTGTCAGGAGTCCCCAAGACCACCCTCACATTTGATCATTTGTTGGAAGGACTTAGAACTCAGAAAAGCTATTGTACTCATGGTTACAGTTTATTACAGTGAAAGGACACAGATTAAAATCACCATAGGCTTCTCCCAGAGGAGTTCCAATATGACATATGAAGTATTGCCTACTAGGAAAGCTCTCTCATTCCTTGATGTCAAGAGTTTTTGTTGGAAAAAAACATGTATGCCTGGACCTTCCACATGGACCACCTTAGCTACTCAGCCTCTAGCCTCCTACAGAGGACAAACCAAACAGGATAGCCCAGGGCTTCAGGTGAACAAAAACAGGTACTCACTGCAAATCACATTTCTAGCAAAAACCATCTAGTTTGGTCCAAGGCCCCAAGCAGACAAATATCCCTATGAGACAGGGTATTCCAAGAGCTAACGGGTTATCTCCCAGGAACCAGTGGAGGACTGCTTCCAGGTTTGAAACACCTCAAGCCTACTGAGTTAACCCTTCACTGCATACTAATTTATTAAACGACTACCATGTGCAAGGAACTGTGATAAATACTTAGTATATATTAGCCAGCTTAACAAACACTTTTATGAGAAAGGAATTAATATTTCCATTTACAGATATGGAAACTGAAACTCAGGAAGGTTATATCAGTTCATGGTCATATAACTAGTGTGGAATCCAAACCCAGCTCTCCCAGACTGCAGAGCCTTTGCGACTTACACTAAGGCATAAAATATTTTAAAGTTAAAATACCATATTGTACAAGTTATCACATATATAGGCACACAATAAATATATTTGTCAATCAAATCCAGTTCTTCTACTTGTGACAGTGAAAAACTAAAGAATCATTTTGAATTTGTGGAAGGAACAAACTAAAGCTATGAGCAAATGTATATGTACCATAGACTAGTGTTCCTTTGAAATCCTGAGGCTTTAAATGTCCATCAACTGATGAATGGATAAAGAAACTGTGGTTTATATACACAATGGAATACTACTTGGCAATGAGAAAGAATGAAATATGGCCTTTTGTAGCAATGTGCATGGAAATGGAGAGTGTAATACTAAGTGAAATAAGTCATACAGAGAAAGATACCATATGTTTTCACTTTCATGTGGATCCTGAGAAACTTAACAGAAGACCATGGGGGAGGGGAAGGGAAAAAAAAAAAAGAGAGGGAGAGAGCCAAACCATAAGAGACTCTTAAAAACTGAGAACTGAGGGTTGATGGGGGGTGGGATGGAGGGAGGGCGGGTAATGGGTACTGAGGAGGGCACCTGTTGGGATGAGCACTGGGTGTTGTATGGAAACCAATTTGAGAATAAATTTCATATTAAAAAAAATAAATACTGAGGTTTAAAAAAATTTTTTTAATGTTTATTTTTGAGAGAGAAAGACAGAGCCTGAGCAGGGGACGGGCAGAGAGAGAGGGAGACACAGAATATGAAGCAGGCTCCAGGCTCTGAGTTCTCAGCATAGGGCCCGATGCAGGGCTCAAACTCATGAACCATGAGATCAGGACCTGAGCCAAAGTCAGACGTTTAACCGACTGAGCCACCCAGGTGCTCCTGAAATACTGAGTTTTTATTAAAAGACTATCTCATCTTAACAAAGTCCAATAACTTCAGCAATAAAGTTTTCCTTAGAGTAAAAAGAACAACTTCTTTAAGCTTAAGACTTTTCTTTTTTCCTTACCCTTCGAAACTTTTTAATCCCCACAAACATTTGCTGAAATAGAGAAATGACTTACCCATCTATTAAGAATAACATAATTTTTTGTTGCAGAATTGTATCACCATTTTCCCCAGGGAGGCAACAATGCTTTCTCACTTTAATATGTGTGTGGTTTTTTTTCCTCATCTAATCAGCTAATACTTTTCAAAAGATCTTTTTAATGCCTAAATGAAAGGATTCCACATCAAAGACCTGACCTCCCTATTAAAGTATCTAAAGGAAACCCTAGGAATCTAAAATCCATTCAAAGGCAAATCACAGGTAGCTTATTGTACAATGCATTAAGAAAAGAAAAGGAAAATAAGAAGCTTCATAAGAGCTTCAGGGAATTTGGTAAAATTACACCACAAAATACAAATTGATCTCAAGTATAAAGAAACAAATTCATAGCCAAAAACGTATTACAAAAGTGCTCTGTAATCAGCCAGGAGGGGAGTCTTTATGAGAAACTTCAGAATTTGTCATATTTTCAATCAAAATTTCTGATTACAGCTTAACGTTGGGAAGGCCAAAAAGAGAACAAACCACATATTTTTCAATAGATTTAAAATCTGAAATTTTTAAAGCTAACTTTCAACATGGGGAAATGTAGGTTTTATTACCGACAGCAATACTGGAATAAAGTAACGAAATGAAAGTAAAAACTGATGAGATATATAGACACAAATACTTTCTTAAAAAAAAATTAAACATTTTAACATACCATGAATGTGGTTCTGAAGTTATTCAAGTCATTAAAAAAGTCTTCCACAGACACCTTCTTCACATCAATGACGTAGTATCCCATCACACTCTGGTATAACGTTTCCATGTTTTCGTGTAACTTTAAAAGTTTCCCGTATTGTTCTTTTGCACTGATAACAAAGCTGTATCTTAGAGTTAAGGGATTCTGAAATTTACAAAGTAATGTTTTAGGAAAAAAAAAAATACCCTGTGAATCCAATGTTTGAATTATTTTAGTCACTATTACACATCTCCGAAATGCCAAAATTACCTCTAACAGGTCACTGTTCTCAAAACTCAATCTATCCTGTACGACAGTAAAATCTTAACACCAATCTCTAATTAACTCCGGCCAAATTATCAGAAAAGTTAAATATTTTTTTTTTTTATATTTCTTTTTGACAATTGAGTCCATGGAAATTATACTTCCAGTGTATGTATGTACGTTACTCACATCATTCAATATGATTTAAATTATAGCTCAGTGTCTGATATTGAGTAATTTCAATGATATTGAAATCAACCACATGGGTGCTGAACACAGCAGTTAAACTGGATGCCCGATGTCAATTTCCAGCTCCCGCACTTGGTGGTTGCCTGTGGGCACATGCCTTAATCTCTCTGGGCTAGGACTTCCTCATCTGTAAAATGGGAATAAGAATATCATCCATTTCACAGGGCTGCTGTGAGGATTAAACAAGTTAATAATTCAAAATTCTTAGAAAAATGAATAGCATTTTGTAGTACATGTAAATCCCTTTTATTTTTATTGCTTTTTGGGTTATATATGTGGTTCTAAAGTCCATCAAAAAATAAATTAAGAGTTACATTAAAAACTTCAAATATTAGGGGCGCCTGGGTGGCTCGGTCGGTTGAGCATCCGACTTCGGCTCAGGTCATGATCTCACGGTCCGTGGGTTCGAGCCCCGTGTCGGGCTCTGTGCTGACAGCTCAGAGCCTGAAGCCTGTTTCAGATTCTCTGTCTCCCTCTCTCTGTGACCCTCCCCCGTTCATGCTCTGTCTCTCTCTGTCTCAAAAATAAATAAACGTTAAAAAAATTAAAAAAAAAAAAACAACTTCAAATATTACAGAACTTCATGTTTTAAATTCTCCTTTGGAAAACTGGGAAGTGATTTATTTTATGCATTGCATCATCTAAAATTATGATCTGGCACATACACATACAGAAATATTCTCTTCTCATTTATGACAACACAGTTCAAAACACACTGATTTTCAGAAGACTAACAGTGTGAATGTTGCAGTGGCATTAGAAAACATTTTCTAAACAAACCATAGAATTTCCTTTGTGGTGTGACAAATTGCTAATGCAGTTAGATATACCATACTTCATTCTGAAAAGATGACTCTGTTAGAGCATCATTCATAATCGTCTATGGCTCCTTTAAACTGGGACATTTAAAGAAATGGAATATACAGAATTAAGCTTATCCAAGCCATTTTATTGTCTCTGACTAATGCAAAAAAATAAAGATGTTAGTATATTTTTAAATTTTTAACTATTTGTTTAGTTATCTGTTTTTGGGGGGAGAGGCAGAGAGAGGGAGAGAAAAAAATCCCAACCAGGCTCTGCACTGTCTGCACAGAGCCTGATGCAGGGCTTGATCCCACAAAGTGTGGGATCATGAGCTGAGCCAAAATCAAGAGTCGGACACTCAACCAACTGAGCCACCCAGGTGCCCCAGTATACATATATTTTTTTAAAGTCAGTAATAAGAATAACTAGATTCGTACCAAGAAAAGAAAACCAAAAAAGGAATTTTTATAACCAAAAAAAAAAAAAAAAAAAAAAAAAGATTTTCCACAATTTCGAAAGATAACGGTTCCTCTGGTCAGAGTATTCCCCAATGGAAGATAAAATAAGGAAACTGATCTCGGCCTTTCATTTTGAGAAAGGAAGACTGAGAAAGAAAGAGGCAGCATTGCTGTTAGATGGGTGGTGAAATCCAGGGGGGCATGGAAAATTTCTAATAATTAGAGCCCAACCTCCCCAAAAAAAGGCATTCCAGTCCATCACGGCTCACTTGTAGCCATGTCTGGGGTCAGTCCACAGATTACTTACTGCCCTTCTATGCTGGTTATTTCTCCCTCTCTGCACCCCCCAGACTATGCCCTGCTTACTTTTATATTTAGCATTTTAGGGGAAAAAAAGAGTATACTAAATACAGGAGTCTGGATTCTAATGAAAGGGTTGATACTTTTTTTAAATAACCTTAAGAAAATCTATAGACCTTTCTGTAGTCCAGTTTATATTCATCTGAGTAGCAAAATGCCTCCTTATATTTTCTAGAATCTAGATCATAATAGCAGCAGTGGCTGATGAATTTATATGTAGTATCATTTTTTAATGCTTGCATAAACAAAAGATTTTCTGTAATTACTCAAATCACAAAATCACAGGAAATTATAATACAGTCACACTTGACAGATTTCCATACACTTTGTCTTATGAAATATCCATATTCATGAAATATTATAAAGCAAATGTATGTAAATTAAAAAATCACGTTTGAAACACATTCAGAAACTAATATTAAATGGACCATATGGTGATTCATTTGTAATGTGAAATAATCAGTCCTTCATTTATATAGTAAGGTCAGAAATCAACATTGGTTTATCTATTCAATCTATAAACTTTCACCTAAAATTATTTATGTCCCAGAGACAGACTATCTCCATATGGATTATTTATACATCCTTAACTCTTGTCTAAAAGAGAAACTGTTTTCTGCCTTTGCTCGCCCAAACCTATCATTCAAAGGTTCCTTCAATTATTCCTCTTCCACAAAGCCTTATTTTCTAATCTCTACAGTAAGAAGTTCGTTCCACTGAACACATAGCATTTGCAATCCATTGTACTCAGCTGGAACGGACGGGAGTTTTCCCTTCTAGACCAATTCCTTGATAGCACTTTGCTCTTGCCACATTTCTAGAGGATGGCCACCTTGGACTGTCAGCCCCTTCTGCGGATGCTGTGTTCCACCTTCTCAGTACTTGTCTGCCACTACATTCGTGTCAATTACTCATCTCCCCCTAGAGAGTCATCAAATTTCCATCAGTGGGAAGGTAACAGCCTTTCTCAAAAGTGTGATGAAAGCCACAGAACTTCTATTCAAAAAAGTCCATCTCTATGCATTCACACACATACAATTTGGATGTAATGCTAAGAGTTAACAGAGTCCCTGAAAAGTAGTTTTGTTGGACAACATGTTAAGTAGGCTACGTTAGTGGGCGTTTCTAATTGTATGGTCCTAAAGCTACTCCTTGTCTTTCCCCTCACTGACTGCATAGTAAGGCTTTGCATTTTAATAAGAGGCACTTCACAAATATGAGTAATTTTATCCTGACACCTGCGAATACTCCCTTTCTCAAGAATCAGTTTGGTAAACAGGTTAAAACAAAGCTGTAAGTATTACCCAGTAACACTTTTTAAGATTTTCAAGTAGTAATCACAAGTTCATGAAACATCAGAAATAATATTAATACTATATTCTTAATAAAAGTACTACAATTCTATGTAAACATAAAAAAGATGT
Source organism: Panthera uncia (assembly GCF_023721935.1). Classification (NCBI taxonomy): domain Eukaryota; kingdom Metazoa; phylum Chordata; class Mammalia; order Carnivora; family Felidae; genus Panthera; species Panthera uncia. Next base: position 34,440,231 of record NW_026057576.1, read on the forward strand.
GATGGGAAAGAAAACCAAGAGTCAAAACCATGGAGATGACATGGTCTTGTTCTGACAGCTAGAGAGCTTTATAAGTTAATTTTCTTATCGTTGTTATCTAGAAAACAATTTGCTCCCAAGGGAAATGCAATGGAGCTTTGAATAACTGGAATTACCCACGAGAACGGTAAAATTGTGATTGAACAGAAACAATTTTGGAAATAGTCAAATTAATTCTCACTTTAAAATGATTGTCTGATAGGATAGAATAAATGATGACATTGATGAGGCACTCTACATCCCTATTGATGGGCTAGTCTCTCATTATGAGATGGTGAAACCACCCAGCACAACTACGTACTACATTTATTCTTACATCCTGCCCTCGTTATTGTGCTTCCCCCAACAAGGATATCTATTACTTCCATTAACACATCTTACAAGGACCAGCTCCAAACAGTCCTACATGCCTGATACCTTTTATAGATCTTCTTAAGTACTCGGGATCCAGCCAGGCAGCCAACCAGCTAGTCAGTAAGTATTCCCTAAGCTCCACTGCATCCCACTTTTCTGGGCAAGAGAGGAAACACTGGTTAACGAGGGAGGCAAAATCCCTGCTTTCATGAAACATACATTCGGGAGTGTAGTGACAGAATAAAGAAGTAAATGAATGAGATGTTCAGATAGTGATAAGTATGATCATGAAGATAAAGGTCTGTGATATTAGACAGGGAAGTCCTGGCTAAGGGGACATCGCCTCAGACAGGGAGTCATCACTGTGAAAGGAGCTGTGAGCACCAAGCTGTGCAGCACCCTCTATAAGTGCAATAAGACCTCAGGGAAGGAAAAGATCATCGTCACTTTGGATGAGGACCAGGATATTTTAACCTGAGTTTTACAAGTCCCTTCAGAACGAGTTAAACGGAAGACAAGGAAGGAAGAAAGAGAGAAGAGAGAGAAGAGTAAGTCAACAGAAAAATCTGCCATGACAAACCACCCAATTACCCAAACTCCCACTCTTGCAAATAGACAGGTGTTACATGAGTTTACATTTCCCAGATCCCGTTCCTCTATTTTACTCTCTAACCACTGTTCAATTAAATAAAAATGTACTGAATTCCTTTACCTAAAAATGCTGTGTCTTATGCAGCATGGAATACAGATAAAAGACCTAAGCCCTTCAAGGAACTTATTAGGACAGTTTCGCCTCTACATAATACTTTCAAAAGCACCTAAAGCATTGATATATACTAGAACAACAAAAAAGAAAGTGTGAAAATTGAGTAGGACTGCAATGAACAAATTTAAAGACTATAACATGGGAAAAGGCAAGGAAACTGCAACATAAGTGGTAAAAAGTAAAAAAAAAAAAATGAATGTCTGGCAAAACAATTTTTTTCTAAGAAACTCAGGAGGTGGGGTAGGAAGAGAAGAAAAGGTAAATAAATCCTTGTGCAGGGAGAACTTCAAGGGCAATGCTCTAGGATCTATTTGTTATTTTCCTTGACATATGAAATATTCCAGAATCTAAAGGTGAAAAGAAATGAACAGGTACTGCATGACACAAATCCTAGCATTTTCCGGATTTTCTCACATATAAGAGCTTAGTAAGTATGTGTACTTCACATGTAATAGTTTGCATATAACAATATTGGTGATCCTGCCTCAAATTCCTGTCACACATTTTTCAAGCAAATATTTACAGTGGAAATGGTTAACTCCAGTTGTATTTCTGACCCAAGTTTAGCAATTGTAAGGAAATATAAATATTACAAAAAGGGCAATGTGATATATATGAAATAACTGTACATGCATTTTAAAGGATATGCTAAATTCATATTTTTATACTCAGTATATGAAAGTAAAGAGAGTGCACTAAAAAAATAAAATTACAATATACTATAATTGAATGCTAACAGGGAAATTTCACATAACAAAATTATATCATTATAATTTAAAACAATTCAATTAACAGATTATTTAAGCTACTAAATCATGACTGTTTAAATATCTACTTGCATAAATGCATCCCTAACAACTTAGATAATACACATATTCTTTTAGAATTGGTTGGCGAACCCAACAATTTGACATGTTTCAACTAATAAGCACAAAAACTTAAAACATAAACAAAGTTAGAGTGTTAATAGCCCAAACTTCAGTTAAATACATTTTTATTCATTGTGCATTTTAGTTTCTGAATCCTTTCATTTTGTAAGATCTGATTAAGAAGCTCACAATTTGCCACTTTAATAAGATCTATATAAATCCATTTAATATTCAAAATGTGACTTGTTGTCAGTCCTAATTAAAGTAAACAAAGCTTTGCAATGAATGAATTTAATTACTTCGAAACTAGTATGTCTAACCAAGATGAAAAGCAAACCAGTGCAATCTAATCTCAGCAAAGAATATTTATGATTATAAGCTTTGTCAATAGCAAAGTGCACCAACTGTTCGTATATCTGACTTCCAAGAGATACATGAATGCTAATCAGTTCATTAGAGGCTTCTAGGTTGTGATATTTAGCGACAGGATGTAGTAGCTTTCTTGTCCATGGAGTATAATTGTACTCAGAATGAAAAATTGTTTCCAACAAAGCATCATCCTTCCTGTTTCTGATTTCCTGCTGGTTGCTTTTTATGAGCTGCATACCTTTCCAGAAGCCGACATCATTCAGCTTCTTGTGTCATATGAATACAAGTATGGATAGGTCCTGAGATCCTCTGCTGAGCAGGATTCTACCACCTTCCCTCTAAGCTCAGGAATTTATCTTAGTTTATAGGTTCTAGAAACCGGAGCCTCATAATTAGTATGCTCAAAGTGTATTACCAGAAACTGTATGCAGGCAAACCCTTTGCTAAAATGCATTCTCTCTATAGGGAACAATAAAAGTACTTCAATTAACAGTGCTTAATGATTAAAATAAACTGTCACATATGAATATTTTAACATGATAAAATGATGGAGGGAAAAAAGGCTAAGAATGATGAAACTAATGTAACTCTGCAATAAAAAATTTGTTTTAAAAAGCATACTTTGCCAAATGAGAAGGTGCTGCAAGAGTATTTTTTGATGGGTAAATACAGATTTCACCTTTGGTTTAAAAAAAAAAAACAACCCTTCTCAAATGTAGCGATAATGGCACACTGCCTAATAAAAGAAGAAACTGGATGAGTAGGAAAGATATGAAAGGAAACAAACACATTAGCCTGAATTGATTGTTGCTGGAGTGCATTTTTATGATATTTCCCAAAAGAGACAGTGAACAAAGCTAAAATTGAACTAATTCACAATTAAACTGAAAGCATATACAATAAAATCTATGACAAACCAAATAATAATTTTGTGATTTGCTAAATCTCAGGGGAGAAGGCACAGAAAGAGGAAAAGCAGTTATTTTATTTCAACTATCTCAGTTTAAAATATGAGGAGTGTCTATTTATAAGAGCTCATTGGAAGTGGGTTATCCTTTCATATAAAATTCTGAGGTCCATATGGGATTTTAATAATGCATTGTAGTAATACTTTATTATAACACAAAAGATATCAGTCTCTAATCTCATAGAATGGTTTGCAAAGCAACTCAACATTCATTTCAGGAAATTAAAAAAAAAAGTTTATTACTTCAATTACTCATTAGAGAATAAGCCACAAAGTTAGTGAAACCAAAGATAATCGAATTCAAAAGAAACCTTTAAATTAAGCAGGACACAAGTCTCATTTATGTATATACATAATACACACATACACACGCACATATGTATATGCACATACACTGATACTAATTTGTGTTTGGAGAAGACCTGCATGAGTAGTGATCATGGCAAATTCCATTTTGATTTTGGAACTATGCAGTATTTCTAAATATCTTTAATATTAAAGTTTCTGGAATGAGATCATTCTTTATACCAACCCATGAAATTAAGCTGACAAGTCATACCAGTTTATAAAATCTGCATATCTTTCCTGAAACATTTCAAAAGTATCTAAATCACATCCCGATATTAGATATCAAACTTCCTCAAACTGAGTTTTCATGTCCTTTCAATTTCTCATGAACATCACAATGAAACAGGGCAAATGGAAGGGAAAAGAGGAGAGAAAATGTCCAAATGGATACAAAGTGAAACAAAAAAAAAGAATAGAAAGCAAAGTACATTTCTGTATCATTCATGATAGGCAAACACATTGATAAATTTCCCTGCAAGAAGGCAAAGGCTAAAACTGTTATCTGGCACTGTAGGATAAGCACTGGTTATGCAAATATACCTACATCATTAAATAAATTGTAACTCTAGTTGACTAGTGAGTTATTTAGATATCAGAAGGATATGGACATCTTTGTCAGAAACTTATCATGCAAGTCCTCAGGAGGGGGAAAGGTTTCCAAATCTTTCTCAAGCTGTTGAAGCTGCCTTCCCATCTGCTTCAAATTCTTTTCCAGCGTTTCTACAGAGACTAAAAGAGAGTATATTAAATGACTTGAAAGGACAAAATTATAATATATAAAAGGTAAAACACTCTAGGAACAAAATATTTGTGAAAAACCTTCCGATAATAAAGAAAGAAAATTCACTATACTAGAGGTAAACTAAATTTCACTTTTTAAAAAGCTTTTGATATTTAAAGCAAATATAAAGGAAATTTCATATTTTTTTTTAAAAAGAAGATGGAATTTAGGAAATGCTCACATGAACAAACTACATTTAATAAGTAAGTTTTGTTGAAAATTAGAGCCCTTGACCTCAACAAACACTACAAAAGAATCCATCTATTCAGAAAAAGAGGCAAAGAAAGACTTTTAAACATAAACCAATTTCAATGCAGTTTTCACATTTTTCAAAATCATGATCTCTTGAGAGGAAACAATCAGTGCATGGAAAAGACAGGGACAAGGATGCTCTATTGCCCAAGCTCATCTACAATAGGAATGAAAAGGTATCAGAAGCTACTTGAGCAACGCATGGAACAAATATCACATCTTCTTTATTGGTACCCTGAGCACAATCTGTGTTTATTATCTAATGACAATCTCTCTTCTTCGACTTAAAGTTGTTCTCACTGTGCACATGAAGGAACTAACGGTAGATCAGGGACCAAGGCACTATCAAAATGTATTGGTCGCCCAGTAAGACGTTTAAGAATCATTACCTGAAATCTTTTTTTTTAAGTTTGTTTATTTTTGAGAGAAAGAGAGACAGAGTACGACCAGGGGAGGGGCAGAGACAGAGGGAGACACAGAATCCGAAGCAGGCTCCAGGCTCTGAGCTGTCAGCACAGAGCCCAACGCGGGACTCAAACTCACCAACAGTGAGATCATGACCTGAGCCAAAGTCAGACCCTTAACTGACTGAGCCACCCAGGCACCCCCAGCATTACCTAAAATCTATGCATAATTTTAGATGACATCAAGAATTAACAATATATAAAGATATAGCGACCCAAACCAAATGTTTGGGTTCAGATGAATTTTGGTTAAAACTTCCTTTTACTTCCCATCAGTGTGAAGTATATGAAATGATGCTTAAAAATACATATAATAATTCTAGGCATACAGCCATTTTTAGGCTTCCAATTAATCCTGAGGAATGGATATAAGTCAGGTTTCACCTGTAAGAATGGGCATATCTTTGAAAGTAACCTGAATGCCCAACAAATGGGACTGAGTTAAAAAATATTTATAAATCTCTATATACAAATATACATATAAATAAATATATATGGTTATAGTCTTAGTTCCATAAAGTGGAATGGAAGGGAAGCATGAAAAATCATATTGCGTAAGAATATGGAGTTTTGTTTTTTAAACTAGCTGTATATAAAATAACATTTGTTATTCTATTCATAGCTTTTAATATAATATTCTAATATTCTGTTATATTAATAGCTGTTAATAAAACCTTAACGTATTTTGTTGCAAAATCAATTAGCGGGCTAATTTTCCGACACAATGTTTTCAGTGAATGAATTCTTCAGAGAGCCACATGTAATGTTTGTGCCCAAAGAGCAGCAATATGTTAACCTTTGGCTCCCACTGTAGTGAAGCCATTGTGAAGTTATACTGACGCATATTTTCTCATTAGTTTTTTGCCACTCATGTTTCCCCTCTCTGTCAGTCTTAAATATAAGACAATAACGCACAAGAGTACATAAAATATTTCTGTCATGACAGCACTTAGTGTATTAATTAATTCTTTCTATTTAACTCAAATACCCAAATCTTTGCTGTACATTACTCATGATGGTAACACATGATTCCTAGGCTATGCTCTTTTAATTTTATGTCTGTTTGTCAATTATTCACAACCAAGACATCCCTTTAATTAGGCCTAGGGTGTTTCATTTACTCTTCTCATTTCCAATTTTTTTTTTTTTTTTTTTTGCTTCTTTCAAAGTTCTCTATCTGAACTACAAGAAGAGATTCCTTTTGCTTTCCTAGTCTATTTGATCTCTCTTCTAACATTTCATTAGCATTTCCCCTATCACTTCTCAAGAAATCTTACAGGTGGTTCAGTCATTTTTATACATCCTTAAGCTGTGAAACTTCTCATTAAATAAATACAAATTCAAAAACACATAAATCATTTTGAGTAAATATGTGCTCAGAACAGTTTATAAACTGTATAATCACTTTGCGCTATAAATCAGATTTTAAAAAAAAGCATATTAGCAGCATAATATTAGTAGTCATAGTCCTAATGTGGTAGGACAGTAGCAATGGCTAAAATTTATTAAGTGTTCTGAGGTCCTTTCTGAAGTGTTTTCCATTGATTTTTAAAATCCTCACCAGATAATCATGAAATAGATATTGTTATTATCCCATTTTACAGATCACATTTTATAGATGACTAAATCAGAGTTGAGGAAAAGTCAAACAATTAAAAGTAGTGAGGTGACAATTTGAACTAAGGCAATTAAATTCTAGACTTGATTTTTAACTGTTTTGCTATACAGAAAATACTTTATTTTTACAACTACTACCTGTCAGTAACTACGTTTAAGTACACGGATGTAGTTTTCACATAATGACTTTCTTATATTCTCGCCTAGTACAATTACATATGGCCAAGCCCAGGGGAATAGATGTTAAGTATTCTGGGCGGATGGCTGTATGACAGATAGATATGCTACCATATTTTTTAAATGAACATTTAATTTTTTTTTTTTCCAACGTTTTTATTTATTTTTGGGACAGAGAGAGACAGAGCATGAACGGGGGAGGGGCAGAGAGAGAGGGAGACACAGAATCGGAAACAGGCTCCAGGCTCCGAGCCATCAGCCCAGAGCCTGACGCGGGGCTCGAACTCACGGACCGCGAGATCGTGACCTGGCTGAAGTCGGACGCTTAACCGACTGCGCCACCCAGGCGCCTAAATGAACATTTAAATTTAATGTGTTAACACACCATTGAACAAAACCACGTACTTAAAATACTATGTTTTACTCCACTAATCCAATTTATTATACATACACATATTTGGGAAATACCTAGAGAAAGGACAAGTAAGTCTAAGCTTCCAATGTAACAAAAAGCACAAGGCAAACATTGGGAGGGGACACAGATTATTTTTTTTTTTTTCCCTTGACAACTAATCCATCATTCTGTCAATCTCAGATTCTGACACCAATTGGGTAATCTTCCACTTCAATTCTGACACTAACTACCTAGAGTTAATGCGGACCCCCACAGGCTTAAGGACTCAGCTCCAGGAGACTGCCCTCACTTCAGAAGACCATCACAAGTCCTAGGGACCACCCATCACCCACGCTTCCGACTAACTAGCTATAGATTCAGGGGTTCCCGTGCCCCCCTTCCTGCTTATTTTCCATAATTTGATGTTTTACAGAATTCAAAGTACCAAACCTGCTATTACAGTTTTATTGTAAAGGACGCAATTCAGGAAGAGCCAAAGGGAAGATGAACACAAAGAACGGGGGTGGAGGGTAGTACAGAGTCTGCATGGTTTCTATGGGCATACCCCAGCACATCAATCTGTTTCCAAAACAGAAGCTTCCCCTCAGCCTCACTGCTTCAGAGTTCTTACTGAAGCTTTGTTACACAGGCATGATTGATCAAATCGTTGGCCATCAGTGACTCAAGTCTATCTCTAGTCCCTTTCCCCTCCCTGGAGGTCACAGGGTAGACTGACAATTCTAACCCTGTAATCACAGACTTGTCGCCTCTGGTGACCAGTGCCCCATCCTGAAGCTGTCTAGGGTCCTCCCCCCCACATCTACCCGAGTCATCTCATTAGCATACAAAATAGGCTCTTATCACTTAAGAAATTCCAACGATTTCAGGTGCTCTATACCAGGAATCTGGAAAATGACCAAACACATATTTTTAAATATACCATATGGATATATAGAAGTGCATGTCTGGAGAGAAGGCAGAACTCCAGTACCTGTGAGGAAGTATAAAAAAAAACAAAAAAAACAAAAACAAAAAAAAGTACATTTTGATTCATGAGCTGTGTTGCTCCCAGCTGTCTAACAGCCTGGGCCGCCCTCCGAAAAGCCATCCCAATGAGTGATGAGCACTTCCCAGTGGGAGGAGAAAAAGGCTCAAGAAAGAAGCCTGTGAGCCTTTTCCAACTGTCTGTTAGCCAGCGGGTCAGCAACTGTATTCTATCATTGTGATGTGGAGTTGTTCCTCACTGGCTCAACTTCCACATCGGTGAAAGGGGAAGAAGCCTATCTTCTATTTTTACTTCATGGGTATCTCATAAAAGATCAAATTGTATAACATATGATGAGGAATTTTTTTAAGAGAGTGCACTGTGCTGTCTCATTCTTAGAACTCAATAAGAAATGAAGAGCTTAAAGGCTAACATTAGTAATACTAGAATCAAAAAGTAAAGATAATCATCACCATCAGCGTCACCATTAGGCCAGAACAGTGTTGTGAAAGTCAGGCTAAAAAGAAAAGTTGCTAATTTCAAGAATACAATATTCAGAGAGTTTGGGCATATTCAAACTTTTAATGCTGATGTCATAAAGAGCAAGTCAGCGGTCTTAAGAAATGTTTCTTGCAGCTCCTCTCCAGATGGAAAGCCATTATTTATGCTTTATTAGCAGTCTCTGGTTACATTATTTGTACATTATGGCTAAGAGGATTTAAGTATAAGTGACCAACTTTCACCGGTTTTTAAATAAGGACCAAAGTACACTTGCAAGAGAAAAAGATGTGAGCAAATCCTAGGCTTAAAAAAAACAAACAACAACAACAAAAAAACCATAATGTCTGGGCCATCCGATGGGTAAAACTAAAGAATATGTAAGAATTTCTTTCGTGTCTTTCTTTTTCAGCAATTCTATTTCCACAGATAATTCCTTTACACATCCTCAAACATAATTTTAACCACACTGCTCCTAAGTGTCAAGTTTTTTTGAGGTCAGTGACTATATTTTTATATTAGAAATCCCAGCTACAGTGGCGTTTAATTGTACACCCTCAAAAAAGTGTTAATTTACTGGTGTCTCTGTGTGTGACCTGTATATGAATTTTATCTTTCAACACTGTCACATTCCTTGACCAAGAAATTAATCTTATTTTTTTTTATTCCTTTCCATTATTTGGAAGTAAAAACAAAAAACGCAGCCATCATCAGAGTGGACTAGATTATTTTAAGGGCAATTTCCACTTTTGCATTTCACTCTATTAATATTCAATCAGATGGGATGTCTGAGTCACCTCAGATGTCATGTGCATCTGCCCCCAGGGCAACTGCCCATCTGTAATCTCCACACCCCAGTGGGTGGCAGAACCATGAATTCTGTTTCCTGTAGAGACCTGCTAGTCTTTACCCTTCCCTCTCCTGTAACCTCAGATCCAATCATGACCTCGCTGGCATTTTATTTAGCACATAGTATTTAACTTCTTGCTTGCTTGAGCACCATTCAAGTCTTCACTCTTCTCGGATCTCTGGTCTCCTTTTTTTCTTCAGTGCCTTTCCCACACTGTATGTAGGAGTTTCCAGACAAACACTAATGTAAAGATGTCCTTCCTCTGCTTAAAACCAGCCAGTAAACTGCTTTCGTGACAACATCTGAGCTCCACCCACAACCTGGATTTCCTCTATTTCACGTTCCGCTACATTTTACTCTGAGAACAACATCCTGCTTCTAGTTTCCCTCCCCCATCCCTCTACATCCACCCTGTTAGGTACTGATGCTGAAAAGAACAGACTATTTGCCTTGTCACCTCAATCACTCCTACTCATACATAATAACAAGAGTCAAAAACTCTAGCTAGTCCCCTAGTGAGATGCCCTCCCCACCCATCATACCTGGTAATTATATTTATCCTTGCAATTACTACACTCCATTACTTTTATCTTTGTGTGTGCCGTCCTCTCCCAAATGACTAGGAATTCCTTGAGGGAAGATACCGTATTTTACTCGTCTTTGTATCTTCAGGTACATAATGTATTGCAGACACTCAAATATTTGCGGAAGGAATGGATTTTGGATTTAGCTTTAACCTCTTCAGGTTAATAGAGTAAACACCTAAAACCTTAAAATCCAACACACATATTGGTCTTCAAGTGCCTCGTCATTATGGTAATTATCCATTAGAGATGTTAACCATAAAAGTTAAGTCACAACTATAAATATTTAAGTTTAAAGGAATCATGAATATAAGCATTCTGCAATGCAACGGCCTCCATGATTTGCTAAGACTTCAAGTAAGAGTGTAGGAATTACATACATTTAAATAATCTTTGTAATTAAATAAAAATCCTCTGTGAATAACTCCTGGAGATGCTGGTTATTATTTCATAACAAGCTTACTAAGAAATGTCACATTCATTCTTACATCTCATGATACATTCTGGGGAAACTGATTTCTTTAAAGAACGCTTAAACAACTTATTAGCATAAAACAATTCAAACATTCAACCTAAATTAACCTTCCCTTGCTCACAAACACGGCTGTTTTATGAGGGCCACAAACTAGGGGTTAAAGCAATTCCAGGCTCCCAAACAAATAACGGTGTTTTTTAAAAACCGTACGAATATTTTATAAACGTGAGTTAAAATAAAAACCAAACAGTAACTTAAATGGGCAAGATGGACAAAAACCTCAGCAGCATTTTAAAAAGCTCAACATTCGGTAGGCCTGTAACAAAATCTAAGTTCTAGAATATCATTATGAAACCCATTATCATTTTGAAAAAGGCTAAAACTGAAGTAAGAGGACAGAAAAGTACAAACTCAACGTGAATCGCAGCTTGATTCATGATAGGCAAAGGTAAACCGAAAGAAGCAGTGGGAACCGAGTGACCAGTCACCCTCCCCAAGCGCTGGCCTTCCACTGTGCAGCTCATCTTCTGTCTCATTGTTCTGATTGTGAATGGGACCCCTTATAATAAATTGCCCCGACTTGCATTCCTTAACTTACTATATTATATGCAATGAGAGTTTTGTGGTTATTATTATTCTTTTTCAACATCACACTGCAAGAGAACAGCCTATGTTTGTATGGAACCTGGAAAGAGGTAAGAGAGAAGAAAAGTCCTATTTGTAAGGATGAACGTAGCCAATCAAAGAGCTCCCTTGGATCAGTTCGGCTGAATGGTCCTCCCCCCACACCCCTCCTTACTCTCCCTCCTCCTCCTCAACCCCCAACTCTGAGGGATAGAAGCAGCCTTGTCCTCTACAACCATGAAGAGAGTGTTAAAGGTAAATCAGCTCTTTAGAAAACAGTATTAGTGAGACCAACCTATTTAATAGATCACTAATACCTATAAAAATTTGAAAATTCAAGAAAATTCACGATGTTCAAGAACATGGTAAATATTATACAAAAAAGGTCCATCATAGAGATGTTTGTAACAATATTCAAAGCATTCCCTCATGATAATGGTTTTGTGTGCCTGTGTATGGGAGGGGAGAGGCTACCACTTTTACTGTGTCCTCATGGCAAATATGAAGGATAGGTCGGATCATGTGTGAATTCTAAGACAAATTTTCACATATGACTAGGAGAGACCATGTAATCTCACACGTCCTGGACTGCTTATCTCTAGACATGAAAAATTTCATTTTTCTCCCACACATCTATCTTCCACCCGAGCTCCAACTGCCTATTGAACATCTTTCCTTGATATTTAGTAGGCATCTTAAACTCACACTTTCAAATCGGAACTTGTCTTCCTCCTTGAATCCGCTTCTACATCTCAGTATGTGATTGGTGTTGTGACTCCTCTTTCTGTCATACCCAACACACCCAACCTTGGACAAAGTCTTGTTGGTTCTACCTTCAAAGTCTGAATACTTCCCACCACAGTTGCTACCTCCTCCTTCTGGTCCCAGCCAACATGCTTTCTCCCCTGGATGATTATTACAGCATCTGAGTGGTTTCACTGCTCCTGCATTGTTCTGTATTTTTTCCCTGAGCACAGAAGCCAAAGCAAGCCTTTGAAAATACAAGTCAGATGCCACCCTGCTGCTCAAAACCTTTCTAATGGCTCCCTATCTCAGAGTAAAGTCAAAATCCATCTAATGATGAATCATGTCCTATAGAATCTGTTACTTTTCTGGCCTTACCTTCTTTTATGCCTTGCTTCCTCACACGTCCCTTACATTTTTTTTCACAAAGGCCACCTTCTCTATGGGGCCTTCTCTGACCACTCAACTTTAATTGTGGGAGAAACGAAACAAAACCCTACCCTGGAATTCTAGAACTAACCATCTAACAAAATATACATGGACTTCTTCATTTGGCACATGTTCTGGAAAATGGAAACTTCAAGAGAGCAGAGACTTCTTCTGTGCTCATGGCCCTATCCAGAATCCCAAACTGTGTCTGGACAGAAGAGGCACTCGATAAATGGCTCTTCAAATAATGAATGAATCAATCTTATTTAAGCCACTGCTTCATTTCTTCCCTCTCAAAATCAAGTCTGATCTTTTCCAACACAAGTGCTTAGCACACTGTCTGCTACACAGGGAGAATTCAACAAAATTTTTGGAAAGATTCCTTTCCTTCTAGGGTCAAAATATATCCACAACTACTAATGAGCACTAGTACTTTTTCCCTTTAAATATGTAGCTTGAGGGGCGGCACCTGGGTGGCACAGTCGGTTAAGTGTCCGACTCCAGATTTTTGGCTCCATACTGGGCGTGGAGCTTGCTGGAGATTCTCTCTCTCCTTCTGCCCTATCCCCCTGCTTGCTCGCTCTCTCTCTCTCAAAAAAAATAAAATAAATAAAATAAAATAAAAATTAGTTTGACAGACACCTGCTCAGAAACTGTCCTAACAGTGATAAACATATTCACATGAAAAAAGAGTCTCGTTGCTGATCAATTTTCAATCTATACTAGAAGATAACCTCTTCTGAGGGGAGAAGGGAAGGTTATCCAGAATACATTTTCTTTAGGTTTTTCTATGAATACAAATATCTTTTTCGATGTTTCTAGCAACTTCTATCATTTATCCTGCTACTTCATGTTTCATATGGAAATGGAAAACATTCCCAAGTACTAATTCCTTAGTAATTCTGGGCCGGTAAATTTGTTTTTTAAACAACATGCCGACACCTCCAGAAAAAAGTAAGTCCAAGTCAAAGAGGTGCTGGACCCTAGCTATTTTTTACAGGCTTTTAATAGTAGAAGCCCTCTTTCAAAAGAAATCTTATTATCGAAGTTCAAAAGAGGAAATAAAAATAGTGACTCAGGCTGAGGCAGAAGAAGGAAAATAAAACTCATTTCCCAAATTCCATTTCTCTATGCTAGTATGTTCAACTAGCAAAATTGCATTGTGTTGTGCATGTATGATTTGTGCAGTTTCCCACATCTATATCATTCTTTAGGTTTTAGAAAAGTAAATAATATTTTAGAAAAGTAAATAATATTTTCAATAACATAAATCTATGCAATTATTAGCTTTGTATTCTAAAGCTTGCATAAGTTTCAGGCAAGACACAGTTGGGATCTGTTCAAATAATGATTCAGAATACATGTTAAAATTATGTAATTATATGACTCAGAGAGACATTTTTATCTGCATCATTAGTGACAGAATAGGCAGATGTGTGTCAACAAGAAATTATCATTGAAAAATAACAGCTAAAACTATAGCAAATATAGAGAATATTTATATTGTCCTTACATGATGCTATTCAAGCTTTGTAAGTATTTATACATGTTCACGTATAACCTCACAGCAAACCTCTGAATTAGGTACAAGTATTATCCCCATTTTATAGGTAAGAACACTGAGTCCCAGTGGGGATAAGTAACTCGTCCAAGGTTATAGCTCCAGGAATGGGCAGACGTGGGGTTTGAACACCAGGTGTCTAACCTCAGAGTCTGTGACTGTAACAAAAGCTTCTCCCATAATACAATGCCTCTATAATCTAATTGGAATCACATTTTTATTTTGCCTACTGAAATTATTTATTGGAGTTATTGTAACTCTCACTATTTGTTAATAAAAATTCCTTATATTCAGAGGCATATTATAAATTTCAGTTTTAACTGCTGTAGTATTTGCATGTGATGATGAAAGGGAAGGGTATCTCACAAGCTCATCAACAACAGCCCTTAAACACCAAAACATTTCACAACATAATGACAAACTCTTTCCATATATATGTCTATCTGTGTAACTGCACTTCACCATTTTACGATACTCAGAGATGATGGTGCTGTATCAGGGCAGCTATGGGAGTGAGGACAAGGACGACTATAGGGAGTTGAATAGTATTCCTCCCACCCCCCAAATTCATGGCCATGTAGCACTTAAGCATGTGACTTATTTGGAAATAGGATCTTTGCACAGGAAATCAGTTAAGGATCTCAAGATGAAATCACCCTGGATTTAGAGTGACCCTTAAATCAAATGACTGGGGTCTTTTTTTTTTTTTTTTTTATGTTTATTTATATTTGGGAGAGAGAGAAAGAGAGAGCACAAGCAGGGGAGGACAAAGAGAGAGAGGAAACAATCCAAAGCAGGCTCCTGGCTCTGAGCTGTCAGCTCAGAGCCTGATGCAGGGCTCGCACTCACGGACCGTGAGATCATGACCTGAGCCAAAGTCGGATGCTTAACCGACTGTGCCACCCAGGTGCCCCTACTGCTGTCTTTACAAAGAAAGGTGAGAGACACAGAGGAGAAGACAAGATGAAAATGGAAGCAAGCTTGCTGGCAGCCACCAGAAGTTAAGAGAGGCCTTAGAGGGCTCCTCGCTGAAAGCCTTCAGAAGGAATCAATAGTACCAACACCTTGATTTCAGACTTCTGTATTCCTGAATAGTGAAAGAATAAATGAATATATTTCTGCTGTTTAAAGGAACTTAATATGTGGTAACTGGTTTATGGCAGCCCTATGAAGCTAATACAACTATTATGTCAAGACTTTACAAGCTGCATATAGCCTGGTTTCTGGGGAGTGGTTGGCAATTTCACCTGCAGCATCTGAGCAACCCCAGGCCTCTTCACCCAGTTGGCTACACGTCAACCGTGTGAGCAGTGACATTCAGCAGATGGCCGGAAGTGAGTTTATTGCATCCACTGCTTAGGTTTCTTCATTGTGCACAGATTTGTTTTGTTAAGCTATCCTTCAACATGCTCTCATTCTGAAATTTTCTTTCATCCACCTTGTTTATAATTTTCCACTTCATGTTGCAAAACTGAGGTGCAGTAAATACTGCTTCGCCGTCAGCAGTCTGAGAGCTCTAAGACCTTGGTTGTCACTGTTGATCCTGTCTTGTTACTTGATGTCCTGTTACTTGATGTTAGATATGGCTCATAGGTGACACTGATAGAACTGTTCGAGTAGCTATTTCAAATCTGTAGCTGGCCAAAAATCTGCAAACACTGTAAACTGTTAGTTTCTTGAAAAGATTAATGCTGTATTGATGCCACTTTCAGTCTGCTAACCTCCAAAAAGATATAGAGGTCTTCCTGATGTGTTTTTCTTCTTCATCATCATCTATCAGCCCAAGCAGCAGCCGATTCAGGAAATGTTCTCAGCTCAGTATCTCAAAAAGCAATCTTGAGCTGGAAGTACAGTTCCTCCATGCCTCGTGTTCCTCAATGTCAGTCTAAAGAATCCTTAATCCTTCTAGGGACTTTGGCCATGGTCTCTCTGCATTCCATTATGCTGCTTTTCAAAATAGTTTATATTTGCACAGAGAAACAGTGCAATACAACCTTACACGCAAGTCTCCAGTTGAAACTTTTGACGCCAACTCTATACAGACAATCCCTGGAAATAAACTGGAACAATTTAAATAAAATGCTATTATTCATCAGACAACTTGGACCTTGTGGCCCTTTTCCCAGTAGACTGTGCTCACAGTATACTATGTATGTTTTTCGTAAATCCTGTATTTACCTTGTGAATGGCCCAGTTATATTTCATCCTACCTTTTTATGTTAAAAGTGTTAATCTGAATATAAAATTGCACAAATACTGCCCTTTTAGGACATATATGCAAACCTGTATGTGACTTACATTTTGAAAATAAATTTGTCTTTTATTATGTTTGGCTTGTAATGATATTAAAATTATTTTACAATTCCTAAGTATACTTATTAGATGGGTACAGATCGTCAAATTAGATCATGGAGACCTAGCTACATAGCAGTCATAAAGTAGCTTCCCAGATATAACTTGTCATTTTACCATCTATCTGCAGAGTCCTGCTACACAGGTAGGAGACCCCAAATGTTTTCACTATTTCTATAGGATGATGCAAAAAAAGGCACAACCATCCATCCACACTTCCCTTTCAGAAAAGGGTCAACAGAGAACTTAGAGTGTTACTAGCCTTTATTGGCTACTTGCTTATAATAAAATTACAACTACTCAAGTAGCAAAACAGGGGTAGGTGGTAAAGAAATATACACAGGGATACAGTGAGTAAAAACATTCTAATATACCAGTGTAAAACGCATTCTAAAATAAAATCTAGGAGATGCCATTGATCTAACCCTGAAATTAAATGTGAACATTCATGAATATATTTATTTAGATTGCCTCAATATTTCCTCATATATGTACTAATCTGTGTCATGTCTATTCAAAAAAGGAATTGAGGCATACTTGCAATTATGTAAAATCATGTGATAACTCATGGTTTGCACAAAAGGCTTTGATATCCCTAAATTGATTGCTAGTGAACATCTAACACAGCAGGTCTATGACTGTTTAAGTGATCTGATAAAGTAAAAAATCATTCTGTATAGGCTACTCTATTCTATAGCCAAAAACCCTCAGCAAGAAAAATGTCTTAAGTTATTCTATTAGTTTTCTAGGGCCACATCACAAATGCCACACACTGGGTGGCTTAAACAACAGAAACTTATTTTCGTATAGTTCTTCAGCCCAAGACCAAGGTGTCAGTAATCTGTTTTTTTCTGAAGCCTCTCTTCTTGGCTTGCAGATAGATGGCTATCTTCCTGCTGTCTCCTCACATGGTCTTGGGTGCATGCGAATTCCCATTGTCTATCTGTCCAAATGTCCTCCTCTTATAAGGACACAAGTTAGATTGGATTAGGGCTGACCCTACGAGCCTCAATTTACTCATCACCTCTTTAAACCCACATTGAATCACATTTGGAGGTACTAAGGATTAGGGCTTCCACATATGGAGACAGAATTCAGTTCCTAGTAGAATATATTTTTGTGCTCCTTATCGACAATTCAATTAAAGCAATACCCTAACATGGCTGTCTTCTCTAAATTGTTTTATTATAAATGTCCCCCCCACCATGTTCTTTCAAATTATTTCACTGTATTGACAGAAATGCACACAAATGTGTATTTTCAGAAAACTCTAATATCCTACAATTGGTTTGTAATACCAACTGAATTATTTATCTCACAAAATTATGAGGTTGTAACCTATGACTTCCATGACAGAATGGTTCCAACAAACACAATGCTATTTATGTTATTAAGTCTGTCGCACAATGAATATTTTTATGTATTTACAGTACACATGTAATGTGTAAAATGTGATTGAATTCATAATTAATCCTGAATATTCAAAATATATACCAAACTAATAAATTTAATTGGCACTTTTAGAAGTCTATAGTACAAGGAGGTCAATGGGAGCCTTCGAAAATGCTTTCTACTTATTATAGCAGATGAATTTGAAATTCCAAACACTAGGCATTTCCAGGTGGCTGCCACCTGGAAATGAAGTGTTCTAAGTGTTCACAGTAGGTGAATAAAAGATAAACATTTGGTATTTAGTAAGCCATTTATCATAAAATGCTGGAAAGTCACAAGGCTTTGGAATTGGAGATGTATTTGATGAGACAAATATTTGGGTCAGGGCAAGGAGTTACTAGCTAAAAATCAAACAGTCTTAAAAGCAGAGAAGTCAATAAAATGAAGAGGACAAAAATCAAATACAAGACATCAAAGAATGCTCCTGAAAGCTAAACACATGGAAATGGAAAAAAGTGAAAAACATTAGAAGTGGGCCATCATTAAATCCACTCTGACAATTCACTGAAGGCTGCCCTTTCTCTAGAAGCTAATTCCATCTCCAAAAGCTCCAGCAACAGTCTCCAGGCTGGACTCCTAGTTCTTAAATAAGGTCTAAGATTTTTCTGGAAAACGTACGTATTTATGCATAAGGAAAGAGTAGAGCACGCTGAAACTTAGGGGAGGCTCCCAGGAACGACCAGGAAAAAGCACCAGAGGGAAGGTGACATTTACTCTAAGTTACTCGATAAAGGAGAGAGCTAGGCAACATTGTAGGCCACAGCTGCCACTTTCCACAAATTTAACTTAAAATCCACCACACGGCTTTCAGTTGGCATGCTGAAGGCTGAAGAGAGGCAAGGTGAATGAGAAAAAGGAAATCAAAAGAAAAGGTACTAAAAGGGATTTTCTCAAGTAAATAACATTTGGGGAGAAGAAGTTAAGGCTGTAGGAATTAAGAGCCATATTTTATGCGTAGCGGGGCTCAGTATTAGGCTTATAACAATGGCAATACTTAGAAGTTGCATCGAACAGGAGGTGGAAGTGAAGGGTACTGAGAATCCAAGAGGAACCCGTGGAACAGGAGCCAGGTGCCAATGAGGGAGCCTGGGTTCCACCAAGACACAGACGCTAAACCTTGGGCCAGCAGCAAGTGCACCGTTTCTGACACTGAGCAATCATACAACACAGGCTTATCAAATGAATAAGTGAGTTACAGACTGGACTTAGATGGCATTTCTAGAATTTAGACTACCTAGGGAAGAAGACAGATATATGGCAGAGTTATGAGAACCCTAAAAGAGACAGGGCTGAACAAGGTGACACTATAAACTTACCTTGGTTTTACCTTAAAACACTCCCCCAACCCACAGAGTTTTGGCATATTTTCTACTCATTAATAAAATACCATTCCAATTTAATAATGAAGCAGGTTATTGTGAAACAATCAATATAACCTTCACAGATTAGAGTCCATTAAACTTCAACTGTTTAGATAAGAGACAATGTATTCAGTCTTAAAAGTCCAGGAGGGGGAAAAAAAAAAGAAATATTGCAATGGTATATAGAAATACAATAATAACCCAAAATATTTTCAGCGAAATACAACAGAAAAGCTGTAAGCCATTATCTCTTAGAAAAGAAGCAGCCCTAATGAAGTAGATTTTTGAAAATTGTCATACGGGTAAGCTCATTAGTTGCAATGAAAGATCCCCCTGCTGATCCACGAGGACTTAATGGCCAGGATTTGTTATGTCTCAAAAACAAAGGTACTTTTTAATTCATGTGATAGCTCACTGAGGAGACTTCAAATATGGAAACTTTTAAATGATGATATATAATATAAAATCACTGAAATTTTCCAAAGCAAATGTAGACTCATTTCATCCAAAACTCATGTTCATTCCTATAAATTCTCATTCATTAATAGAATAACCACACAAAGAAATCATGCTCAGCAATCACCTATACTATATAATATCTACATCCATATCTATATCTGTATCTATATATATCTATCTCAGTGATGGTTTTTCTATTTCAAACATCAAGTTGGCTGCTCCCAGTGAAATGCATTCACACTGTCTGCTGACCTACACACATATGCACGCCTCCGCTCTAACAGATGGAAATGAGAAGCATGCAAGGCTCTAGAATGCCCCCACAGAAACACCAAAAAAGAAAACAAACAAAAGAATCTAATTACCAAGTTACAACTCTGTAAGCCCTTACCAAATTTAAATAGTTTTCAAAAGCAAAATATTAAAATATTTATAGAGAATTTCAAGTACAATCAAATGAGTCAAAATAGATAAATGCCATTTTAAAAACTTAATTTAGAGCAAAACTGGTAGAAAATAAACTCTGTCCTAAAAAGTACATCTGAAACAGAAGTATGTTCCAACTTACTGTTCAGTTTTAGAACCAGGAGGAAAGATGGAGAAGTGGTCAGACATGCAAACTGTTATTATCAGAACATGCTTGCATGGATTTAATTCTTGCCAAAGACCTAACGTTGATATAATGTATCAACTACTCAGCTTTCTTTTCTTCAGAAAAAGAACTTTCTCTATACTTCAAGGCATTATGCATAACTTTTTCATCTATTTCTCTTTAACTTATCATGCTTACCATTCATCAAGAACATCCACTTTCAATTCTCTTTCAGCCTGTTTACTTACATTTTATTCCAAAATTTCAGAAATCTCATTTTAGAGAAATTACCTTCTTGAATTAATAAATCAACCACTTAGAGTTATTTTTAATATTTTTTTCCTCTGTGCCCTGTTGCCCTATCTCATTGTTTTATATGAGAAAATAATTTGATTATTTTCCCTTCTTAAATTCCATTTAAATGCATGCATATATACTTGGTCATTATCTTCTTACACCAAGGACATTCTAAGGTAGCACAAAGGCAAAGTAAGTAATTTCAGTATTGTTATATTCACATGCAAGATCAAAAAATAAAGTGAAAAGTTTATTTTGGGTCTTAAAAATCCAGACTAATTATTTCTAACCCCCTCCCACCCTCAAAAAGCTTGCATGAGATAGATACTTTAAAGAAACCTACATCTCAGGAAACTATTTAAAGGGAGTAGAAAATGATAAAAGTGATTTTTGTTTGTTTGTTTGTTTGTTTAAGAAGAAGTATTACTAAAATATAGGGGAAAAACAAGTATCCTTAAGTTGACAAATTCCAATTTTAAGAAGGGAATAAAATGATTACAAAAATAGTCTGACGTTTCTAATGACCAGGACTCAACACAGTGAGAATAACGATATCCCATCACTTCAAATGAGTTGTCTTCCAAAAAAGGATGTACGTATAGGTATGTATTCATACAAATGTGTATTCATAAACTGGTTGTTGAAGCATGTAAAATGTTTTCCACAAAATCAATGATATATAAATAAAAACTAGATTCTTTAAGTGATCAAAAAATCGCATTCAAATCATATTATAACCAACTATTAATACCAGGTCCTATCCTCTCATGACCCTTTGCAACCTGATCTAAGTCCAGTAAGGACCAGAAGCAGGTTAGCTATCTGGGTATTACAAAGGACTGCATGGAATTGTCTCTGCTAGGACAAAGTATGCAGTCTGTCCCTTCAACGTGGATAGAGATAGATTTAGAACTTAGGCTAACTGGGGCCACTGATTACTGGGGCTTGGCCCAGACACACAATTGTCCCCAAGTGAATGACACTGAATCAAGGAAGCATCTTACCAGTAACAGTGGTGGCGGGGGGGGGGGGGGGGGGGGGGGGGGGGGGGGGGGGGG
>NW_026057576.1:34462048-34463392 GCF_023721935.1 Panthera uncia
GAGAGTGGAGGCGGCGTGGGGGGGGGGGGGGGGGGGGGGGGGGGGGGGGTTGGAGCAGCAGAGGGTGGGGCTGGTAGGAACTCATAAGGTATAAACTACAAAATAATGTATTTTTTAATTCAGGCCTCATTTTCTAATATAAAACCATTAAACTCATAGTTCCAATAATGATAACTCATAAAATAAATGTCTTATGACATTCTATTTTTAAAATGACATACTCAGTAGTAAATCACTGTGGCAAAGTAGCAAGTATATTCAAATAAAAGGCACTATGTTCGGTCTTTGCGTACTAACTGAAGACCCAAAGCAGTGAAATGTTTTCTATAAAATCACAAACCTTTACTAGCTTTGTCTAAATGTTCCAAATCATCCACAAAAGTCAGGATATCAGGGTACTTCTGTTCACACATTTCCACCAGAAAATGAAGTAGGGTTGTTTTCTGATCTGCGGACTTCGTGTCCTTTAGCTAAATTGGATGAGAGGGAGAAAAAAACAGTAAAAAATATTTTGATAATCTGCCTATTTATATTACATTAATACTACATTTTATAGGTAAAAGCTAAGTCAATTGTAAAATTAGTTAATTCTGTTTTTGAATTGCAAAGGTTTAAATACTTGAAAGCTACACTTTATGAATTGGTTTAAGTGACGTCATTAACGTTTGTTGGAAAGAAAGTATAAGTTTAATCTAATCTATTATGCAATTTATTATGCAGCAAATGTATGATAAATACTTAGGACAGCAGTGTAACCTGAAAGTCTATATAATAGTAGTACTTAAAACAACCCCAGGCGTTAGTTTCTTTGTTTTAATTTGGCACATATTTATGGAATGCCTACTAGATACTGCAGGAGTCGGAGATACAATAACAAATAAGACACAGAGTTCCTCAAGAAGCTGTTTACTGGGTGGGGGGGGGGAGGGGAATACATACATACCTACATACACACACACACACACACACACACACATTTACCCTGGTGTGACAAAGAGTATACTAAGAATAATCACAAAGTATGCCTAAGAGGACAGGACATCTGAACTGAACACTGGTAGACAGGAAGTTGTATGGGATTAGGAAGGGAGGAAGAAAATTCAAAAGTGCAGTATCACAAGCAGATGGAACAGCATTTTAAAAAGGCCATAGATGAAGAGGAAAATGACACATTTGAGGAGTCTGAATGACTCCAAAATAAAAGTGTGTGTTGAGGAGGATGATAGCGTAGAAAGATATAAATCTGGGAAGATCAGAAAAGACCAGAAAACAGGAGGAAGTGTATGCCATGCAAAGGAAAGAAGATTTTGATCCTTAAGAATCGGGGGGGGGGGGGGGGGGGGG